>NC_079192.1:136625473-136941723 GCF_029499605.1 Hyla sarda
CTAAAAGGCAGTTAAGGCCCCTCTGCCTCCTTGCAGTTATTGTGGAGAAGGCCTCTGAACAGGTGCATTAATCCTTCCTTCTGTTTACTTTAAAACAAATAGGCCTTGGACCTCCAATTGTACACAATGTTATGTCCCTCTACTTAAACCCCATGGCTAGGGTAAGAATTATCGGCACCAATAAGTTCCCTCTGCATGTCTGTAATGGTACACACTGGTATAAGAAAAAAAAAAAAAAGAGACTGACATGGAGGCCCTTGTGTATTAACACTTAAAACCTTAATGGTGGATGCTAAAAGGCATAGACTCCCCATGTCTGTAATGATGGCGAGCCGTCTTTAGGCGGGGTTGGGAGTGCCAGACGTCAAATAATACTAGGCGACGCATTTACGTCACCTTGCTGCAAGGTCGACCTACCAGGCCTTCAGTAAATGGATGGAGTTGGAAAAACTATGGCTAGCACCTATTAATCCCAACTCTCTCCTACCACACTTGGGTCCTGCTAAATAAATTGAACCCTGACATTCCCCCACAGTTTTGGAGATGCAGAGAGGGTTTACGGGATATATTCCACATATTTTAGTCCTGTCCACTGATCACTTCATTCTGGCAATCGGTCCAGCGATTGCTACAAAGTGTCCTAGAAGTGGTGGTACCCTTGGATCCATTGGTATTTCTGTTACATTTATCTACTAGAGTCTTGGCCAAGCGGCCGTTTATATTCTTTATGTATGACTCTGATTGCTAAGCACTGGAAACAGACATCCCCCCCCCCCCCCCCAGTCTGCAGGTGAAATGATTGCTAGAATCCGAGAGATCTGACAGTTTCTCTCGGTGTGGGACCCGTGGGGCAGATTTACCAATAGGCAGACTCCCTGACCTGTGTACTCTTTCTGGATCTATCCTCTTTTCTTCCTTCTTTCTTTTTTCCTCTCTTTCTGTAAACGTGTTTTCTCCCTGTCTTTCTCTTCCCCCTACCTTAAATAGGTATTTAAGGACCTAAAAAAAAAAGCAGCACACCAAAAAACGAAATGAGCCTGTGGTGGGTGCAGTTCAGTGGGGGACCTTGGTTGCAGATCTCCAGACTTCAGGTAGAGACAAAGAACACTGCAGCACTCCGAAGTTAGATAGCAAAATCTTGAAAAAATTTATTCCACCATAGGTACAAAGGCAACGTTTCGGCATGCCTGCAGCCGAAACGTTGCCTTTGCACCTATGATGGAATACATTTTTTCAAGATTTTGCTATCTAACTTCGGAGTGCTGCAGTGTTCTTTGTCTCTATTTAAGGACCTAGAAATTTATGGGTTCTGTGTTCCTGTTATATTTTAGCTTTGATAATGTATACCGTTATGTGTTGTTAGCAAGACTCCTTGCCTTGTGGGGTATTCCCCCCCCCCCCAACCTTGCCATTTCATTGTAGCCCTTTGTTGTTGAAATTACTGAAAAACTTAATAAAAAAGTAAAAAAGAATATGTAAAACATAAGTGGGGCACAGTTAGCTCACCTGGAGCAAGTGGAAAACTTGCATTTAACCCACCAAGTGGGGTTTACAGAAGATGCCAGAACAGCTGCTATGCGGGGTCCCAGGAGTGGGTTAAACCAATCCTGATTGTAGTGGGTGAGAGAATGAAGTGGAGAGGAAAAACGACCCCTGAAAAGGTACTGCTAGTTCCTCCAAGAGGAGTGTAACAAACCAGAACCAGAGATGCAGGTATACAAACACTGGATAGGTTTTATTTGGAATAAAAAACAATAAACAAGGTTGACTTGTTTTGAGGGAGGCACCCCCTTCCTCGGATCAGTATACAGATGCAGGACACATACAAGTCGGCCATTTTGAATCCAACTTTTGTTTTTTCAATAGGAAGAGGGTCATGTGATACATCAAACTTATTGGGAATTTCACAAGAAAAACAATGATGTTACTGGTTTTAACGTGACTTTATTCTATCATGAGTTATTTACAAGTTTCTGACCACTTATTAAATGTGTTCATTGTGCGGCCCATTGTGTTAGATTGTCAATGCAACCCTCTTTTCCCACTATTCACACACTGATAGCAACACCACAGGAGAAATGCTAGCACAGGCTTCCAGTATGCGTAGTTTAAGGTGCTGCACATCTCGTATCTTCATAGCATAGACAATTGCCTTCAGATGATCCCAAAGATGTCTAAGGGGGTCAGATCGGGAGACCTTGGGGGCCATTCAACTGGCCCACAACGACAAATCCACTTTCCAGGAAACTGTTCATCTAGGAATGCTCGGTCCTGACACCCATAATGTGGTGGTGCACCATCTTTCTGGAAAAACTCAGGGAACGTGCTAGGTCCGATGAACAGTTTCCTGGAAAGTGGATTGGTCGTCGTGGGCCAGTTGAATGGCCCCCAAGGTCTCCCGATCTGACCCCCTTAGACTTTTATCATTGGGGTCATCTGAAGGCAATTGTCTATTCTGTGAAGATACGAGATGTGCAGCACCTGAAACTACGGATACTGGAAGCCTGTGCTAGCATTTCTCCTGCGGTGTTGCTATCAGTGTGTGAAGAGTGGGAGAAGAGGGTGGCATTGACAATCCAACACAATGGGCAGCACATTGAACACATTTTATAACTGGTCAGAAACTTGTAAATAACTCATGAAAGAATAAAGTTACGTTAAAACTAGGGATGTCCCGATAACATTTTTTTTAAGACCAAGTACGAGTACCGATACTTTAATTCTAATACTCGCCGATACCAAGTACAGTGGTCCCTCAACATACGATGGTAATTCGTTCCAAACGACCCATCGTTTGTCGAATCCATCGTATGTTGAGGGATCCGTGCAATGTAAAGTATAGGAAGCTGTACTCACCTGTCCCCGTCGCTCCGGACCAGGTCCTCACTGCTCCCGAAGCTGTCCCAGGGGCTCCCGATGCTGTCCCGCTGCCCCGGTGTCTTCTTCGCGATCCTCCGGTGTCTTGCGCATCTTCTGCAGGGTCTGGGCCTCGCTTTCTGGTGACGTTATTACGCTGCTGCGCCGGCGCAGCGTGCGTAGTGACGTAATAACGACGCCGGAAAGCAAGGCCCGGACCCTGGAGAAGATGCGCAAGACACCGGAGGATCGCGAAGTGGACCCGGAGCAGCGGGAATAGGTAAGCGAACCTGCCAGGGATGCTTAAACTGCTATCCGACAGCAGTTTAAGCATTTTGCGCTGTCGGATAGCAGTTAATGCGATGGCCACGACATATAAAAGCATCGTATGTCGATGCTGACATTGACATGCGATGGCCTCTGAGAGGCCATCGTATGTCCATTTTATCATATGTTGGGGCCATCGTAGGTCGGGGGGTTACTGTACGAGTACTTCTATTTTAAAGGGAATCTGACAGCAGGATGACCCGGTTTCTGACGCTGCTTACCGTATGATATGTGGTTCCTTGTTGTGTACAATGGAGGTGGCTGCTGTAGTGTACGCAAAGATTTCTCTCTTCTCCATTGGACAGAACAGGGAATTTGCATTGGAGGAGAGAACAATGATCACATGGTGAGCATCGGTAGAAAGAGGGTCACTTGCACTATCTACATGTAAATTCAAGTTAGTGCAGGTGACTAACTTGCTGTAAGAGTGTCTTTAATAGTAGGCAGTATCCCCCTGCAGACATTAGCAGCAGCCCCCTTGAAGACAGCAGCCCCCCTGTAGACATAAGTAGCAGCCCCCCTGTAGACATAAGTAGCAGCCCCCTGTAGACCACAGCCCCCCTTTAGACAGTGGGCCCCCATTTAAACAGCAGCAGGGCCCCCCTTTAGACAGCAGCAGCCCCCCCTTTAGACAATAGCTGGGCCGCCCCCCCTCCTTTAGACAGCAGCAGCCCCCCCTTTAGACAGCAGCAGGGCCCCCCCTTTAGACAGCAGCAGGGCCCCCCCCTTTAGACGGCAGAAGGGCTCCCTCTTTAGACAGCAGCAGGGCTACCCCTTTAGACAGCAGCAGGGCTACCCCTTTAGACAGCAGCAGGGCCCCCCCCTTTAGACAGCAGCAGGGCCCCCCCTTTAGACAGCAGCAGGGCCCCCCCTTTAGACAGCAGCAGGGCCCCCCCTTTACACAGCAGCAGGGCCCCCCCATTTAAACAGCAGCAGGGCCCCCCCCCGGTAGACATAAGTAGAAGCCCCCCTCCTTGCAGGCAGCTCACCTCCTCTGTGGGGTGCTGCCGCTCCACTGCCTCGTTCTCCCGTCCTCCAGTCCGCATCATGTCGTCCTATGGAGGAGCATGTGACATACACGTCACTCTGCTTCCTTCGTAGTGTTACGCTTGGCGCAGGGGAGAAGGCAGAGTGACGTGTGTGTCACATGCTCCTCCATAGGACGACATGATGCGGCCCGGAGGACAGGAGAACAGGGCAGTGGAGCGGCAGCAGGTATCGGGCATCGTATCGGGGACATTAAACCCTTAAGGACCAAGCCCATTTTGGCCTTAAGGACCAGAGCGTTTTTTGCACATCTGACCACTGTCACTTTAACCCCTTAAGGACTCAGGGTTTTTCAGTTTTTGCACTTTCGTTTTTTCCTTCTTACCTTTTAAAAATCATAACCCTTTCAATTTTCCACCTAAAAATCCATATTATGGCTTATTTTTGCGTCGCCAATTCTACTTTGCAGTGACATTAGCAATTTTACCCAAAAATGCACGGCGAAATGGAAAAAAGAAATCATTGTGCGACAAAATCAAAGAAAAAACGCCATTTTGTAACTTTTGGGGGCTTCCGTTTGTACGCAGTGCATATTTCGGTAAAAATTACACCTTTTTATTCTGTAGGTCCATACGGTATGATTAAAATTATATCCTACTTATATAGGTTTGATTTTGTCGCACTTCTGGAAAAAAACATAACTACATGCAGGAAAATTTATACGTTTAAAAATGTCATCTTCTGACCCCTATAACTTTTTATTTTTCCACATACAGGGTGGTATGAGGACTCATTTTTTGCGCCGTGATCTGAAGTTTTTATCGGTATGATTTTTGTTTTGATCATACTTTTTGATCACGTTTTATTCATTTTTTAATGGTATATAAAATGACCAAAAATGCGCTTTTTTTGACTTTGGAATTTTTTTGCGCGTACGCCATTGACCATGCGGTTTAATTAATGATCGATTTATATAGTTCGGACATTTACGCACGCGGCGATACCACATATGTTTATTTAATTATTTTTTTACACTGTTTTATTTTTTTTATGGGAAAAGGGGGGTGATTCAAACTTTTATTAGGGAAGGGGTTAAATGACCTTTATTAACACTTTTTTTTGCAGTGTTATAGGTCCCATAGGGACCTATAACACTGCACACACTGATCTTTTACACAGATCACAGGCGTGTATTAACATGCCTGTGATCAGTGTTATCGGCGCTTGACTGCTCCTGCCTAGATCTCAGGCACGGAGCAGTCATTCGCCGATCGGACACCGAGGAGGCAGGTAAGGGCCTTCCCGGTGTCCTGCAAGCTGTTCGGGACGCGGCGGCACCGCGGCGGTCCCGAACAGCCCGACTGAGCAGCCGGGTCACTTTCACTTTAGAACCGGCGGTCAGCTTTGACCGCCGCTTCTAAAGGGTTAATACCGCACATCGCCGCGATCGGCGATGTGTGGTATTAGCCGCGGGTCCCGGCCGTTGATGAGCGCCGAGACCGACGCGATATGATGCGGGATCGCGGCGCGATCCTGCTTCATATCGCGGGAGCCGGCGCAGGACGTAAATATACGTCCTGCGTCGTTAAGGGGTTAAACATTACTTACTCTGGAATGCTTTTAGTTATCATTCTGATTCCGAGAATGTTTTTCGTGACATATTCTACTTTAACATAGTAGTAAATTTTTGTGGTAACTTGCATCCTTTCTTGGTGAAAAATCCGTAAATTTGATGAAAAATTTGAAAATTTTTCTAACTTTGAAGCTTTCTGCTTGTAAGCAAAATGTATATTACGAATACATTTTTTCTGATTCACATATACAATATGTCTACTTTATGTTTGCATCAAAATGACATTAAGTCAGTGTTTTAACCCTTTAGGTGTTTCACAGGAATAGCAGCAAAGTAAAGGAGAAAATTCTAAATCTTCATTTTTTACACTCACATGTTCTTGTAGATCCAATTTTAGATTTTTTGCAAGTGGTAAAAGGAGAACATTTTTACTTGTATTTGTGGCCCAATTTCTCTCGAGTAAGCACATATGTCATATGTCTATGTAAAGTGTTCGGCGGGCGCAGTAGAGGGCTCAGAAGGGAAGAGGCGACAAGGGGATTTTGGAGAGAACATTTTTCTGAAATGGTTTTGGGGGGGGCATGTTGCACCTAAAATGCTTGTTTTCCCAAAAATTTTACATTTTTAAAAAGGGTAATAGCAGAAAATACCCCTCAAAATTTGAAGACCAATTTCTCCCGATTCAGAAAACACCCCATATGGGGGTGAAAAGTGCTCTGCTGGCGCACTACAAGTCTCAGAAGAGGAGTAGTCACATTTGGCTTTTTGGAAGCAAATTTTGCTCTGGGGGCATGCCGCATTTAGGAAGCCCCTATGGTGCCAGGACAGCAAAAAAAAAAAACACATGGCATACTATTTTGGAAACTAGACCCCTCAGGGAACGTAACAAGGGGTTAAGTGAACCTTTATACCCCACAGGTGTTTCACGACTTTTGCATATGTAAAAAAAATATATATATATTTTTACCTAAAATGCTTGTTTTCCCAAAAAATTTACCTTTTTAAAAAGGGTAAAAGCAGAAAATAGCCCCCAAAATTTGTAACACAATTTCTCCCGAGTACAGCGATACCCCATATGTGACCCTAACAGGGCTCCGAAGTGAGAGCGCCATGCGCATTTGAGGCCTGAATTAGGGACTTGCATAGGGGTGGACATAGGGGAATTCTACACCAGTGATTCCCAAACAGGGTGCCTCCAGCTGTTGTTAAACTCCCAGCATGCCTGGACAGTCATTGGCTGTCCGGAAATACTGGGAGTAGTTGTTTTGCAACAGCTGGAGGCTCCGTTTTGGAAACAGTGGCGTACCAGACGTTTTTCATTTTTATTGGGGAGGGGAGGGGGGCATGTGTAGGAGTATGTGTATATGTAGTGTTTTTTACTTTTCATTTTATTTTGGGTTGGTGTAGTGTAGTGTTTTTAGGGTATAGTCACACGGGCGGGGGTTCACAGTAGTTTCTCGCTGGCAGTTTGAGCTGCGGCAGAAGATTTGCCGCAGCTCAAACTTGCAGCCAGATACTTACTGTAAACCTCCGCCCATGTGAGTGTACCCTGTACGTTCACATTGGGGGGGAACATCCAGCTGTTGCAAAACTACAACTCCCAGCATGCGCTGACAGACTGTACATGCTGAGAGTTTTAGTTTTGCAACAGCTGTAGGCACACTGGTTATGTATCACTGAGTTTGTGACCTAAAAATGTGTCTCCAGCTGTTGCATAACTATAAGTCCCAGCATGCCCATAAGGGAATGCTGGGAGTTGTGGTGGTCTGCCTCCTGCTGTTGCATAACTACAGCTCCCAGCATGCCCTTTTTGCATGCTGGGAGCTGTTGCTAAGCAACAGCAGGAGGCTGTCACTCACCTCCTACTGCTGCTCCGGGACACAGGTCAGTCCCTCGCCGCTCCTGGGGCCCCGATCCCAACATTGACGCTGGGGATCGGGGTCCCCAGCTCCCGGGGTCTTCTTCCCGTACCCGCTCACGTCCTCCGGAAGAGGGGCGGAGCGGGTTGCGGGAGTGACACCCGCAGCAGGTGCCCTGATTGGTCAGCCGGTAAACCGGCCGACGAATCAGGGCGATCGTGAGGTGGCACCAAAGCCACCTCACCCCTGCTGGCTATGGCTGTTCGGGGCAGTCAGAGTCACTGGAGACCCGATTGACCCGGAATCACCGCAGATCGCTGGGCTGAATTGTCCAGCAATCTGCGGCCATCGCTGACATGGGGGGGGCATAATGACCCCCCTGGGCGATATGCCGCGATGCCTGCTTAACGATTTCAGCAGGCATCCGGCTCCGGTCCCCAACCGGCTAGCGGTGGGGACCGGAATTCCCACGGGCATATGGATACGCCCTCGGTCCTTAAGGACTCGGAATGCAGGGCGTATCCATACGCCCAATGTCCTGAAGAGGTTAAACAAGATGTTAGATCGCCGCGGTCCCGCTGCTGGGGACCCCGGGGATCGCCGCTGCGGCATCCCGCCATCATTACAGCACAGAGCGAGTTCGCTCTGTACGTAATGACGGGCGATACAGGGGCCGAAGCAGCGTGACATCATGGCTCCGCCCCTCATGACATCACGGCCCGTCCCCTTAATGCAAGTCTATGGCAGGGGGTGTGACGATCGCCACGCCTCCTCCCACAGACTGGTATTGACGGGGGTGGGCCGTTACGTCACGAGGGGCAGAGCCATGAAGTGACGATTCTCCGGCCCCTGTATTGCCCGTCATTACGTGCAGAGCGATCTGCAGCAGCGATCCCCGGGGTCCCCAGCAGCGGGACCCCGGCGATCTGACATCTTATCCCCTATCCTTTGGATAGGGGATAAGATGTCTAGGGGCGGAGTACCCCTTTAACTATTTGTGTTCCTTGAGAAACCCCAGTATCATAGGGGGAAACATGTCGAAACTATTTTAAAGTAGGATCTTTCTATTATTTTTCTTACAAAACATCACATGGGGAACATTGATGATTAGGTGTGAACCACAACTTCTGTAAATATCAGTCATATCATCTTTTTTTGACCAAGTAAGGTACAGAATTGAATATCTGCGCTGAAGTTATTAGTGTGGTATCAGTAATCCTTGAATCAAAGTGGTGGTGGTTTTATGGTCACGTATTTACACACTATAGATATGGGATATTATTGCTTTTTAATCCATATCAATAAATGTTATATATTTTAATAGAAGGGAAAATAATATGCTGTGATATATACTTCAGGTCACACCTCCTCTGACGTGAGAGGCCAGGTAAATACCTACTCACACTTGTCACGTCAGAGGGGGAGGTATATCAACACTGCACTACTAAACAGCGGGCATAATATTCATTACAAACTCTCAAATATAGTCGGGTCTGTATAAAAGTATTAAAAACAATGTTTCTTTTCTTTTCACACCATAAACCTCTTGTTTAAAGACTAGATGTGCAGAAATAACCTCAACTAAGAAAAATATAAAAAATATATAATAAGAATGTAAAAAAGCTAAGCAGAGGTTTACACAAGCAAATTCATATTAAGGCGGTCATTCAGACCTAGGTTTCCCCGAACATCGGTCTGAATGATCCACCTTGCTTTGCACTGAAGAAGCTCTTTGTGTCTGTTCACACCTTCTTTTGCAGGAACCACTTCAATTCCTAGGAATTTGATATTTTTTATGTTTCCTGCTTGGTCTTCTAAGATATAAGTGATTAATCTTGGTGACCCTTTTTTCGTTTTTATAGAATGGACAATCTTTTACAAGGGCAAATTATTGCATACACTAAGTATTTTGTTCTACAGCAGATTGTATCATGCCAAACAATCGGGACGCCTCCCAATAGTAAAATTTTTTTCCAGGAATGCAAACCGCACCAATTGCAAGAACCGCACCTTTGCATTCCCGGAGTAATAGTTCTTTTTAACCAATTCTCATTAGAATTAGTCTTGAGACTACTTCTACCTAGAACATTTTTAAGATTTTTTCATTTTTAATATGCTATCAATGGTTTGGATTGTGCATAGTTCATTAGATCAACATCGTTTTGAATTAGAAACCAATTTTTATAGATGGATTTTGAATGGAAAAAGAAAAACAAAAGGAATTTACTAAGGTGTTTAGAGTTATTTGATTGAAATTGCAGTGGCGAGTATTGTTTTTTCAATTTTTTCTCCCTCTCAGTAGTTTTTTTCTATCTTGTTTGTTTGCTCTCTTCATTGCTTTATCCAAAACTGGGATTGGGTAGCCTCTTATTTTAAAGGGGTACTCCGCCCCTAGACATCTTATCCCCTATCCAAAGGATAGGGGATAAGATGTCAGATCGCCGCAGTCCCGCTGCTGGGGAGCCCCGGGATCGCTCTGCACGAAATGACGGGCAGCACAGGGGCCGGAGCATCGTTACGTCACGGCTCCGCCCCTCGTGACATCACGGTCCGCCCCTTTCAATACAAGTCTATGGGAGGGGCGTGGCGGTCGTCATGCCCCCTGCCATAGACTTGCATTAAGGGGACGGGCCGAGGGGCGGAGCCATGATGAGGGGCGGAGCCATGACGTCACGCTGCTCCGTCCCCTGTATCGCCTGTCATTACGCACAGAGCGAACTCGCTCTTTGCTGTAATGATAGCGCGGTGCCGCAGCGGGGATCCCGGGGCTCCCCAGCAGCGGGACCGCGGCAATCTGACATCTTATCCCCTATCCTTTGGGTAGGGGATAAGATGTCTAGGGGCGGAGTACTCCTTTAAGTCTTTTTTTAATTCTAGAGCCTGTTTTTTATATTCGCTCTCTTTACTATTTATTTGCTTCAGACGCAAATATTGTCCATAGGGGACTGAAGATTTCACATGCTCGAGGTGATAGCTTTTAAAGTGAAGTAAGGAATTACATGCTGTGGGTTTTCTATATCCTTTTGTCACAAGATTACCATCTTCTATCACCATGAGCATGTCCAAAAACACCAGTTCCAGTGGACCTATCTTAGATGTAAATCTCAGCTTCAGTTGGTTATTGGAATTCAGTGAGAAACAAATGTTAAAAATCATTTTCGGTACCTGTCCACACAATGAAAATATCATCGACAAACCGTCCATAACATGCAATAAATTTCAAGTATGGATTAGTTTCACAAAAAATATGAAGTTTTTCAAACATTGCGATATACAGGATAGCTACAGTACAAGCCCATAGCAACTCCTCCAGGTTTGAACAAACCATTTTTCCCCAAACTTGAAAGAATTGCATGACAAAATTTAATTTAGTGCCTCGCACACAAAATCGATGTAATTAATGGACCTATCAGAAGATTTCAAAAACTCTCTGATGGCCTCCACTCCATTGTTCTGGGGGATGCTCGTATAAAGACTATCAATGTCGAGAGACACTAACATGCGATTATCTTTCCAATTAAAACCCTCCCAGGTAAGGAGAAATTCGTTGGTGTCTTTAACGAGGCTGGGTATCTCCCTTAGCAACGGGTGCAACAGCCAGTCGATATACTTCGAAATGGGCGCCGTATTATTAGGCTTCATTGGGTCACTCCCTAAAAGATTTTTCTTCTTATGATAAAAAAGGTCTCTCTTGGTTTGGAAGAATAAATACTCTCAAAATGGATATCCTACCATGACTCTTGTACAGGAACTCCTCCTGCTTCCCCCGGTGACTTTCTTTACTAAACTTAATTCAGTGGACAAAGAAGATTTGTCTAGTGTCCATCTCACCCACACATTGGTATGAAAACATTGGGGCGCGGTGGTGCCGGTGTGCTTTGTTTTCGGCTGTACCATTCTGCCTCTGTCTTTGTACGGAAATCTTGGTTGCTAAACCACCAAAACCTTGCATATGTCCTACAATGCTATGTGGGTGTTACACTTTTTTATGTATGTACTGATAGGTTTGATATATCTTAAGTGAAAGGTAGCCTGATATTCATTTCTGTGTATTAATCTGGCTGCTTCTTAAATTTTTTCCGTAATCCTGTACTTCTTGATGTACTTTTCCTGTCTGATGTTTTTTTTTCTTCAATATTCATGTTGTTTTGTTATACATTTAAAATCTTTACTAGAATACCAGGAAAAAGTTTTTTTATATATATCAACTGGCTCCAGAAAGTTAAACAGATTTGTAAATTACTTCTATTAAAAAATCTTAATCCTTTCAGTACTTAAGAGCTTCTGAAGTTAAGGTTGTTCTTTCCTGTCTAAGTGCTCTCTGATGACACGTGTCTTGGGAAACGCCCAGTTTAGAAGAGGTTTGCTATTGGGATTTGCTTCTAAACTGGGCATTTCCCGAGACAGGTGTCATCAGAGAGCACTTAGACAGAAAAGAACAACCTTAACTTCAGAAGCTCATAAGTACTGAAAGGATTAAGATTTTTTAATAGAAGTAATTCACAAATCTGTTTAACTTTCTGGAGCCAGTTGATATATAAAAAAAAGTTTTTTCCTGGAATACCCCTTTAACACAATAAAATGTATAAACTCATAGAAACTATTATCAATTATATATAAATTAAACTGAAATATATCCATAATTGCATGTGTTTTACAGAAAGAACATGTGCTAAAAAGATTTAAATTGTAGTTAACCTCAAAGAATATAGCTCTCTAACATTTAACCATATGCTCTCGATGAGTACTCTACAACACTAAAGTGACCTGCCCAAAAATATATAGTCAGAATCTAATTGTGGCCCCAAAGGGGTTGAAATTGTGGTAACTATTGTCATTACTGCATCATCTAATCAAACAGGAAGCCAAAAGCTTTTTTTCAGAGTAGTTGTCAAAACTTACAGACAGATGTCCACCAGCTGATCCAGTTCAGTGCAGCTGCATTCGTACATGTCTCTGCAGCTCACATGGCTCTGGTTCATGAGGTCTCCAAGCAGCTGTACAGCATTGGCAGGTGCCTCATCACAAACTTTCTTAAAAGCCAGAACTCTTGCGGCTTCACTGTACACGTGCTTAGCTCTCTGGTACAGTTTGAAGATGGACACTAAAGTGAAAAACAATGAAAAATACAGAAAAGTAAGGGTGAGAACTAACCTATATTTGTTTGTTAACATGTCTATTAATACTTATGAAACTGCCCAATTAACTATACAATAACTACACCTTAATAGGATAGGTTTGCTAAGAGAGTATTATTAATAAGAATACACTATATGGATAATATTAGGACACCTACACATTACAACTACAAGAGTTTATAGGACATCACATTATAAATTCATATGCATTAATTTGGGGTTAGTCCCATTTTTGCAGTAATAACCACTTTAACTCTTTTGGTAAGATATTCTATAGGATTTTGGAATATGTCTGAGAAAAGCATTTGTGAGATAAGATACTGATCTTGGACAGGAAGGCCTGGCTTACACTCACTATTTTTATTCCAAAGACTAGCTGAGTACCCGGCGTTGCCCGGTTTTTCCTTCCTAATCCTTGTTGGGGAGGAAAATAAACAAAAGAGGAAGCTTTTGACTTCATATCCTGTCCGCATATATTGTTGTCATATCCCAACCCCATATCCCGTCCTCATATCCCAACCTCCTATCCCGACCTCCTATCCCGACCTCCTATCCCGACCTCCTATCCCAACCTCATATCCCAACCTCACATCCCGTCCTCCTATCTCGACCTCCTATGTCGACCTCCCATGTCGACCTCCTATCCCGTCCTCCTATCTCGACCTATCCTGACCTCCTTTCCCGACCTCCTATCCCGTCCTCCTATCTCGACCTCCTATCCCGTCCTCCTATCCCGACCTCCTATCCTGACCTCATATCTCGACCTCCTATGTCGTCCTCATATCCCGTCCTCCTATCTCGACCTCCTATCCTGACCTCCTATCTCGACCTCCTATCCCGTCCTCATATCTCGACCTCCTATCCCGACCTCCTATCCCAGTCCTCCTATCCCAGTCCTCCTATCCCAGTCCTCCTATCCCGTCCGCCTATCCCGTCCTCCTATCCCGTCCTCATATCCCGACCAGTAATATGTGTACCAGGTATTGAAATATCTCCAGCCGTACGGAAGTTATGTGGGAAAATACATTTCCCATTGATTTGCATGGGACTTTAAACCCCGACCCTCACAAATGGGGGTAGTTAAGGGTTAAATTAACTATCCTATATTTTAAGTGGACATATAAGTAACATGTATTATCGAAATATCTCCAGCCGTTTGGAAGTTATGCAGTAACATATATTTCCCATTGACTTGTATAGGACTTTAAACATAAACCCTGCCCCTGGCAAATGGGGGTGGGTAAGGGTTAAATCACCTATCCTATGTTTGTTGTTGACATATAAGTAACATGTGTGCCAAGTTTCATGTTAATATCTTTAGCCCTTTGGACATGATGCTGGAACATACACACATACATACATACACACACATTGAGTTTTATATATATATATAGATGTTTGAGGAGGTTGAGATCAGGGTTCTGTGTGGGGACCAGTCAGGTTCTTCCACAACAAACACACTCAACTATGCCTTTATGGATTAATATGCGGAAGATGTCCCTTCATTTGAACTAATTGTCCTAGTCCTTTCCCCTGAAAAACTTTTCTATTCTCTACCAAACTTTACAGCTGGCACAATTTAGTCAGTGAGGTAATATTTACCGGCACTTTCCAAACTCAGACTCATCCATCAGACTGTGATTTGGCAATTCCAGAGCACAAATCTCTACTGCCCCAAAGTTTAGAGGCAGTGTGCTTTACACTAGTCCACCTAACACTTGGTGCTTTGCTTGGCAAGGTATGGTTTATTAAAGGGGCATTCCACGATTTTTTTTTATTTGACTATGCTACAGGGGCTGTACAGTTAGTGTAGTTCATAATATAGTGTCTCTACCTGTGTGTGACGGTTTTCTCACAATTCTTCTGTGATTTTCACTCCAATATTTATTTTTATGAGCATACAAAATAACTGTTGTCTCTTTCAATGGGTGGGGTGGCTGATGTGTGGGAGGGAGGAAAATGGAATTATGGGATTTGTAGTCAAAAAAAGAAAAGTCAAACAGGAAATACCAGTGCACTAAAAGCTAACCACAGTGTTATGGTAATCTCATGAGACATAGCCATTTAGCCCCAAGACAAGAGCAGATCCTTCCTAAGCATGTCCATTACTGTCTGCCAGGTACGTACTAAAATCACCTTATAGTGGATAACCCCTTTAAGTGCAGCTGCTTGGCCATCCCATGCTATGATGCAACAAGCCCATTGCTAGGTATTTGATTTTATTCGAATGTGGCAATGGGACTTACTAAAATACCTGAAATCAATATTTAAAATTGGTGTTTCAATAATTTGGTCTTTATAATGTATCATAGTGAACAGGGTAGGTTAGGCCTAAAATTCACTTTAAGCTAATTAGCTTTGTGGAGATATAGTACATGATTTTATATTGGGATATGTGACTCTTAAACAAGAATATGTCCCACCATTCTTTCCCTCTGAAGTCAGAGCTGGCATGGGTCACATATAAAAATGTATATCAAACAATTATGTAAAGTGTGCCTGTCAGTTAAAAACCCTTTTGACATGTCACAAAGACATGTTATAAGTTTGATCGGTCTCAGAACTGCGTTCCCCCAATGATCAGGAGAATGAGCATGGAAAAGAGCTATAACTCTATGGAGCCTTCCAGAAAAAAAACTAGACAGAGATTGCTGTGAGCCTGAGAGTGAAGCATGGTACTGCTGCTCATTCTCCTGATCGTTTTGGGTCCCAGCACCGAGACC
Source organism: Hyla sarda (assembly GCF_029499605.1). NCBI lineage: Eukaryota > Metazoa > Chordata > Amphibia > Anura > Hylidae > Hyla > Hyla sarda. The sequence continues at coordinate 136,640,937 of NC_079192.1, forward strand.
CGAACTGATGAAAACTTTTGACATGTCTGTGTGACATGTCAATTATTTTTTTTAAATGACAGATAGTAACAGTTTTTGTCAGCTACCTAAATCCATTTATTTGTAAACTTACCACCTTTCACCAAAATGAAGAAGAGAAAATATGATAATTTATATTTACATAGACTACTGCCATAATTCAAAGCATATTCTGCTTCTACCAACAACTGTTGCCTGGCACCATTGTCAAAGAGTGTATCTTGCTATACCCATGGTCCATCATTTGTTCAAAAGTAATGGTAACAATTCTGTATTTAAACCCCACGTGAAATGTTAATTCCGTTTTCTAGTAAAAGACTATATAAGTGTATTTTTCTTATTACATATACTGTATTTATCAATGTAAACTGAGAAGAAGACTGCAGTGATAACAGCATATAATACACAGATTGTTCCAATATCACATGCTTGACTAGATTTGTAAAAGAAAACTAATAAAGTTGTATAACCTTGTAAAACTAATCTGTAATTAAGTGTTGCAAGACCACTTAAAAGAGTACTCCGCTGCTCAGCGTTTGGAACAAACTGTTCCGAATGCTGGAGCCTGGAGCTTGTGACATCATAGCCCCACCCCATCAGGACGTCATGCTCTGCCCCCTCAATGCAAGTCTATGGGAAGGGTTGTGACGGCCATCACGCCCCCTCCCATAGACTTGCATTGAGGGTGCGGGAATGTAGTAAAAGTATAGAAACTCTGCATACAGACTATCTTTGTTGGGGTGCAAATAGAGCAATGTACTGTAGCAACGGTGCAACAGTTCAGGGTGATGAAACATGGTCCAATGAAAGGGTTGTCCTGATTAAGTAACTCCTTGGGGACGGAGGGCGTACCTATATGCCCTCAGCCTGCTCCCTGTCTATAACACAGGGCCACGCCATGGCCCCGCGTCATAGCGGGTCGGGCCCGACCTCTAACAACGGCCAGGACCCGTAGCTAATAGCACGCAGCATTGATCACGGTGCCGCGCGCTATTAACCCTTTAGACGCGTCGTTCAAAGTTGAATGCCGCGTCTAAAGTGAAAGTAAAGCACTGCCGGTTAGCTCAGGGAGCTGTTCGGGATCACCGCTGTGAAATCCCGAACAGCATACAGGACAGCTGAAGGGTCCCTACCTGCCTCCTCACTGTCCGATCGCCGAATGACTGCTCACTGCCTGAGATCCAGGCATGAGCAGTCAAGCAGTAGAATCATTGATCAATGGTTTCCTATGAGAAACCATTGAACAGTGTAAAATATCAGTGTTTGCCGTTTTATAGCCCCCTATGGGAGCTATAACACTGCAAAAAAAAGTGGAAAAAAAAGTGAATAAAGATCATTTAACCCCTTCCCTAATAAAAGTTTGAATCACCCCCTTTTCACAATTAAAAAAAAACCTGTGTAAATAAAAATAAACATATGTGGTATTGCCGTGTGTGGAAATGTCCGAATTATAAAAATATATCATAAATTAAACCGCATGATAAATGGCGTACATGCAAAAAAATTCCAAAGTCCAAAATAGCGTATTTTTGGTGACTTTTTATGCGCAGAAAAATAAAAAAAAGTTATAGGGGTCAGAAGATGACTATTTTAAACGTATAAATTTTCCTGCGTGTAGTTATGATTTTTTCCAGAAGTACGACAAAATCAAACCTATATAAGTAGGGTATCATTTTAATCGTACAGAATAAAGAAAAGGTATAATTTTTACCGAAAAATGGACTGTGTAGAAATGGAAGCCCCCAAAAATTACAAAATGGAATTTTTTTTTTCAATTTTGTCGCACAATGATTTTTTTTTCCGTTTCGCCGTAGATTTTTGGGTAAAATGACTGATGGCATTACAAAGTAGAATTGGTGGCGCAAAAAATAAGCCACATATGGATTTTTGGGTGCAAAATTGAAAGGGTTATGATTTTTAAAATGTTAGGAGGAAAAAAACGAAAGTGCAAAAACTGAAAAACCCTACATCCCCAAGGGGTTAAATATAACTCGGATGATGACTGCTCTTTATAGGAAACCTCTTTAAAAGTGAACTTTAAAGATCTAAATAAATAAATTAAACTTGAAAAAAATAACGTTAAATCTAATTGGCTGAAGAACAACTGTTTGCCTTTTTTTCAATGATGGTTTTTTAAACGTATAAATTTTCCTGCATGTAGTTATGATTTTTTCAAGAAGTACAGCAAAATCAAACCTATATAAGTAGGGTATCATTTTAATCATACAGAATAAAGATAAGGTATAATTTTTACCGAAAAATGGACTGTGTAGAAATGGAAGCCCCCAAAAATTACAAAATGGAATTTTTTTTTTAAATTTTGTCGCACAATGATTTTTTTTTCCGTTTCACCGCAGATTTTTGGGTAAAATGACTGATGGCATTACAAAGTAGAATTGGTGGCGCAAAAAATAAGCCACATATGGATTTTTGGGTGCAAAATTGAAAGGGTTATGATTTTTAAAATGTTAGGAGGAAAAAAACGAAAGTGCAAAAACTGAAAAACCCTACATCCCCAAGGGGTTAAATATAACTCGGATGATGACTGCTCTTTATAGGAAACCTCTTTAAAAGTGAACTTTAAAGATCTAAATAAATAAATTAAACTTGAAAAAAATAACGTTAAATCTAATTGGCTGAAGAACAACTGTTTGCCTTTTTTTCAATGATGGTTTTTTAAACGTATAAATTTTCCTGCATGTAGTTATGATTTTTTCAAGAAGTACAGCAAAATCAAACCTATATAAGTAGGGTATCATTTTAATCATACAGAATAAATATAAGGTATAATTTTTACCGAAAAATGGACTGTGTAGAAATGGAAGCCCCCAAAAATTACAAAATGGAATTTTTTTTTAAAATTTTGTCGCACAATGATTTTTTTTTCCGTTTCACCGCAGATTTTTGGGTAAAATGACTGATGGCATTACAAAGTAGAATTGGTGGCGCAAAAAATAAGCCACATATGGATTTTTGGGTGCAAAATTGAAAGGGTTATGATTTTTAAAATGTTAGGAGGAAAAAAACGAAAGTGCAAAAACTGAAAAACCCTACATCCCCAAGGGGTTAAATATAACTCGGATGATGACTGCTCTTTATAGGAAACCTCTTTAAAAGTGAACTTTAAAGATCTAAATAAATAAATTAAACTTGAAAAAAATAACGTTAAATCTAATTGGCTGAAGAACAACTGTTTGCCTTTTTTTCAATGATGGTTTTTTAAACGTATAAATTTTCCTGCATGTAGTTATGATTTTTTCAAGAAGTACAGCAAAATCAAACCTATATAAGTAGGGTATCATTTTAATCATACAGAATAAAGATAAGGTATAATTTTTACCGAAAAATGGACTGTGTAGAAATGGAAGCCCCCAAAAATTACAAAATGGAATTTTTTTTTTCAATTTTGTCGCACAATGATTTTTTTTTTCCGTTTCGCCGTAGATTTTTGGGTAAAATGACTGATGGCATTACAAAGTAGAATTGGTGGCGCAAAAAATAAGCCACATATGGATTTTTGGGTGCAAAATTGAAAGGGTTATGATTTTTAAAATGTTAGGAGGAAAAAAACGAAAGTGCAAAAACTGGAAAACCCTCCGTCCCCAAGGGGTTAAATATAACTCGGATGATGACTGCTCTTTATAGGAAAACTCTTTAAAAGTGAACTTTAAAGATCTAAATAAATAAATTAAACTTGAAAAAAATAACGTTAAATTTAATTGGCTGAAGAACAACTGTTTGCCTTTTTTTCAACGATGGTTTTCAGTATAACATATTATGCAAATGTAGTTTTAAAAATAACTTCTATAAAACAAGCCACTTATTTCTTAGATTAATTAAAGAGTTATAAGCCGTGATTCATCTCTGGCAGCTTTGATAATAAAAGGGACCACAATGAACAAGATAGGTGGTGTTTGCAGGCTGCTACATAAAAGGAGGGGGGGGGGGGGGCATATCTAGGCTACAAAGCCATACATACAGAGAAAAATGTCTTTGGGGATGAAGAGGAAATAGCTGCAGAAATCAATTATGCTGAAGTGTCTTTAACAAAAATTACAGACTGAAAGTTGAAAAAAACTCCACAGAGTTGCATATGTTTCTGATTATCCCAACCGCTGAGCCTCCTATCACATGTAGTACTGTGAAGTAAACACCATCTTATAATTTTTTTCTTTTTTGATATTCAAAATCCTATTGAATATACACAATATAATAATTATGCATTAAATAACTACTTGTATTCAAAAAAGTGATCAGACTTTATTTCACCAAAGAGATTTTTTTTAATTTTTTATAGCTTTTCCATTTCCACACTCCCAAAAAGGTTTTATATTTTTCCTCTGGCATAGCTGTATAGGGGCTTGTATTTGTATATTCTGTGACCTCCACGACTTATGATGGCCCCGACATATGATCATTTCAACATATGATGGCCTCTCAGAGCCCATCGTATGTTGAAGGCAGCATCGACATATGATGCTGCTGTGTGTCGGGGCCATCGTACAAACAGCTATCTGACAGCGCTGACAACTTCAGCAACTGACAGATAGTTGTTTAATGTGCCCCGTGTGCCCCGTTCTGCCTCCTGTTACTCACATGCTGTCCTGCTAACTCATGCAGGCTTCCACTGTGAGCTCTGTGTAAGCCCCGCCCCCCCCCCCCCCCAGTGCAGCCATAGCCAATAGCCTGCAGCATCTTGCTGCAGGCATCCAATGAGCTGCTCCCCTTCCTTTCCTATAGAGCTGTAGTCGGCAGGATCGTAATGGAGGACATTCTGTCCCCCCTGAAGGTATTTAACCCCTTCAGGACGGAGCCCATTTTGGCCTTAAGGACCGGAGCGTTTTTTGCACATCTGACCACTGTCACTTTAAACATTAATAACTCTGGGATGCTTTTAGTTATCATTCTGATTCCGAGATTGTTTTTTCGTGACATATTCTACTTTAACATAGTGGTAAATTTTTGTCGATACTTGCATCCTTTCTTGGTGAAAAATCCGTAAATTTGATGAAAAATTAGAAAATTTTGCATTTTTCTAACTTTGAAGCTCTCTGCTTGTAAGGAAAATGGATATTACGAATACATTTTTTTTTGGTTCACATATACAATATGTCTACTTTATGTTTGCATCATAAAATTTACGTGTTTTTACTTTTGGAAGACCCCAGAGGGCTTCAACGGTCAGCAGCAATTTTCCGATTTTTCACAAAATTTTCAAACTCAGTATTTTTCAGGGACCAGTTCAGGTTTGAAGTGGATTTGAAGGGTCTTCATATTAGAAATACCCTATAAATGACCCCATTATAAAAACTACACCCCCCAAACTATTCAAAATGACATTCAGTCAGCGTTTTAACCCTTTAGGTGTTTCACACGAATAGCAGCAAAGTGAAGGAGAAAATTCACAATCTTAATTTTTTACACTCACATGTTCTTGTAGACCCAATTTTTGAATTTTTACAAGGGGTAAAAGTACAAAATTTTTACTTGTATTTGTAGCCCAATTTCTCTCGAGTAAGGACATACCTCATATGTCTATGTAAAGTGTTCGGCGGGCGCAGTAGAGGGCTCAGAAGGGAAGGAGCGACAAGGGGATTTTGGAGAGTACGTTTTTCTGAAATGGTTATTGGGGGGCATGTTACCTTTAGGAAGCCCTTATGGTGCCAGAACAGCAAAAAAAACCCACATGGCATACCATTTTGGAAACTAGACCCCTCGGGGAATGTAACATGGGATAAAGTGAACCTTAATACCCCACAGGTGTTTCACGACTTTTGCAAATGTAAAAAAAAAAAAAAAATTTTTACCTAAAATGCTTGTTTTCCCAAAATTTTTTTATTTTTAAAAAGGGTAATAGCAGAAAATACCCCTAAAAATTTGAAGCCCAATTTCTCCCGATTCAGAAAACACCCCATATGGGGGTGAGAAGTGCTCTGCTGGCGCACTACAGGTCTCGGAAGAGAAGGAGTCACATTTGGCTTTTTGAACGCAAATTTTTCTCTGGGGGCATGCCGCATTTAGGAAGCCCCTATGGTGCCAGGACAGCAAAAACCCCCCACATGGCATACCATTTTGGAAACTAGACCCCTCGGGGAACGTAACAAGGGGTTAAGTGAACCTTTATACCCCACAGGTGTTTCACGACTTTTGCAAAAAATTTTTTTTACCTAAAATGCTTGTTTTCCCAAATATTTTACATTTTTAAAAAGGGTAAAAGAAGAAAATACCCCCCAAAATTTGTAACACAATTTCTCCCGAGTACGGCAATACCCCATATGTGACCCTAAACTGTTGCCTTGAAATACGACAGGGCTCCAAAGTGAGAGCGCCATGCGCATTTGAGGCCTAAATTAGGGATTGCATAGGGGTGGACATAGGGGTATTCTACGCCAGTGATTCCCAAACAGGGTGCCTCCAGCTGTTGAAAAACTCCCAGCATGCCTGGACAGTCAACGGCTGTCCGACAATACTGGGAGTTGTTTTGCAACAGCTGGAGGCTCCGTTCTGGAAACAGTGGCGTACCAGACGTTTTTCATTTTTATTGGGGAGGGGAGGGGGGCTGTGTAGGGGTATGTGTATATGTAGTGTTTTTTTACTTTTTATTTAATTTTTTGTGTTAGTGTAGTGTAGTGTTTTTAGGGTACAGTCGCACGGGCGGGGGTTCACAGTAGTTTCTCGCTGGCAATTTGAGCTGCAGCAGAAAGTTTGCGGCAGCTCAAATTTGCAGCCAGATACTTACTGTAATCCTCCGCCCATGTGAGTGTACCCTGTACGTTCACATTGGGGGGGGCATCCAGCTGTTGCATAACTACAACTCCCAGCATGCCCGTTGGCTGTCGGTGACTGCTGAGAGTTGCAGTTTTGCAACAACTGCAGGCACACTGGTTATGTATCACTGAGTTTGTGACCTAACTCAGTGTTTCACAACCAGTGTGCCTCCAGCTGTTGCAAAACTACAACTCCCAGCATGTACGGTGCATGGTGTACGGTGACTGCTGAGAGTTGTAGTTTGCAACAGCTGGAGGCACACCGGTCGTGAAACACTGAGTTAGGTAAAAAAAAACTGAGTTTCACAACCAGTGTGCCTTCAGCTGTTGCAAAACTACAACTCTCAGCAGTCACCGACAGCCAACGGGCATGCTGGGAGTTGTAGTTATGCAACCAGCAGATGCACCACTACAACTCCCAGCATGCACTTTAGCTGTTTGTGCAAGCTTGGAGTTGTAGTTATACAACAGCTGAAGGTACACTTTTCCATAGAAAGAATGTGCCTCCAGCTGTTGCAAAACCATAAGTCCCGGCATGCCCATAAGGGAATGCTGGGAGTTGTGGTGGTCTGCCTCCTGCTGTTGCATAACTACAGCTCCCAGCATGCCCTTTTTGCATGCTGGGAGCTGTTGCTAAGCAACAGCAGGAGGCTGTCACTCACCTCCAACGATCCAGACGCTGCAGGTCAGTCCCTCGTCGTCTCCGCCGCCGCAGCTGCTCCTGGGGCCCCGATCCCAACAGGGGCGCCGGGGATCGGGGTCCCCAGCACCCGGGGTGCACGTCCCGCACCCGCTCACGTCCTCCAGAAGAGGGGCGGAGCGGGTGCGGGAGTGACACCCGCAGCAGGCGCCCTGATTGGTCGGCCGGTAATCCGGCCGACGAATCAGGGCGATCGTGAGGTGGTACCAGTGCCACCTCACCCCTACAGGCTCTGGCTGTTCGGAGCCGTCAGAGACGGCCCCGAACAGCCAGTAATTCCGGGTCATCAGGTCACTGGAGACCCGATTGACCCGGAATCGCCGCAGATCGCTGGACTGAATTGTCCAGCGATCTGCGGTGATCGCCGACATGGGGGGGCATAATGACCCCCCTGGGCGATATGCCGGGATGCCTGCTGAACGATTTCAGCAGGCATCCGGCTCCGGTCCCCAACCGGCTAGCGGTGGGGGCCGGAATTCCCACGGGCGTATGGATACACCCTCGGTCCTTAAGGACTCGGGATGCAGGGCGTATCCATACGCCCTATGTCCTGAAGAGGTTAAAGAACTGTACAGTACTGTATGTGATGTCACACATCACATACAATACATATACACACTATACACCCCATACATCAATGTTTCCCTATCAGTGTGCCTCCTGCTGTTACTATAACTATACTATAACTATAACTCCCAGCATGCCCAGACAGTCAATGGCTGTACATGCATGCTGGGAGTTGTAGTTGTGCAACAGCTGGAGGCACCCTGGTTTGTTAAACACTCCCCATACACTCCACATACAATGGTCCTCCCAGAACCAATTGGCAGTTTCCCATAGAGATATGTATTCAACATACAATGGTTCCAAGGCCCCAGAACCAATTACCATTTTTACATAGACATATGTACTCGACATATGATGGTTTCAACATATGATGGTTCTCCTGGAACCAATTAATATCATATGTTGAGGGACCACTGTAATTTTTAACTGCACTATTTAAATATTGTATAATTTTTCTGGTACAGCATTTTAAGATCCAAAACACTTACATTTTTCTGTTGACATACATGAGGGCTTGTTTTTTTGGAAGTTTATGTTTCCATTGCCAGTGTACGGTGTATGGCTAGCTTAAGGTTCATGTCCATGACAGTCGTGGGTGTCTTTGTTTGGCCCTAAGCTTCCATAGCAAAACTTAACACTCTGGAATTTAAAAAAAGGGGTGCCAATGGGCAGAGAGAGGCAGCCCCTTCCATTCTTAACCCCTTGAGGACCGAGGTAATTTTGGCCTTAAGGACCGAGCCATTTTTTGCAACGTTGACCTGTGTCACTTTATGCATTAATAACTCTGGAATGCTTTTACACATTATACCGATTCTGAGACAATTTTTTTGTGACATACTCTATGTTGGTGGTAAATTTTAATCAATTCTTGCCTAATTTCTTGTGAAAAAAATCCATAATTTCATGAAAAATTTGAAAATGTAGCATTTTTCTAACTTTGAAACTCTCTGCTTGTAAGGAAAATGGACATACCAAATAAATGATATATTGATTCACATATACAATATGTCTACTTTATGTTGGCATCATGAAGTTGACATGTTTTTACTTCTTGTAGACATTAGAGGGTTTTGAAAGTAAGCAGCAATTTTCAAGATTTTCATGAAAATTTCAAAATCTGAAGTTTTCAGGGACCAGTTCAGTTCTGAAGTGCATTTGAGGGCCTATAAGTTATAAATCCCCCCATAGATTAACCCATTATGAAAACTTTACACCTCAAAGTATTTAAAATGACATTCAGTAAGTTTGTTAACCCTTTAGGTGTTTCACAGGAATATCTGCAAAGTGGAGGAAAAATCTACATTTATATCACTAACATGTTATTGTAGCCCCATTTTTTCTCATTTTTACAAGGGATAACAAAAGGAAAAGCCCCACAAAAATTGTAACCCCATTTCTTGCAAGTATGGAAATACCTCATATGAGGATGTAAAATTTGCTGCAGGCGAACTACAGGTCTCAGAAGGGAAGGAGCACAATTTGGCTTTTAGAGAGAAAATTTAGCTGAAATGGTTTTTGGGGGGCATGTCGCATTTAGGAAGCCCTCATGGTGCCAGAACAGTGGGAACACCCAACATGGCACTCCATTTTGGAAACTACACCCCTCAAGGAATGTAATAAGGGGTACAGTTGGCCACAACATTTCGTTAAAGTTTGAGGTTTAAATGGAAAAAAAAAGTGTTTTTTTTTTACACTAAATTGCTGGCGTTACCCCAAATTTAGTATTTTCACAAGGGGTAATAGGAGAAAAATCACCCCAAAATTTGTAGCCTTATTTCTCTCAAGTAAGGAAATATCCCATATGAGGACGTAAAATGCTCTGCTGGTGAACTACAGGGCTCAGAAAGGAAGGATTAAAATTTGGCTTTTGGAGAGAGAATTTTGCTGAAATGGTTTTTGGAGGGGCATGTGGCATTTAGGAAGCCCCCATGGTGCCAGAACAGCATGAACCCCTCACTTTGCACTCCATTTTGGAAACTACACTCCATACAGAATCCATTTAGGGGTGTGGCAAGCTGTTTTTGACCCTTTAGATGTTTGAGGAAAATTTGTAGAACTATTTGGATGCATATTTTGCACTTTTAGCACCAATTGTTTTCACTTTGACAAAAATATGAAACTACACCTGCCAAAGTATTCATCTAGTGGTATAATGAGAATTACTTTTAGCTTTGTTAAGGGTTTAGCAAGGTAGTGAAAATATAAAACTACACTGGCCAAAGTATTTATCTAGGGGTATAATGAGAATTACCGTATTTATCGGGGTATACCACGCACCAGCCTATAACACGCACCCTCATTTTACCAAGGATATTTGGGTAAAAATTTTTTTTTACCCAAATATCCATGGTAAAATGAGGGTGCGTGTGTGTGTGCACGTGTATACCCCGATACACCCCCAGGAAAGGCAGGGGGAGAGAGGCCGTCGCTGCCCGCTTCTCTCCCCCTGCCTTTCCTGGGGTCTAGAGCCCTGCTGCCGCCGCTTCTCTCCCACTGGCTATCGGCGCCGCTGCCCGTTCTCTCCCCCTGACTATCGGTGCCAGCGCCCCATTGCCGGCGCCGATAGCCAGGGGGAGAGAAGGGGCAGCGGCACCCATTGCCGGCGCCGCTGCCCCGTTGCCTCCCCCCATTCCCGGTTGCATAATTACCTGTTGCCGGGGTCGGGTCCGCGCTGCTTCAGGCCTCCGGCGTGCATCCCCTGCGTCGTTGCTATGCACTGCACGGCCGTGCAGCGCATAGCAACGACGCAAGGGACGCACACCGGAGGCCTGAAGCAGCGCGGACCCGACCCCGGCAACAGGTAATTATGCAACCGGGGATGGGGGGAGGCTATCGGCGCCGCTGCCCGTTCTCTCCCCCTGACTATCGGTGCCGGCGCCCCATTGCCGGCGCCGATAGCCAGGGGGAGAGAAGCGGCGCCGGCAATGGGGCAGCGGCGCCGACAGCCAGGGGGAGAGAAGGGGCAGCGGCACCAGCAATGGGTGCCACTGCCCCTTCTCTCCCCCTGACTGTCGGCGCCGCTGCCCCATTGCCGGTGCCGCTTCTCTCCCCCTGGCTATTGGCGCCGGCAATGGGGCGCCGGCACCGATAGTCAGGGGGAGAGAACGGGGAGCGGCGCCGATAGCCGGGGGAGAGAAGGGCCGGCAGCAGGGCTCTAGACCCCAGGACAGGCAGGGGCAGAGAAGCCAGCAGCGCTGGCTGTCACTGCACCTGCAAAGCCGCTGCAGTCCATTGATTTAAAGCGCCTGCTTTAAATCATTGAACTGCAGTGGCTTATCGGCGTATAACACGTACATAGACTTTAGGCTAAAAATTTTAGCCTAAAAAATGCGTGTTATACGCCGATAAATACGGTACTTTTAGCTTTGTTAGTGGTTTAGCAAGATGGTGAAAATAAAAAACTACATCGGACAAAGTATTGATCTAGGGGTATAATATGAATTTTTTGTTTTGTTAGGGATTTGCCAATTTGATTTTTGGAAATAAAATGTAATGGAGAAAAAAGGGGAAATTACTGAATTGCTCACTAATAAGTAATAATGTAATTCCAAGGGTGCGTTTAGGGTTATCCAAAGTACTTGTTAAAATAATTAAAGGTTACAAATTCAGATATCAAAAGACATGTGATAAATTTTAAAACACAAACACAGTTTTGAAAGCACAGACCGAGCTTGTATGGACATGTCTCTTTTCTAATGCCATGTTTGTAGAATACCCAACACCTCTTCTGTTGCCTACTCCCCGATTCTCTATGGGGAACTACCCCAGGAAAATGTTTCCCCGGTACTATTCTGCTCTCCGATCCTTTGGCTCTGCTTCCCTCCCCTTCCTGATCCCCAAAATGAAAGGCCTTGATAACATTTCCCTGAAATTGCAGGAATGTCCCTGTATTTCCTGCACGTTTGTACAGCACAAAAGAATTAAACACAGCAATTTGGAGGAGATGCAGTGCCAATTTCTTATACCAGGCCAGTGTTTTGCGAAGGGCAGTGTACGGCTGCAAGACCTGATCAGACAGATCTACTCCTCTCATGAACTTATTATAGTCCTGGATACACATAGGTTTAGGTGCTCTATCTGTGGTCCCACGGACTTGGATAGGGGTGGATCTGTTTGGGTGTATGGTGGTTAGTACAAGGACATCATGCTTGTCCCTGTACTTGACAAGCATCATGTTATCCTTGTACACAGCCTTGCTTTCCCCTTTCTTCATTTTTTGCCATACTACATTTTTGGGAAGATCTCTTTGGTTTCACCTAATGGTACCACAGGCCATAGTACCAATAGTTATAGTACCCTTGACAAACAGGCATTGAAGTACACTAGTATAAAAATTGTCAAGGTAGATATTATACCCTTGATCTAGCCGGGGGTGAACTATATCCCATACTATTTTTCCCGTTGTTTTTAGTACAGGGGGAAACTCTGGGGGCTCTATTGTTGAGTCTTTTCCCTCATAGACTCAATTTGTGTGTGTAGCCTGTTGCACTCTCACACAATTTATAAAGTTTTACCCCATACCTGGCCCGTTTGTTAGGCAGGTATTGCCTAGAGTGCAACCTTCCCTTGAAGTGCAAAAGAGACTCGTTCACAGCAATTTCTTTTTCAAGGGATTACATTTCAGACAATTTTCGGTTAAAATGGTTGACAAGGGGCCGCATTTTATATATACAATCAAAATTGGGATCACTGGGGGGGTGGGCAGTTTTTATTATTAGCATAATGTAAGAATTTGTGGAGGACTTCAAACCGAGCCCTTGGCATGACAGCACGGTACAATGGAATATGGTAAATCATATCATTACTCCAATAAGAGCGAATTGTGTTTTTTTAATTGTGCCCATATTTAGCGAAAAGGCGGAATTATTTTTTTTCTTACTCCAGTGGATTGGTTGGTGTCCACTGGAAAGGCCTGGCATGATATCCCTGTGGATGTGCCGCAATAAATTGTTCACCATACCTGCTGCTTTCCTCCACTATCATGCTAATCAACTCTTCTGAAAAGAAGAGCTGAAAAAAATCTGCTTCTTTTAACCCTGTGGTGTTAACACGAATAACTGCAGTGGCCACAAATTCAGGCAAATGGGGTATAAAGCTAGAAGCCGGAGCACACTCAGAAATGGTGCTAGGACCATGGTCAGTACTGGTACTAGGACTTGGCTCAATACTATGCCTGGGACAGTGGGGAGGAGGTTTCTCATCAGAATTGGTAGAAGACGAGGAACTCTTTGCTGTCTGAACACGAGGAAGATGCCAAGAAGGCATATGCCTCCTCAATGTTGTACGTGTGACTCCTTGACATATTTTCAGAAGACACTTTTAGTTTAGAAAAAAAGTGTGGCGAAGTGTCTCTTATGTACCAACACTAGTACTATATATTTTGTATTTTTATTTATTAATTTTTTTTAATGGAAAAAAAAACAAGATGCAACTGCACAACAAACAACAAAACAGTGGCGAACTGTCACGGCTGTCCTGAACAGATCCCTAGAATTAAGCTGGCGGTGAGGCCAGTATAGAAAAAAAATACAGCAAACTGTCACTACTGTCACAAATCAGTGACAAATCACTACCACTGTAATATTATATATCTTTTTTTTTTTTTTTTTTTTTTTACTTTTTTCAATTTTTTTTTTTTTTTAACTAACTGAAAAACAAACAAAAAGCTAAACTTTAGTACCACTAGAAATGAAAACACAGCGGCAAACTGTCGCAAATCAATGTCGGACTAGGTAGTATGAAGTTGTACGAGGTGGTGACGGGATGAAAGGGTGACAGACACTTCAGGGGCACTGACAGAAATTTTTATTATTTGTTCTTCACTGTCACTGTTATTGTCAGTGAAAGACTTCGATTTCTTCACTGTAGCCTGTGCACACAGGCTACAGCAGCTGGTGAATGAATGAACGAATGGGAACAAGTGCTTCACTGCAGCCTCGCTACAGCATTAGGGAGGGATGGATGGATGGAGGACAGCAGCAGGGGTAAGGGGCAACATAGCTCTTTTTTATAACTTTTTATTTAGCTTTTATAAAAGCTTTTATAAACTGTATCTTCTTTCTTCTGCTACACTAACTCCGGCTACACAGGCTACAGCAGCTGAACGAATGAATGAATGGGAAGAAGTGCTTCACTGCAGCCTCGCTACAGCACTAGGGATGAAACGATGGAAAGATGGACGACAGCAGCAGGGGTAAGGGGCACCACAAGTGAATGAATGAATGGGAAGAAGCAGGGGCGGACACAGACAGCATATGGCCCCTGTGCAAAGAACGTGCCTGCCCCCCCCCCCCCCCCCCTCCTATCTCATATCTATCTATGAGATAGATAGATAGATAGATCGATAGATGAGACAGATAGCTAGATATGAGATAGATAGATACATACATAGATATGCGATAGATAGATATGAGATAGATAGATATGAGATAGATAGAAATGAGATAGATAGATATGAGATAGATATGAGAGCGATAGATAGATATCAGATAGATAGATAGATATGAGATAGATATTAGATAGATATGAGATAGATAGATAGATATGAGATAGATAGATAAATGGATAGATATGAGATAGAAAGATATGAAATAGATAGATATATATTAGATAGATACATAGATAGATGGATATGAAATAGATATGAGATAGATAGATGATTGATAGATATGAGATGGATATAGATACTTAGAAAGATAGATAGATATGAGATAGACAGATAGATATGAGATGGATATGAGATAGATATGAGATGGATGGATGGATAGATAGAAAGATATTAGATGGATAGATAGATGATAGATAGGCGATAGATAGCTATAAGATAGATACAGTAGATAGATAGATAGATAGATAGATGATAGATAGGACATGGATATCTTTTTACCAACCAGGGTGCCTCCAGATGTTGCAAAACTACAACTCCCAGCATGCCTGGACTGTAGTTTTGCAACAGCTGGAGGCACCATGGTAGGTAAACACTGATCTATGCCCAGTCAATCTATCTATCTCCTGGGCCTACAACTCCTGGGCCTTTGGCTGTTGAGGTATGCTGGGAGTTGTAGTTTTGCAACAGCTGGAGGCACCCTGTGGGATGGATAGATTGATAGGTAGATAGATAGTGTTTTCCAACCAGGGTGTCTCCAGCTGTTGCAAAACTACAACTCCCAGCATGCCTGGACTGTAGTTTTGCAACAGCTGGAGGCACCATGGTAGGTAGACACTGATCTATGCCCAGTCCATCTATCTCAGTGTTTACCAACCAGTGTGCCTCCAGCTGTTGCAAAACTACAACTCCCAGCAATGCCCAGACAGTCTTTAGCTGTCCAGAAGTTGTAGTTTTGCAACAGCTGGAGGCTCCTGGTTGGGAAACACTGCCTTAATGGATTAATGATAAATAAACAAGCAGTGTGTCCCAGTGGGGTCACTTTCCCTCCTCCGAGGTCCACAGGTCACCTACAGGTCACATTACAAGAACAATTTTTTGAAAAATCGCGGCAAAAATGGCGCAGTTTTACCGTGATTTCGGAAAAACGCAATTTTTCCCAAAAATTTTTCTTGTAATGTGACCTGTAGGTGACCTGTGGACACCGGAGCAGGGAAAGTGACCCCTCTGGGCTGCTACCCCCCCAGCCCCAGGTATACTGCTAGTGAGAAGAGAGGCAGGACAGGGGACATAACTTCCCCTCACAGCCGCTGTGCTCCTGGGAGGCCTGTCAGCTCTCAGCCTCCGTCCTCTTCCTGTGCTGGGGGCGGAGCCATGAATCAGATACCTTCATCCCTGCGCTACTGCCTGTCTCCCTAATGATACCGGAGCAGGAGCAGTGCAGGGATTGTAAAAAAAAATAAAAATAGCGCTTTTCTGAGTGGGGATCGGGACAACTGTCCTGGATCCTCACCAGCTGCACCTCTCTCTCAAGGGGGCCCTTGGCCAGTGCCTGAGGGCCCATGTGTAGTGGCGGCCCCTGTGCAGCTGAACATGCTGCACATGTGATTTGTCTGCCCCTGGGAAGAAGCGCTTCACTGCAGCCTCGCTACAGCATTAGGGATAGATGGATGGATGACAGCAGCAGAGGTAAGGGGCACCACAGCTCTTTTTTATAACTTTTTCTTTAGCTTTTATAAAAGCTTTTATGAACTGTATCTTCTTTCTTCTGTTACACTAACTCCGGCTACACAGGCTACAGCAGCTGGTGAGTGAATGAATGGGAAGAAGCGCTTCACTGCAGCCTCGCTACAGCACTAGAGATGGATGGATGGAGGACAGCAACAGGGGTAAGGGACACTACAGCTCTTTTTTATAACTTTTTCTTTAGCTTTAATAAAAGTTTTTATAAACTGTATCTTCTTTCTTCTGCTACACTAACTCTGGCTACACAGGCTACAGCAGCTGAACGAATGAATGAATGGGAAGAAGTGCTTCACTGCAGCCTCGCTACAGCACTAGGGATGAAACGATGGAAAGATGGACGACAGCAGCAGGGGTAAGGGGCACCACAACTCTTTTTTAGAACTTTTTCTTTAGCTTTTATAAAAGCTAACAGTCACAATGTAGCTCTTCACTGTAGCCTGTCAGATCCACAGGCAACAGCACTAGGGATGGATGGTCGACAGCAGCAGGGGTAAGGGCACCACAGCTTTAGCTTTTATAAAAGCTTTTATACAATGTATATCTTCTTTCTTCTACTACACTAACACCGGCCCAGATCGTTACTCAGACATAAGTGGGCGCTTCAGAGCCGACATTACTGTAACAAAGAAGCTGAGACACTGTGATTGGTCCACAGGGACCAATCACAGAGCACTCTGACCAGGACCAATCACAGATGGTTCTGGGATATCAGACAGAACTTGTCTTCCACTGGTGACAGAGGGACTTCAGCCTGTTAACCTGTGCAATGCCGCGCATTGCCGTGTTAACTGAATGACTTATATAAACATCATGATGCGCAAACTACCTGCATAACATGACGTTTATATAAGTCATTCTGTGGGGGGTTAAAACTACATAGGTGTCCAAGTTGTTATTGACCAAGGTATGTATAGATCTTATCTATATCTATAAAACTCAAAGGGGGAAATTTATCAAAACCTGTGCAGAGGAAAAGTTGCCCAGTTGCCCATACCAACCAATCAGATCGCTTCTTTCATTTTGCACAGGCCCTTTTAAAAAGAAGCAATCTGATTGGTTACTATTGGCAACTGGGCAACTTTTCCTTTGCACAGGTTTTGATAAATCTCCCTTAATGTGTGTGTGTGTGTGTGTATGTATGTATGTTCCACAATCACGTTCAAAAGGCTAAAGATATTAACATGAAACTTGGCACACATGTTACTTATATGTCAACAACAAACATAGGATAGGTAATTTAACCCTTACTCGCCCCCATTTGCCAGGGTCGGGGTTTTTGTTTAAAGTCCCATAAAAGTCTATGGGAAATATATGTTACTGCATAACTTCCAAACAGCTGGAGATATTTCGATAATACTTAGTCACATGTTACTTATATATCCACTTAAAATATAGGATAGTTAATTTAACCCTTAACTACCCCCATTTGTGAGGGTCGGGGTTTTTGTTTAAAGTCCCATGCAAATCAATGGGAAATGTATGTTCCCACATAACTTCCGTACAGCTGGAGAAATTTCAATAACTGGTACACATATTACGCGTCGGGATAGGAGGTTGGGATAGGAAGACGGGATAGGAGGACCGGGATAGGAGGACCGGGATAAGAGGACCGGGATAAGAGGACCGGGATAAGAGGACCGGATAGGAGGTCAAGATAGGAGGTCAAGATAGGAGTTCAAGATAGGAGGACGGGATAGGAGGACGGGATAGGAGGACGGGATAGGAGGACGGGATAGGAGGTCGAGATAGGAGGACAGGATAGGAGGTCGAGATAGGAGGACGGGATAGGAGGTCTTGATAGGAGGTCGTGATAGGAGGTCGTGATAGGAGGACGGGATAGGAGGACGGGATAGGAGAACGGGATAGGAGAACGGGATAGGAGAACGGGATAGGAGGACGGGATAGGAGGACGGGATAGATGGACTGGATAGGAGGACTGGATAGGAGGACGGGATAGGAGGACGGGATAGGAGGACCGGGATAGGAGGACCGGGATAAGAGGACCGGGATAAGAGGACCGGGATAAGAGGACCGGGATAAGAGGACCGGGATAAGAGGACCGGATAGGAGGTCAAGATAGGAGGTCAAGATAGGAGTTCAAGATAGGAGGACGGGATAGGAGGACGGGATAGGAGGACGGGATAGGAGGTCGAGATAGGAGGACGGGATAGGAGGTCGAGATAGGAGGACAGGATAGGAGGTCGAGATAGGAGGACGGGATAGGAGGTCTTGATAGGAGGTCGTGATAGGAGGTCGTGATAGGAGGACGGGATAGGAGGACGGGATAGGAGGACGGGATAGGAGAACGGGATAGGAGGACGGGATAGATGGACTGGATAGGAGGACTGGATAGGAGGACGGGATAGGAGGACGGGATAGGACGACGGGAAAGGAGGACGGGAAAGGAGGACGGGAAAGGAGGTCGAGATAGAAGGACGGGATAGGAGGGCGGGATAGGAGGGCGGGATAGGAGGACGGGATAGGAGGCCGAGATAGGAGGACGGGAAAGGAGGACCGGGATAGGAGGACCGGGATAGGAGGTCGGGATAGAAGGTCGGGATAGGAGGTCAACATAGGAGGTCGGGATAGGAGGTCAAGATAGGAGGTCAAGATAGGAGGTCGAGATAGGAGGACGGGATAGGAGGACGGGATAGGAGGTCAGGATAGGAGGTCGGGATAGGAGGTTGAGGTAGGATGACGGGATAGGTCGAGATAGGAGGACGGGATTGGAGGTCGGGATAGGAGGACGGGATAGGAGGTCGTGATAGGAAGACGGGATAGGAGGTCGAGATAGGAGGACGGGATAGGAGGTCGTGATAGGAGGACGGGATAGGAGAACGGGATAGGAGAACGAGATAGGAGGTCGGGAAAGGAGAACGGGAAAGGAGGTCGAGATATGAGGACGGGATAGGAGGACAGGATAGGAGGACGGGATAGGAGGACGGGAAAGGAGGACGGGAAAGGAGGACGGAAAAGGAGGAAGGGAAAGGAGGACGGGATAGGAGGACGGGATAGGAGGACGGGATAGGAGGACGGGAAAGAAGGACGGGAAAGGAGGACAGGAAAGGAGGACGGGATACGATGACGGGATAGGAGGTCGGGATATGACAACAATATATGATGACGGAATATGAAGTCAAAAGCTTCCTCCTTTGTTTATTTTCCTCCCCAACAAGGATTAGGAAGGAAAAACCGGGCAATGCCGGGTACTCAGCTTGTCTATATATATAAAACTCAACGTGTGTGTGTATGTATGTGTGTATGTTCCACAAAAACTTTCAAACGGCTAAAGATATTAACATGAAACTTGGCACACATGTTACTTATATGTCAACAACAAACATAGGCTAGGTGATTTAACCCTTACTCACCCCCATCAGCCAGGGGCGGGGCTTATATTTAAAGTCCCATGCAAGTCAATGGGAATTATAATGTTACAGCATAACTTTCAAACGGCTGGAGATATTTCGATAATACTTGGTCACATGTTACTTATATGTCCACTTAAAATATAGGACAGTTAATTTAACCCTTAACTACCCCCATTTGTGAAGGTCGGGGTTTTTGTTTAAAGTCCCATGCAAATCAATGGGAAATGTATGTTCCCACATAACTTCCTTACGGCTGGAGATATTTCAATACCTGGTACACATATTACAGGTTGGGATATGAGGACGGGATAGGCGGTCAGGTAGGAGGTCGGGATAGGAGGACGGGATATGAGGACGGGATAGGAGGACAGGATAGGAGGACAGGATAGGAGGTCGAGAT
This sequence comes from Hyla sarda, assembly GCF_029499605.1. Lineage (NCBI taxonomy): Eukaryota > Metazoa > Chordata > Amphibia > Anura > Hylidae > Hyla > Hyla sarda. Next base: position 136,660,891 of record NC_079192.1, read on the forward strand.
ATGAGGACGGGATAGGAGGACGGGATAGGAGGACGGGATAGGAGGACGGGATAGGAGGTCGGGATAGGAGGTCGGGATAGGAGGTCGGGATAGGAGGTCGGGATAGGAGGTCGGGATAGGAGGTCAAGATAGGAGGTCGAGATAGGAGGTAGAGATAGGAGGTAGAGATAGGAGGTCGAGATAGGAGGACGGGATTGGAGGTCGGGATAGGAGGTCGGGATTGGAGGACAGGATAGGAGGTGGGGATAGGAGGACAGGATAGGAGGACGGGATAGGAGGTTGGGACAGGAGATCGAGATAGGAGGACGGGATAGGACGTACGGGTCAGGATAGGAGGACGGGATGGGAGGACAGAATAGGAGGTCGGACAGGAGGTCGAGATAGGAGGACGGGATAGGAGGACAGGATAGGAGGTCGAGATATGAGGACGGGATAGGAGGACGGGATAGGAGGTCGGGATAGGAGGTCGGGATAGGAGGTCGGGATAGGAGGTCGGGATAGGAGGTCGGGATAGGAGGTCGAGATAGGTGGTCGAGATAGGAGGTCGAGATAGGAGGTCGAGATAGGAGGTCGACATAGGAGGACGGGATAGGAGGTCGGGATAGGAGGACGGGATAGGAGGACGGGATAGGAGGACGGGATAGGAGGACGGGATAGGAGGACGGGATAGGAGGTTGGGACAGGAGGTCGAGATAGGAAGACGGGATAGGACGTACGGGTCAGGATAGGAGGACGGGATGGGAGGACAGGATAGGAGGACAGAATAGGAGTTCGGACAGGAGGTCGAGATAGGAGGACAGGATAGGAGGTACGGGTCAGGATAGGAGGACGGGATGGGAGGACGGGACAGGAGGTCGGGATGTGGGGTTGGGATATGACAACAATATATGAGGACGGGATATGAAGTCAAAAGCTTCCTCCATTGTTTATTTTCCTCCTCAACAAGGATTAGGAAGGAAAACCGGGCAACGCCGGGTGCTCAGCTAGTATATATATATATATATATATATATATTCAGGCTGTACAGTCATATAGTTTGTTCTGCACATTCGCCCATATACTTTGTTCTGTTCATACACCATATAGTTTGTTCTGTGCATACGCCTATATTGTGAGGTCCGTACATACAGTTGTAGTTTCTCCTGGTCACATGCCCTTATATTCTGCTCTGACCACACGCTCGGACAGTATTGCTTTGTGCATATGCACGAACAGTTTGTTCCGCCCACACGCTCACATTGTTGTTCGGTGCATACGCTCATATAGTTAGTTCCAGCCATACATTTTATTCTTTGCACACATCTTTACTCTTGCATCCTTCGTTTCATGTACATGCTCACATAGATAGTTCTGTATAAGTGCTTATTTGATCAGATATGTGCATACGTTTATATAGCTGTTTGGGGAATACAGTCAGTTGTCCCGGGCATACGCATGCATGGTGCACTGGTGTGAAGTAGGTTATAAAAATTTGTGTCTCGCTTCATATCAGTGCTTTATAGACGTGGTTGTCACGATTCGGCTGGCTGGAGGTGGATCCTCTGTGCCAGAGAGGGATTGGCGTGGACCGTGTCGGTGGACCGGTTCTAAGTTGCTACTGGTTTTCACCAGAGCCCGCCGCAAAGCGGGATGGTCTTGCAGCGGCGGTAGCAACCAGGTCGTATCCATCGGCAACGGCTCAACCTCTCTGACTGCTGAGATAAGCGCGGTACAAGGGAGTAGACAAAAGCAAGGTCGGACGTAGCAGAAGGTCAGGTTTTAGGTTGGCGACAAGTTAGCAATTTGTGTATACATGTTATTTAGCACTTGGGGTTGTGCATACGGGAATATGGTTTGTTTTTGTTGAGACTTTTCAGGTCTACAGGTCACGGAGAGCCTCCAACACGCAGTGTACACCACAGTCGGGAATACTTACACAAAATTTTACAATAGATACCCAGAGGATGGCCCACATACCATTTCATTCCTACTTGCTTTCTTTGGTGTTTGCCACTCTTCACTGCATCGAGCTCATAATACTCTCAAAGTATATCTGTCAGGCATCTAGCATCTTATCACATTGTCTTCCCCTGACAAGGTGACTTTGTTTGCATCTCACGCCACCAATGCTGCTCTGAAGAGCTTTCAAAGAGGGAGGCTCATAAGCCCTCTTGTTGTTAGCCTCTGTCAACTGGCTTGGTCAGACGGTTAGCAGACGCGTTACATAATTTCCCATTTGGGTATCAGGACAGCTCAATGTTAAAGGCCGCTCTATTCTAAGGTTGTTATGGTTTCCTAAGGCCTGGGGAGTTTTCATGCAGGTGTGTGGTCGAAGTTACATCAGGTTTGTTGGGACGCAGATAATTAAATTACATTGAAATTGTATAGCAGCAAAATGTCATTGCCCGGTCAGGATGTTATCATATGGCATTTTCCTCGTCCCACAAGTGGCGCCCAGTTCGAGTGTTGCAAGCTTTGCTTTCCGCACGTTAAGGATCACACGGGGATCAGCCACGGTTGTGGTTTAACCCCTTGGGGACGGAGCCCATTATGACCCTAAGGAAGGGAGCATTTTTTGCAAACCTGACCACTGTCACTTTAAGCATTAATAACTCTGGGATGCTTTTACTTATAAATTTGATTCCGGGATTTTATTTCCATGACATATTCTAATTTATGGTAGTGGTAAATTTTTGTCGATACTTGCATCATTTCTTGGTGAAAAATTCCAAAATTTGATGAAAAATTTGAAAATTTTGCATTCTTCTAACTTTGAAGCTCACTGCTTGTAAGGAAAATAGACATTCCAAATAAATTATATATTGATTCACAAATACAATGTCTACTTTATATTTGCATCATGAAGTTGACATGTTTTTACTTTTGGAAGACATCAGAGGGCTTCAAAGTTCAGCAGCAATTTTCCAATTTTTCACAACATTTTCAAAATTGGAATTTTTCAGGGACCAGTTCAGGTTTGAAGTGGATTTGAAGGGCCTTCCTATTAGAAATACCCCGCAAATGACCCAATTATAAAAAACTGCACCCCTCAAAGTATCCAAAATGACATTCAGTAAGTTTGTTAACCCTTTAGGTGTTTCACAGGAATAGCAGCAAAGTGAAGGAGAAAATTCAAAAGCTTCATTTTTTAAACTCGCATGTTCTGGTAGACCCAGTTTTTGAATTTTTACAAGTGGTAATAGGAGAAAAAGCCCCGAAAAATGTATAACCCAATTTCTCTCGAGTAAGGAAATACCTCATATGTGTATGTCAAGTGTTCGGCGCGTGCAATAGAGGGCTCAGAAGGGAAGGAGCAACAATAGGATTTTGGAGTGAATTTTGCTGAAATGGTTTCTGAGGTGGCATGTCACATTTAGGAAGCCCCTATGGTGCCAGAACAGCAGAAAACCCCACATGGCATACCATTTTGGAAACTCCTCAAGGCACGTAACAATGGGTCCAGTGAGCCTTAACACCACGCAGGTGTTTGATGACTTTTCGTTAAAATCGGATGTGTAAATAAAAAAAAAAATGTTTTCACTAAAGTGCAGTTTCTTCCCCAAATTTACCATTTTTACAAAGGGTTATGGGAGAGAATGCCCCCCAAAAATTGTAACCCCATCTCTTCTGAGTATGGAAATACCCCATGTTAGAACGTAAAATGCTCTGCGGGCGAAATACAATGCTCAGAAGAGGAGGAGCGCCATTGAGCTTTTGGAAAGATAATTCGTTTGGAATGGTAGTCAGGGGCCTTGTGCATTTACAAAGCCCCCTGTGGTGCCAGAACAGTGGACCCCCCCACATGTGACCCCATTTTGGAAATTACACCCCTCACAGAATTTAATAAGGGGTGCAGTGAGTATTTACACCCCACTGGCGTTTGACAGATCTTTAGAACAGTGGACTGTGCAAATGAAAAATAAAATTTTTCATTTTCACGGACCACTGTTCCAAAAATCTGTCAGACACATGAGGGGCATAAATGCTCACTGTACCCCTTAATACACTACATGAGGGGTGTAGTTTCCAAAATGGGGTCACATGTGTGGGGGTCCATTGTTCCCAATGGCGCTCCTGCTCTTCTGAGCATTGTAGTGTGCCCGCTGAGCACTTTACATCCACATATGGGGTATGTTCTTACTCAGAGGAAATGGGGTTACAAATTTGGGGGGGCTTTTTCCCTATTTTCCCTTGTGAAAATGAAAAATTTAGGGTAACACCAGCGAAATGTGAAAACTTTTTTTTTTTTCATTTTCCCATCCAAATTTAATGAAAATTCGTCAAACACCTGTGGGGTGTTCAGACTCACTATACCCCTTGTTACATTCTGTGGGGGGTGCAGTTTCCAAAATGGGGTCACATGTGGGTATTTATGTTTTTGCGTTTATGTCAGAACCACTGTAAAATCAGCCACCCCTGTGCAAATCACCAATTTAGGCCTCAAATGTACATGGTGCGCCCTCACTCCTGAGCCTTGTTGTGCGTCCGCAGAGTATTTTACGCCCACATATGGGGTATTTCCGTACTCAGGAGAAATTGCGTTACTAATTTTGGGGGGCTTTTTTTCTGAAAATAAAAAGTATGTTAGTGTAAACATTTTTTTTTTTTTTTTTTTACACTAACAGGCTGGTGTAGCCCCCAACTTTTCCTTTTCATAAGGGGTAAAAGGAGAAAAAGACCCCAAAATTTGTAGTGCAATTTCTCCCGATTACCCCATATGGGCCCTAAACTGTTTCCTTGAAATACAACAGGGCTCCAAAATGAGAGAGCGCCATGCACATTTGAAGACTAAATGAGGAATTGCATAGGGGTGGACATAGGGGTATTCTATGCCAGTGAATCCCAAACAGGGTGCCTCCAGCTGTTGATTAACTCCTAGCATGCCTGGACAGTCAGTGGCTGTCCAGAAATGCTGGGAGTTGTTGTTTTGCAACAGCTGGAGGCTCCGTTTTGGAAACACTGCGGTACAATACGTTTTTCATTTTTATTGGGGGGGGGGGGGGACAGTGTAAGGGGGTGTATATGTAGTGTTTTACCCTTTATTATGTGTTAGTGTAGTGTAGTGTTTTTAGGGTACATTCGCACTGGCGTGTTACGGTGAGTTTCCCGCTAGGAGTTTAAGCTGCGGCGAAAAATTTGCCGCAGACCAAACTTGAAGCAGGAAACTTACTGTAAACCTGCCGTGTGAATGTACCCTGTACGTTCACATGGGGGGGCAAACCTCCAGCTGTTTCTAAACCACAACGCCCAGCATGCACTGACAGACAGTGCATGCTGGAAGTTGTACTTTTGCAACAGCTGGAGGCACACTGGTTGGAAAACCTTCAGTTAGGTTCTGTTACCCAACTTAGTATTTTCCAACCAGTGTGCCTCCAGTTGTTGCAAAACTACAACTCCCAGCATGTCTTGACATACCGTGCATGCTGGAAGTTGTTCTTTTGCAACAGCTGGAGGCACACTAGTTGGAAAACCTTCATTTAGATTCTGTTACCTAACTCAGAATTTTCCAACCAGTGTGCCTCCAGCTGTTGCAAAACTACAACTCCCAGCATGTACTAATCGCCGAAGGGCATGCTGGGAGATGTAGTTATGCAACAGCTGGAGGTTACGCAACTTCAACTCCCAGCATGGTGAGACAGCTGTTTGCTGTTTGGGCATGCTGGGATTTGCAGTTTTGCAACATCTGGAGGGCTACAGTTTATAGACCACTGCCCAGTGATCTCCAAACTGTGACCCTCCAGATGTTGCAAAACTACAAATCCCAGCATGCCCAGACAGCAAAGAGCTGTTTGAGCATGCTAGGAGTTGTAGTTTTGCAAGATCTGAAGGGATACAGTTTAGAGACCACTATATAGTGGTCTCAAACTGCAGTCCTCCAGCTGTTGCAAAACTACATATTCCAGCATGCCCAAACAGCTGTCTGGGCATGCTGGGAGTTGTAGTTTTGCAACAGCTGGAGGGCTACAGTCTCAGACTGTAGCCCTCCAGATGTTGCTAGGCAACTTACCAGCTTCCATAGGATCCAGGGAGCAGTTTTCTTCTGCCACACCGATCTCCGTCGCCGCCCGCCGATCACCGTCGCCCTCAGCCTCCGGAGGGGTAAGTGGACCTTCGGCGTTCGGTCCCCTTCGTTTCCTGGTTCTGCCCCGCCTATTGTGGGTGGGCAGGATGGGGAAAACTAAAGTAAACGCCTCCGCCCCCGATTTGCTATTGGTGGTCGCGTCTAGACCACCAATATCAGGGATAGGAGGGGTGGCACCCCTGCCACGTCACTCATATCACTTCAGGGGGATCATAGTTGTCTTAGACAACTGCGATCCCCCTTCTATTCCGGGTCAACGGGTCACCATAGCCCCGTAATGACCAGGAATCGGCGCAAACCTGAATTGTGAATTCACTTGCGGTTTGTACCGATCGCCGACATGGGGGGGGGGTCTAATGACCCCCCTGGGCATTTGCACGGGGTGCCTGCTGATAGATGTCAGCAGTCACCCCGGTCCTTAAGAACCAGGACACAAGGGTGTATTCATTCGCCCTTGTCCCCAACAGGTTAAGGGGGCGGCACTCACCACTACGTCATTTGTCAGACATGTACGTATCCTCATTATATCCATAGGTAATGATCCGTCCATTATATTAAATCCCTATCTACGCATCAGGGCAGCTACATCAGCGTCATGTCATGGTGTGAATAAAACCGATGTTGCTATTTAGAGGGGCCGCCCTCACTACGGCACAATTTGTTAGACATATTTTCGCAGCTTGGTTAAAGCATTGGGTAGTGATCCATCAGTCATATCAGGCCACTCATTACGCATAGGCGCCTAGGCATCAGCATCTCGGCATTGGGTACCTGCTCCCGTCATCAAGAAGTCGGGCAGCTGGAAATTGAATACTTGCATGAGCTATATCCCCAACCCAAAGTCAGAAAGGTGTCACGCCTTTCAATCGTGGGTAATGTTATCATCACAGTCTTGTATTCTTGTACAGCAGCTATACACTGGGTTTCCCAGGTGGATTTCAAATCTTCCGCTGGACCCGGGAAACCTAGTGTATTGCTGCAGTACAAGACCTTTCCCCATCAGCCAATCACTGGTTTGACACGTGACACCACGGCGGCCAGTGATTAGCTGAAAAGGGAAAGGTCCTATTGCCTGTACTAAGAAGAGAGGAAACTCCGGAGCACACGGAGACGAATCTGCAGGGACCGGGACTAGGTGAGCAGAAGTTTTTTTTGTTTTTTTTCTCCCTGCGCCCTTAGCTCAGTGTTTTTCTAACAGGGTGCCTCCAGCTGTTGTGAAACTACTACTCCCAGCATGCCCGGACAGCCTTTGCCGGTATGGGCATGCTAAGAGTTGTAGTTTTGCAACAACTGGAGGCCCCCTGGTTGGGACTCTGACTTTTAGTATTTTAAATTAGTTTTTACCCGCCACGGGAGCCAGCCTGAGCAGATAATCGCATGTTTTCCCGGGGGGCTGCATCGCTATTTTGCAAAAAGCAAAAATCGCGATTCGATTGCTTTTGCGATATATCGTGAAGCCCTACTACATACACATATATTGTCAGGCTGGGGTGTGTGTATTGTGGGAGTTTAGCTCACTTGTGGTGGTCTGTAACCTAGGAAACAAGCTGTTAACAAGGAAAGGAAAGAAGAAGGGGGCAAATTAACTAAATGAACATATTTATAAAATATTGAAAATATAGTTTCACTATGTTAGTTGAGATGGGAAGACCTTTTTAATTTCTCCTTGATAGAAAAAAAAGCTATAGACATAAAGGCAAGTTATACTTTGGTATAGTGTTCTGGACAATATAAGTGTTTTTTGTCTCCTTTTATATCCCCTCTCTTGGATATTCTTTACCAACTATCCAAATTAATAAAAGATAACAATTGTTATCATTTATACTTTAATGGCAATGTTAACTGTGTTTTAGAAAAGCAAAATGATAAATTAAGTGGAATGAGACTGGTGGGAAATTGGTCATCTCAACTGGTGAAATTCAGAAGGGAGATTAGCAATTGTATTATATCAATGTTAATTCCTGTTTTAGTGCATCCTATAATTCAGCATCTAGAATAGACTTAGAATTTTGAAATTTGATATTACTGGGTCCTGTTAAACATATAAAATACAAATCTAAATCCCTCTCTAATGGTAGTTGAGACAGTTAAAGGGCTAGTCTGCCCCTAGACATCTTATCCCACTGTCCAAAGCATAAGGGAAAAGATGTCTGATTGCGGGGGTCCCACCGCTGGGGACCCCAGCAATCTCTTCTGTAGCACGCGCTTGTCATCAGCCGCATGGAGCGAAGATCGCTTTGTCCTGATGACTCACGATACAGGGACCGTATCGTAATGTCATGGCCCTGCCCCCTTGTGACATCATGCCCCACCTCCTCAATGCAAGTCTATGGGAGGGGGCGTGGCAGCCCCTTTTAAAGGGGTTATTCAGGAATAGAAAAACACAGCTAATTTCTTTCAAAAACAGCTCCATGTCTGTCTCCAGGTGTCTTGGGTGTGGTATTACAACGTGGCTCCATTCACTTCAATGGAACTATGCTGCAGAACAACAACCAACCTGGAGACAGACGGGAGCTGTTTTTGAAAGAAAGTAGCTGTGCTTTTCTATTCCTGGATAACCCCTTTAACAAACTGGCTATAAGTAATACTGTTTTTTGTGGGGATAGGGTAGCAATTAATGTATTCTCTGAGGCTATTACTAGAACATCTAGAAATTCAAGTTGTTTATCCCCAAACTGATAAGTCAACATCATATTAACGTTGTTAGCTGAATTCAAATAGTCCACAAATCTTGCGAACTCATCTTCACATCCATCCTGTATTACAAAAATATTGTCAACAAATCCCCAAAATAACTTAATATGTTTAACGTAGGGATTCCTGGAAGTGAAGATGTAGCTGCTTTCGAATATAGCCAAAGATACATTAGCATAAACACATGATACAGGGGTCCCCACTGCGGTCCCCTGCTTTTGCACATACCATTTGTTGGACAGAATAAATCTGAGTGATTCACAAAAGAATGCCAAAAATTCTTCTGATTTATTTGTATACTGCAAGCACTCCTCCACTGCCTGTATGTCTGAATCATGAGGGATGCAGATATACAGGCTTTCTACATCTATAAAAGCCAGAGAGTATTCCTCTTTCCAATCAAATTCTTCCAAGAATTTAATGAGCTCTCCCTTGTCCCTCAGAAAGGAAGGCATTTCTTTTAATATTGGCGACATTAACCAATACGTTGTGTATGTAAATAGGTACTGTTTTTATGGACATTTGCACATGCATGTAATTTGCAGTTTATTGTTGTTCTACATTAATAAAATATAGGATACAGACGTCTAGGTGTACAGATATAAAGATGTAAAATCTGTGTGTGTGTGTGTGTGTGTGTGAAGTTAGTGTAGTGTATATAGATTAGGAAATTATAGGACTAGTTGCATAAATGATATATAATATTTATTTATTAATATATAATATTACAAATATAATAATTATTATATATCATTTATGCAACTAGTCCTATAATTTACTAAGCTATATACACTACACTAACTTCACACACACACACTGATTTTACATTTTCATATCTTTACACCTAGAGGTCTGTATCCTATATTTTATAAATTTATCTCTTCTTTGACACATAGGGATACGTGTATCACAGTAACTCGGTATACAGCACATAGTGTGAGCCCCCCACTACCTCTTTTTTTATTGTTGTTATACGCCCGACCTGAAATACCATATGAACGTCACCTTGACGCATTGACGCCAGTACGGGCCAGACGAAGCACCACAGTGTGTGAAACATGTTGCTGCCACCGTGAACGCTCCCAGCTCCCTGTGTACCTGTCTCTGTTGGTTTATCTGTTTTAACTACGAATAAAAGCTTGAAATTTTCTACAAGGTCTATGGTGAGTGCTTCATCAACTTTCTTTATGTATACTCTCTAATAATTTTAGTAGCCAAAAATTGTAGGATTTTCAAAAGAAGAATTATTTAAAAATAATTTGTTTCATACTTCGCAAAAATCTACACTTCAGAGGTGGGACAAAAAGCAGAAGAGGCTCCTAATTGGACTTAGTGTTATTATTTCTAGATTGACAATGGATCAAAGTATGGAGCTTGAGGCACCTATTACTCAGTTGTACTCACCGTAAAATTCCTTTCTCGTAGCCTTCATTGGGGGACACAGGACCTTAGTATATGCTCTGCCACTAGGAGACTGACACTATGGTAAAAATGTTGGCTCCTCCCTGGCAGGATATACTCGCCCACTGGCACTGAGCTAAGTAGTTGTGTCTCAATGCAGTAGGAGAAGCCAACAAACAGAAAGGATGTCTGAAACAAAATTTTCGGAAAAAAGAAAACAGCTAACAGGTAGCGAAAAACCTGATAAGGCAACCGTAAATGGGGGGGTGAGATGTCCCCTCCAATAAAGGTAATGAGAAAGGGATTTTATGGGGAGTATAAAAAAATTCTAATGTGAATTCAAGTAGAGAAAACAGACATGGTCGCACATCTACATATTGTATTTTGATCTGATTGCGTCTCAGCATAAATTCAAGAACTAAGAAGTTGTCAGTATACATTTTGATTAAAACGTACAAGCCCACTCGCCACATCAAGGCCACCTATTTTGAGTGGATCCCCAATGTCCCCAGCATAAAATGGCGTAGCATTGGGCGGCAACCACCACCGCCGCAACAGCAGTGCTCACAGGGGGAATGATCCACTGGCAGAGCAGCCCCAATATACCTAACCCTATTTAAAGTAGCAGGCAGCTACACAGGGCCCTTTCAAAATACAAAATGTAGATGTGCGACCATGTCTGTTATCTCTACTTGAATTTACAAAAAAATCCTCTTTTCTCGGTCTCCTTATTAGGGGACATAGGACCATGCGACGTCCCAAAGCATTCTCTGGGATGGGAAAAAGCTATTGAAAAAGTTGTTTAAAACTGAAACGCTTCCAGTTTGTCCTCTGCCTGAATTTATGGGCTATCATTACATTCTGCTATGAATATAAACTAGGAAGTTCCTGAAGCAGATTGTTACCTCGGAGTATTTCCATTCATTACCTTGAGAAGGAGTTGAAAACCATTGCAAACTATTCTCTAGCTGCTACTAGATGGCTTTGATTCATGCAAGCTGTTGGAATTATCTATTAACTTGGATATACAAGTTGGAGGACCATAGGTCCCAGCAGTCCCGTTTAACCCCTTAAGGACCAAGCCCATTTTCACCTTGAGGACCAGGCCAATTTTATTTTAGCGTTTTCGTTTGTAATGAAACCTCTCATTTTACCATAAAATGTACGGCAAACCCCAAAAAATATTTTTTTAGGGATGAAATTTAAATGAAAACCACAATTGTGCACATTTTGGAGGGTTTCGTTTTCACACTGTACAATTTACGTTAAAAATGACATGTGTTCTTTATTCTGTGGGTCAATACGATTAAAATGATACCCATGGCTAGATACTTTTATATTTTTGTACCGCTTAAAAAAAATCTAAAATCGCCCTATTTTGACCACATATAACTTTTTAATTTTTACGTATATAGGGCGGTATGAGAGCAAATTTTTTGCGCCGTCATCTTTACTTTTTATTGATACCACATTTGCATATACAAAACTTTTATATCATTTTTTATAAATGTTTTTGGAATAAAATGTGACAAAAAAGCAGCATTTTTGGACTTTTTTTATTTTTTTATGTTTACACCGTTCAACGTACAGGATCATTAACATTATATTTTGATAGTTCGGACATTTACACATGCGGCAATATAAAAAAAAAATGTTAAGCTTTTTGGGAGTAAAATGGGAAAAACTGACAATTTTCATTTTTATTGGGGAGGGGATTTTTCACTTTTTTTTACTTTTTATTTTTACATTTTTCAACTTTTTTTACACTTTTTATGTCCCCATAGGGGACTATCTATAGCAATGATTTGATTGCTAATACTGTTCAGTGCTATGCATAGGACATAGCACTGATCAGTTTTATCGACCTGATGAAGCGCAGATGCGCGAAACGCGTTGCATGCTGGGAATAAAGCTGTTTGCTTATACTACCATCTGGTCCCTCAGCGCCTGAAGTTCCATTTTTGGAGGTGGATTGTGGTTATTCCAAGTACAATAATAGATCCTGGAGGAAGAAAGTGGGCGTGCCAACTTGGTGGTTGTACACCACCATTGTGGCATTGCTTGTCTGATCACGGACAGGAAGGCTGAGGAGAAGAAACTGCCAATGATAGAGACAGTAAAGAATGGCCCGGATCCATTGGCATGCGACCTGAATATCCACAGATGAAATTAACTCACCCGGCTTTATAGAAGCAATGACTGTCCACAGGGTTTCCATATGAAAATGTTGCAGGTACAATTGGCGGTTGAGACGTTTAAGATTGAGGATGGAGTGGAAGATACCATTCTTCTTCGGTACCACAAAAGATTTGAATATTAACCAGATAAACACTTCAGAGGAGGAGGAACTATGACGCCCTGAAGCAGCAGAAAACGTAGGGCAGACTGGAAGACCAAAGCAAAGTCGGGAGACCACGGGGTGTGGTACCAAAAGAAACTATTGCGGGGAATAGAATAAAACTCTATGCTGTAACCCTGTGAAACGACGTCTCTAACCCAAAAGTCCTGCACCGAAAAAGAAGATGCCGGTAACCCACCCGAGGAAGCAACCTGGGCGGGGGCCTCCCTTCAGGTAGAGGACGGCATTCCGGGCTTGGAAGCAAAATGTTCAGACTTGGAACCAGACTTCCAAGAGGTGTGAGACTTGAAGGATGGGAGCCCTCCTGCCCTGGGAGGTAGCTGGCTTGTCCATACGGCCTGGTGGAGAGGACCAAAAAGAACAAAAGGAAGTACCCTTACGTTTAGGGCCAGAGCACTGGGCGTGATTTTGGGGCAAGAGAAAACTTTTGCCGCCATTGGCCTCATAGATGATTTCGTCCAAACGTTTGCCAAAAAGGCGATCACCCTTAAAGGAGGTCTATCAAGGAAAGCTTGGAAGCAGAATAAGCGTTCTAGGCCTTCCGCCAAATAGACAGACGTATGGTGAACAGATTGCTGGTAGCTGTAGCAAAACATCTGGCAGAGTCAAGGGATGCTGTGCAAATAAGTTCTATGTTGGTCACTTGTTGCGCCAAATCAGCCATTTCATCGGGGAAGATCTGCCTGACAAAGCCGAGTGGTCCAAGCTGAAAGTGCCTTGGCAACCGAAGTAGAGGCAAAATTTGGAAGAAGGCACCTATCAGACAGATCCTTTTTGGAGGCCGCATCCACCAGAGGAAGAGTGGTGGATTGAGATAAGCGGGACACTGGGGGATCAACTGAGGGTAGAGAGGTCAACCTTGAAATTAGGTACTGAGCATTTTGAAAGAGAGCATGTAGCCACTTAGTTCTAAGCAACTCCCAGAAGCTCGTCAAACTCAGAGTGAGATCTGAAAATCTCAGGAGGCCGGCGAGAGCGGTGGAATGAGACTTCCAAAACGGAGTCCAAAGTCTCAGTGTCCCCGATAGCCGTGACTAGGCTGTCTATGATGTCAGTCATGCATGAAGATTCCTCTGCATCCAAAGCAGGGGACCGTAAGCGAACGCAGGCGACCTAGCCCTTGGCGCCCTGGACTGGGAGGTGGAAAGTTTAAAATGGGAGCAGGTCAAAGGAGACAGAGAATGGACTCTAGGTGACCTAGGACAAACAGAAGGGACTGGTAGGTTGGCGACTGTGCACGGTGTGGCAAAGAGGCGACTTGTGCAGAGGATCCTGCAGAAGACTCCGAAGAGATAACTCTGGGGCACTTACCGCAAGGCCGTCAGACAACCCTTACTGGAGATTTCACTGACTCAACTTGAGAAGGCAGCAGCGGGGCAGATTGCTCCAGGGTGGAAACCATAGCATGAGAGATTCAGGCAAAATGAGAGATAGACTGTGACAGTGTCAGGAGGAGGAGGAGGCAGAGGCTCCATTGGTCTGCTGTGACCTCTGGAGCACTCACTAAGTCCCTATAGTTTTGGAGGGGAGGGGCACGGTGACCCTAAAAAGTGCCGCAGCAACAGATCATATCACTAACACATCCAGTGGTACGGCTGAACACAAGCAGCAGAAAGTAAAAGTTAAACTGCCGTCCACAGAAAGACTTTAAAAACCAGTGCGAAGTCTATGTGCATACAGGCTCCGCAGAGAAAAGATGGCTGTCCGCCACCGCAGTGAGGGAGCTCCGGAAATTAGATTCAGGAAGGTCTTTGAGCCCCTACAGTGAGTGCAGAAGGAAAGGGAAAGGAATGATAAGGGAGACACTAAAAAGCACAACCAGCCCTTCCATAAAGATTAATAAAATGAACTCCTACGGTCCCGAGCCCCTCTAGTCCCAGGGAACCCTCAACGGAAGGGAATATACTTACCTCAGTGGAGGGGTAAAACCACATACTCATCTACAGGTTGTTCTGTATACTCACCACAAAGCCAGCTAAAAGCCGCACTGCAATACGCCAAACCTCAGTAGCAAGGCACGCAGGGGCGAGTGGGGGATCTGGACCCAAGGTACTACCATTCTCTCCATTGGCGATAAGTGGACAACAGCACATGCTTTTATGCACAGTGCGCCTTTGTCATGTGTGGGAGATCAAGGAGGCTGGTATTTCTGTTGCCCTAACCTGTACAAAAATAAAAAACGAGAAAAAACCTAACTTACGAACCTCATAAAGTACCTTATCATGGTATTATAACAAATAACACTGACAAAGAAAAATGCCCAGCCCTAGAACAAAATAGGAGCTACGTTAATGTGGAAAAACAACGTCAACAAACCACACAGAAGAGAAAGCAGCAACTTGAACAGACGACCAGCCAGGCAACAGGAGGGCATAGCCAAGTAGAAAAGAAAGGAAGAAAGAGTGAAGAAAAAGAAAAGAAGAAAAAAAAAGGCAAGAGACCAGGAGAATCACGCTAAAGAAGCCAAAGGCAAGGCAATACCAAAACAATTACCAGGTGGCCTGAGGCAAACCAAAAAAAAAGTCCAACAAAATGTGAGGGGCTGAAACACAGTCACAATCCTGTTACAACTCTGAAAAAGGGAGATTTTTAATGATACTTTTCAATATTTACAAAAGCTATTTTTTTTCTTCACTATTTACAAGTTTGTTCACAAAAGCTATCGCTTTACTATTTACTATTTCTTCACTATTTTGAGACACCATTACCAATCCTGTTGCAACTCCCAATGATAGGATGCAAGATCCATACAGAATCACACAAGCAAGGTTGAAAAATTTAGGGAGAATAATTGAAAGAGGTCATATGAAATTTAAGCCCCTAAGTATGTGATGCTACAGTCATGGCGTAAATGTTAGCACCCCTGAAATTTTTCAAGAAAATGAAGCATTTCTCACAGAAAAGAATTGCAGTAAGAACATGTTCTGCTATACACGTGTTTATTCCCCTAGGCTCAGGGAGCATCAGGATCAGCATGAACTATTCGTCGACATTTAAATGAAACGCTATGGCAGGAGACCCAGCAGGACCCCACTGCTTACACAGAAACATATAAAAGCAAGACTACATTTTGCCAAAATGAACTTGAGTAACCCAAAATCCTTCTTGGAAAATGCCTTGTGGACAGATGAGACCAAGATAGAGCTTTTCGGTAAAGCACATCATTCTACTGATTGAAAATGGAATGAGGCCTATAAAGAAAAGAACACAGTACCTACAGTGAAATATGGTGGAGGTTCAATGATGCTTTGGGGTTGTTTTGCTGCCTCTGGCACTGGGTGCATGGAATCTGTGAAAGGCATCATGAAATCTGAGGATTACCAACGGATTTTGGATCACACTGTACAGCCCAGTGTCAGAAAGCTGGGTTAGCGTCCAAGATCTTGGGTCTTCCAGCAGGACAATGACCCCAAACATATGTGAAATAGCACCCAGAAATGGATGTCAACAAAACGCTGGAGAGTTCTGAAGTGACCAGCAATTAGTCCTGATCTAAATCCCATTGAACACCTGTGGAGAGATCTTAAAATTGCTGTTGGGAAAAGGCACCCTTCCAATAAGAGAGACCTGGAGCACTTTGCAAAGGAAGAGTGGTCCAACATTCAGTCTGAGTGGAGTAAGAAGGTTATTGATGGTTGTAGGAAGCGACTGATTTCCAAAGGGTGTGCAACCAAATATTAAGTTAAGGGTGCCAATAATTTTGTCCAGCCCATTTTTGAAGTTTGGTGTGACATTATGTCCAATCAGCTTTTTTTCCTCACTTTTTTGGTTTAGTTCCAATACACACAAAGGGAATAAACATATGTGTATAGCAAAACATGTGTTACTGTAATCCTTTTCTGTGAGAAATACTTAATTTTCTTGAAAAATTTCAGGGGTTCCAACATTTACGGCCATGACTGTATGTGGAGGCCAAGTAAATAAAAAGGAGGTGCAATGTCAGCCTTTGGATTGTGCTGCAGAGGTAGTAGAGATAGAAGCAGTGGCCGAGGATAGCACTAGTAAGACTAGTTATGGTATGCTGAGGTGGAGCAGGGAGCCCATGATCATGAACCAGATGTTTATATTGAGAGGAGTGGTGGGAATGATGAGGAGTTTGATGGTGATGTCAGCAGGCTTGTTGGTCTGATCAGCTCAGGAGCAGGTGACTGTGATGTTGCTGCGTCTGCAGGCTTAAGAAAAAAGCCATCCAGCTGGGTGGTGTGTACCTATCTCCTTACGGTATCCTGTTATGTGGAAATTCTTTTCTATCTTTTCTACCACTCAAAGTGCAGTCTATGCAAAGAAAAAGTATGGCACAGCCAGGGTCCAAGTTTAGGAATTACAGATCTACATAAGAGCATGGGGTAGCATCACAAGGCCTGGCAAAAAGTATCAGTAGTCCACCACTACCTGCAGTCCACTGGCTACTACAACTCCCACCAGTCTACCATTGCCTGCTGTCCTGTCCATTGGCTATGACAACTCCCACCAGTCCACTACTGCCTGCTGTCCGCTGGCTACTACAGCAACTACCAGTCCCCCACTGCCTGCTGTCCGCTCCTTCTTGTATGCCATTCGATATATGGCTCAACCAGAGCCCCGTGGCTCTAGATACAGATGATAGAACTGTCTTATTTAAAGCTGCTAATTAATATGTGATCTCTGGGAAGAAAGATTTTTTTGACTCCGCTGGATCCAGCTTATAGGCTATCCAGAACCAAGATCAAGATGTTTATCTGGCTTTTTCCACTCTTTGCCCATGATTGACCTTAGGACTTTAGGACTGATGGCCTGGCAGAACTTTAGATTTCTTCTTCGGAAAGTTAAACAGAATTTCCATCTTGCAGCATCTGTTCATCTTTCTTGGGCACAATGTTCTTTTTTTTTTTACCTGCTTTGTTAGTTTCTCTGTAGATTCTTTCTTTAAAAATAAAAGTCCTCTGTTACGCTACCAGAATCAAAATCAGAATCTGATTAGCTTGTCTCAGAAGAGTAAGAAGAAATGTTTTTCACTAGAGCGCTCAGCTTTTCGTGGTTCACCCATCTTCCTCCATATATGCCTTACCCAAGCCAGCTTAGGCGGGCTTCATACATGGTAGAAATTAGTTTAACAATCCTCCGGGCGTCTGTGCAGACAACTGATACAGCGCCTAGGTTCTTTAGGACGGTCAGCAAAAGCACATTGGAGCAGAACAGGCATCACAAAAATCTTGTGGCATATCATCTGGTAAATGCACTTTACAAAGTTTACAGCCTCTATAATTGCTCCTATGCTTCTTTTAGGTAAGCAGAGGCATTAGACATCTAGAAATAAACATAAATATATTCTAAGTATGCTATACCAATTTACCTACAAGCAGAATAACCTGTTTTTATAGCCTCAGTAACCTTAATAGACTAAGAATGCAGCTGCCTGGCACATAAAGGCTATCAGTCCGGGTTTATCAGTCTTCGAAGGAGGCACATAAGACCTTGTTTGCCTTCCAGGAGTGAGGTCATCGTGTCAGAACAGAAGGTTGGACCCAGAGTAACGGCTATTAGGCTACTATCGCATTGCGTTTTACTTGCAGTACTGTTGAGGAACCATAAAATTTTCAGCAATTATGCAAAACACGGTAAAACACACCACGTTTGAACTGGGCATTTCCCATAAAAATGTGACATAAACATGTGGGGTATAGTGATTGTACTGCAAAGCAGCAAAGCCAAACATGACTGCAGTTAAAAGTAAAGTTTGAAAATACTTATAGAACTACTTTGCGATGGCAAGTTTAAAAAAGCAATATATAACATTGAAAACACACACACACATATGTAACAATATAACAAATATTTGGCAAAAACTGGGTAAAAAGTGGTGCAAAACTCATACTAAGTTTGCAATATGTCCTCCAAGGATTCCAGTATGTCCTGGAAATCTATTCCTCTCTGAGAGATTGTTTGCCATTTTCCTGACAATTTATAAACTTATGTGCATAGTTTGCTTATATTTCTATTCTTGAATTTGGCAAAAGGATAAATTCAAGACTAGGTCATTCAATTTACCTAAAGGTTTCCAAGAATTTCAGAAGTAAAATTATTAACTCTTTGGGTGCCACATCTTGGTTTATGGAGTTGTCACTTACTTTACATCATATTTAGAAGACATCCCCAATGCATTTAATTAACCATTGTCCAGTTAACAATTGTATTATCGGTGCCTACCAGCATGTTCATACTACACACAAGTCTAAATTTAAGACTTCAGTATATTTGATCAAACAGAGACGAACAAATTAATCTGTTGGCATCCCTAGTTTGTCAAAAACATAACATGCTATATACTGCTTACATTTTTCTGTGATGTGGTGCTGTAGAACATGATAAAACTCTAGACATGCTCTGTCAGTTATGCTCTAAAGCACAATAATGTGCCTATCAATGGTAAATTGGATAATATGAAAACACACTAGAGAGCATATTAGAAACTCCAGAGACTAATGTAATCCTATGACTTTTGTTTAAAGGCTGAGTTCTGCTTTACCATACTTCCAATGATGACGTGATAGGAAGAAAAGTAGATTTGAAAATGTGCATCCATTTAGGATGTATGCAGAATCGCGTGAGAGATTTCCATAGCTCACACACTCTTGTAAATCACCATTGAACAGTAGTAACCCAAAGAATGAAGTACAAACACGTATGTTTTCAATTTAATTGTGAAAGCTCTGCCAAAGACTGATTCCTAGACCACCCTTTGGTAAAACAATTCTGTGTTGGCCAGATTACCTTAAAAAACTTTATGGCTCACTCAGCTCGGCACGTTATATATTGGCAAAGGGAATGGTTCTTTAACAGCAACCAGAAGATCAGAAAATCTTTTGTAATCTTTATAAAACAGCATGCTCAAGATATCAAAATTAAGTGGCTGGCCTTGATTAAAAGAAAGAAAATCTGTGTTAAAGTATAAAGTCGGTAATTCCCAATCTTGATGAAATATGTTTTGAGGGGAGACTAGTGCTGGGGGTGGGCAATGTCCTAGGGTACACATGAAAATGAGAACAGTGTAGCATATTCTAATTATCTCTTTGCATTTATCTCACTAGAGTGTTCAGAACAGGGCGTGCTGCATTAATAAATGTGCATGTCGCATTATTTAGAAACATTAATGTTTAACACATTTCATGAGCACTCATAAGATAACACACACATCAGTTATGGGATTCATTGAGTATAATCATACATCTAGATGTGCTATAACATTAGAGGAGTTAGAGTTTTAATTTTTAAAGTTTGTGCTCAGAAAGCAGGGGGGGGGGGGGGGAGGCAATGAAAGCCGGCAGTTACTCAACGGTAATTCTGTTTCTCCTAGCTATGACAGCACCACCCTAGGGACAGGATATTTGGAGGATAAAAGGAAAAGCCCTCCTCTCCGAGACTAGAAGAGCCGTCGTTACTGATTAGCATAACATACATACAAAACATATCCATATAACAATAACCAATGAAAGAAATTAAATAGTTACAAAGGGTGAACCCAACACCACTGTAATAAAGCAAATATAACTCCGAAGAACATAGATGGGAATGCCCCAACGGTGTCATAGCTCGGGGGAACCGAATTACCAGTGAGTTATTACTGGCTTTCCCAATTGCCAAGACAGCACAACCTGAGAGAAAGATCAAAAAAGAAACCTAGGGTGGGACAACAGCCTGTAAAATTTAACAGTCATAATAAATAGCAGAAGAAGAATTTCCAACATCCCCCCTGTAATGTCCCACTGGCCCTAAGACCTGAATGGGGAGTAAGCCCTGAAGACACATGAGCTAGTGCTACGGACTTTCAAATCCACCTAGCAAGGGGATCCCTACTAGCTTTTGCCCCCTTGTTTGAAACAGAAAATTTAGCAAAAAGAGAAGTGGATTTTCTAAATGGTTTGATTTCCTCTCAATACTCTAAGATGTACTTCCTAACATCTAGGGTATGAAAAAGCTTTTCCTTATCATTAGAAGGATTCAAACAGAAGGATGCTAGAACTATGTGTTGAGACAAATGATACCAGGAAAGTACTTTAGGCAGATAAGCCGGAATAGTACAGTCTTGAAAACTAAGTTCCTAAGAGGGATAGAACTTAGGGCTTCAAATGGGTCTGACATAAAATAATTTAGTACTGAGGACAAATCTCAGGATGGTACTATAGGAAAATTCCAGATAATCAATCTCTTTACTACCCTAAAAAATATCAAGATCCACGGGTGATCAGTGATTTTCTGGTTAAATAGGGCCCCTAAGACTGACACCTTCTCTTTAAGTATGGCTGCTTTTAAACCTCTTTCTAGGCCCTTCTGCAAGAAGCCTAGAATACTAGGAATGTCTGGAGTGATGAGGTCTGTAAGTCGTTTGTTTAAGAACTTAAAGCAAGCCTTCCAAACCCTAAAATAAATATTTGATGTTAGAGGTTTTCTACTAGCTTGCAAGGTAGAAATAAAGGCATCCGAGAGACCTCTATTTCTCAAAATCAACCTTTAAAAGGGCCAGGCAGTCAGATGGAGATTCTTGCCTTGCGGGTGGACAATCGGCCCAAGATAGTAAGTCTTTGATTTCTGGAAGTACCCACGGGTTGGACTAGGATAGGGCTCTTAGGGCAGAGAACCAGGCTCTCCGAGGCCAGAAAGGATTACAAAAGCTTTGTTCTCCCTGATTTTGTTGCTAACCCTCAGAATTAGCTGTATGGGAGGAAATGCATAAGCTAGGTCCCAGCCCCACTTGTGTGCACACTGTGTTTAAGGAACAATAGGCCCTTACTTGACGATTTTGCATTGTGGCGCACAGGTCTACTTGAGGAACTCCCCATAATCATGTTTTCTCGAAGATGTCTGGATTCAATCTCCATTCTCCTTGGCGCAGTTTGTGGCGGCTGAGATAATCCGCCCTTTCGTTCAAGCAGCCCTTTAGATGTACTGCTGAGATGGACAACAGGTGTTTTTCTGCAAAGGAAAAAATTTGAGTAGCAATAGCCATCAGATTTTGGCTTCTTGTGGTACCCTGACAATTCACTACTGCTTCAGCACATGTGCTCTCCAACTGTAAAGACTGGCATCTGTGGTAAGGAAAACTGGATCCTATTTTCCACTCTAACCCCCTTGACAGATTTTTTGTTAGCATCCAGTGGAGCGAGGATAGGGCATTTTCTGATTTCTGATTTATTGGACTGTCTAGCTCTCTCCCTGATCTGTCACAGGCCGCCAAGTCCCAGGCTGCTAGCTGTAGGCCCTGGAATGGAACTGTGCCCAAGGGACTGCTTGGATGGCAGCTGTGAAAAGGCAAAAACATTCCCCTTCTGATGGATATTGTGCAGAGCTGCAGAATTTCTTTTACTGAGTTGTATTTTTACAATTTTTTCTTGGCGATTAACGATCCATCCCAATCTCTCGAGAATGTGTAGAGTGTGGACCAGAAAATAATTTACTTCCTTTACTAAATGACTCCAGAAGAAAGTCATCCAAATATGGAACGAAGGTGCCAGCACCTTCTCTGACATGAGCTGCCATTTCTGAAATTATTTTCATGACTACCCTTGGTGCCACCGAAATACCGAAGGGAAGTGCACGAAATTGTAGATGTACAATCTCTGAATTTACAATCACTGCTATTCTTAGATATTTTTGGAAATCTAAATGAATAGGCACATGTAGGTCAGAGTCTTTTAGGTCTAATGATAATAGGTAACAGTCTTTTGTTAGTAGATTTATGGTTGATTATACAGTCTCCATTTAAAATTTGTAATATACCAGAAATTTGTTCAGAGGTTTGATGTTGATGATGGCATTGTAAGTTTTTTTTTTTTTTTAAGAATAAGGAGGAATAAAATCCCTTTCCTCTTTCTTCCCAAGGGACTGGGACTAAGACTTCTTTTTGAATTAAAGGGGTATTCCAGGGAAAAAAAATGTATATCAACTGGCACCAGAAAGTTTAACAGATTTGTAAATTACTGAAAAATAATTGAATAGTAAGCGCTGTATTATACACACAAGTTACAAACTGACCTGTAAATAGTATGGTTGCTGATAAAAATCGGTGGTTGCGGTGTAAGTGTAATGATCCCACAGCAGTAATGATCCCACAGCAATGCTGTTACAGCGCGATCGCTGTGTATTGCAGTGAAGGAGGTGCCGCTCTGCAGATACGTGGGCTACCTGAAGTGGTGTTCCAGAGGTTGCAAGTGGTTCTTACTGAATTGACTCCCGGATGTAGCGGGTTACTTCTTTTAATGTTGTTTCCCAGAGTGTTACTTCATGAAGGGTCCGGTCTCTAGGAAGGAGCGTGGATTGCAGTGGGAGCACGCCCCGGCCTGTGGCGCCTCTACCAACTTGCACGCACGCTACGATCAGGTTAAGGTTCCGACTGAGTGTGTTGTGAGTGACGTCACTATGGTATCCTCAGCAGTCCACAAGGCTATCGACGTACATTTCGGAAGTCTCGGCTTCCTTCGTCTGGATACATTACTGCTGTGGAATCATTACACTTACACCGCAACCACCGATTTTTATCAGCAACCATACTATTTAAAGGTCAGTTTGTAACTTGTGTGTATAATACAGCGCTTACTATTCAATTATTTTTCAGTATATTACTTTCTACACAGTGTGCATCCATAGGGGAGCACATTTATAGTAAAGCAGCAGTACAATCACACATCATACCAGACCCATCCAGCGCTAGTGATCTTTTTTATTCTCTAAGATTTGTAAATTACTTTTACTTAAAAATCTTAATCCTTCCAATAATTATCAGCTGCTGAAGTTGAGTTGTTCTTTTCTGTCTGGCAACAGTGCTCTCTACTGACATCTCTGCTTGTCTTGGGAACTGCACAGAGTAGAAGAGGTTTGCTATGTGGATTTGCTTCTACTCTGGACAGTCTCCAAGACAGGAGTAATCAGAGAGCACTTAGACAGAAAAGAAAAACCCAACTTCAGCAGCTCATAAGTATTGAAAGGATTAAGATTTTTTTAATAGAAGTCATTTACAAATCTGTTTACCTTTCTGGAGCCAGTTGATAAATAAATAAAAAAGTTTTTTCCTGGATAACCCCTTTAAAGACTAAACCTCCTACTCCAGGGCTGACTGACAATCCAGACCTGACTGATATTTTGTTACTAGTAGGAGAGAGGGGAGCAGACTGGAGAATTCTAGATGTAAGCCGTTTCTGATGGTATGGAGAACCCAACTGCTGTTTGATATTTTTTCCCAAAATTCCCCAATCTGCCTCCCACTCGCCACAGAACATCATTGCCGACTGTTTTTTTTTTTTTTTAGAATTATTGGCGGACTGGTAGAACAGGTAATCTTTTGTCTTTTTGGGAAATCTCAAAGACTCCCCTTTATCTTGTTCCTAACTCCTAAATCTCTTATTAGGTCGGAAGACCCTATTGGGTTTGAAAGACTGAATGGCTGGAAAGGATGTTTTTTTTACCTCCAGCTTTCTCATGGATAACCCTCAGGACAGAACCAAAAAGAAAATGACCCTGACAAGGAAGGGTGCACAATTTATTTTTCGATCCCACATCCCTCGTCCAGTTTTTTCAACCAAAGCGCCCAACGGGCTGAATTGGTGAAAGCTGCTGACCTGGCTGACAATCTGAGAGCATCAGAGGAGGCATCTGCTAAAAATGCTGCAGATTTTTAAATTAAAGGCAAAGCATTAAGAAGTTAGTCATGAGGGACATTGTTCTGAACACTAACCGCTAGCTGATCAATCCAAAGCAGCATGGACCTTGCCACAAAAGTTGCTGACAAATTAGGCTTAAAAGCGGCGATAGATGCCTCCCAGGATTCTTTAAGGAACCCTTCTTACTTCTTGTGCATAGGGTCCTTAAGTTTACCTAAATATTCAAAGGGTAAGGCTCCCTTCTTTGAGATTTTGGCAATTGCAGCATCAATCTTAGGTGTTTTTTCCTAGTCAATTTCGTAGACTCAAATGGATACTTTCTTATTAGGGCTCTAGGCAGAAAAACTTTTCTGTCAGGGTTCTTCCACTCTCTTTTAATGAGTTAGGAAATGCTCCTGTGTACATGATGCTTGTTGCCGGTAAGCCCCGAAACACCGCCTACCGGCAACAAGCATCGGTGGTACTGTGGCAGCAGGCATCATTCCATCATAGAATAAGCGATCTAGGGCTTATTTTGGGCTGCCTCTCCCCCCCCTATCTCTATCCATATGCCGGATCTTATCAGCTGAAGTGATCTTCAGTGATATGAGTATATATATATTGGTCTCAAGTGATCTATCAATAAGTGTGGTGTTTCAGTTGGTTAATACCCCAGGCTCTGGTCTCCCATGGGCTTCTCGTGCTTCTTTGATCCATTTATACATCTTATCTACTGGGTCTATCTACTATCTTATTCACCATAGTCCTATTGATTGTGCATTTATGAAATATCCTCTGGGAAGTGGAATCAGATCTTTATTAAAAAAATTATCTATTGAGGAATAATAGTGTGATCTTCATTGTTTTCATATTGTATCACACTTTTTCTGTGTATACTGACACCACACTGACTGTGACCAACATCTTTTCTGAACAGCTGAGACACCTACTTACCCATTGACTTATTCTATACTATCTATCTATTTCATCATTTAAGTATTGGTCTGTTGATGTATTATATTAATATTTGTCTTGTTTGTATATATGTGGTATCCTCTCATTCCCTGATGAGCCTGTGTATCCAAAAAGGCGAAACACGTTGGCAAGAGAGGTCAAATTTTTTCAGCTTTGCTTGTAAAAGCTAATTCTTCTTCACTATATTGGGACACCAATTTCCATTTCAATTAATTTTCTTGAAAAAATCCATACTCTCTTCTTCACTTGGCAGACTTAAACCTGTTTCTGCTCCCAAAAAGGGATAATTTTTGGAACACTTAGAAGAGCCACGCCGTCTTCTTTATTTATCAGACTCAAAACCTCTTGCGAATCCCAAAAAGGGAAAATTTTTTGAATGCTTTAAAAAAATCCATGCCGTCTTCTTCACTTGCCAGACTCAAAACCTGTTGTTACTCCCAAAAAGTGAGATTATTTCATTACTAATTCGCAACAAACTAGTTCAACCAGAACCGAACATTTTGTGAGCCCGGCAAGTTAAAGTTTTCAAAAGTTTACACATCTCTACTTAACATGTATTACAAAATTTAGGAACATTAAAGGGGTACTCCGGTGGGGAAAAATGTTTTTTTAATCAACTGGTGCCAGAAAGTTAAACAGATTGGTAAATTACCACCAGTGCCAGTGGGTTGTTCCCAACGTGGGCACTGGTGTCGTGGCAGTGGTGGTCGCCGCCCAGTGCTGCGCCATTTTATGCTAGGGATGTTAGGGACCCACTCTAAATAGGTGGCCTTGACGTGGCGAGTGGGCTTGTACTTGCTGTTAGTTTTTGATATTATGCTGAGAAGCAATCAGATCATTATACAAGATTGTAGAAGTGCACACTGGCGAGTGGGCTTGTACTTTTTGATCAAAAATGTATACTAACAACCTGTTAGTTTTTGATATTATGCTGAGAAGCAATCAGATCATTATACAAGATTGTAGATGTGCACCATGTCTGTTTTCTACCCGAATTCAGATTTGTAAATTACTTCTATTAAAAGTCTTAATCCTTCCAGTACTTATTAGCTGCTGAATACTACAGAGGAAATTATTTTCTTTTTGGATCACAGTGTTCTCTGCTGACATCACGAGCACAGTGCTCTCTACTGACATCTCTGTCCATTTTAGGAACTGTCCAGAGCAGCATATGTTTGCTATGGGGATTTTCTCCTACTCTGGACAGTTCTTAAAATCCACAGAGATGTCAGCAGAGAGCACTGTGTGCGTGATTCAGCAGAGAGCTCTGTGTTCCAAAAAAGAAAATAATTTGCTCTGTAGTATTCAGCAGCGAATAAGTACTGGAAGGATTGAGATTTTTTTAATAGAAGCAATTTAAAAATCTGTTTAACTTTCTGGCACCAGTAGGTTTAAAAAAAAAATTCCACTGGAGTACCCCTTTAATGTGAACAGAAGACAAACCTCTCCTTAAGAAAACATAAATGACAGATTTATCAAAACATGTGCAGAGAAAAAGTGGTGCAGTTGGCCATAGCAACCAGATTGCTTCTTTAATTTTTTTTAAAGGCCTCTAAAAAGGAAAGACGCAATCTGGTTGGTTGCTATGGGAAACTTTACCACTTTATCTCTGCACAGGTTTTGGTAAATCTCCCCCTTTGTAGCTCAAAGTTGTACTTCTAGAGTATTAATATTTGTCTTATTTCTGGCCATTTAACCTGTGAAGGATGCAGTGCGTACCTGTACGCCCTGAACCCACTCCCCTGCTATGACATGGGCTCGCAAGCTGCTGGGACCCGTTTTTAATGCTGGACATCACTGATTGCGGTGATACCCGGCATTAACCCCTTAGACGCCACAATCAAAGTTGATCGCGGTGTCTAAAATTTAAGAAATTCATTCCCGGCAGCCTAGCGGAGCTAATCGGTACCACCGTGGCAAAACCGCAGTGTCAAGATCAGCTGAGAGGGCCCTTACCTGCTTCCTCACCCTCTGATCGGCGCACTGATGCTCCAGGAGGCCTCAGCAGCCTGGAGCAATCGAGCACTGATAACACTGATATGGCATAGCATTGAACAGTGTCTGCTATCCAAATATTGCATGCAATAGTCCCATATGGGGACTACAAAATGGTGTTAAAAAAATTTGACTTAACCCCTTCCCTAATGAAAGTTTAAATCACCCTCCTTTTCCTCTTTAAGAAAAAAAAAATAAACGGTCAATGGCGTGTATGTAAACAAATAAAGTCCAGAATTGCATATTTTTGGTCATTTTGTATACCTTAAAAAAATATAAAATGCGATCAAAAAGTCCCATCAAAATACAAATGGTACCCATAAAAACTACAGATCACGCAAAAAATGAGCCCTCACACATCCCCGTATACAGAAAAATAAAAAAGTTATAGGAGTCAGAAGAGGACAATTTTAAATGTACTAATTTTCTTGCACAAAGTTATAATTTTTTTACAAAAGTAAAACAAAATCAAACCTATATAAGTTCAGTAGCAGTTTTAATCATATGGACCAACAGGATAAAGAGAACGTGTCAATTTTACCGAAAAAGGCACTGCGTAGAAACGGAAGCCACTTAATAATTACAAAATGGCGAGGTTTTTCTTTCAATTTTGTCCCACAAATATATTTTTTTGTTATTTCATAGATTGTGTGGTGATTGATGGTATTACAAAGTAAAATTAATAGCACATAAAACAAGCCCTCATATAGGTCTGTTGGTAAAAAACTGAAAGGGTTATGATTTTTAAAAGGTGAGGAGAAGAAAAAAGTAAGTGCAAAAAATTGAGTCCTTAAAAGGGTACTCCTACTGATGGGCGGTATACCGGTTCATACCGAATACCAACATTTTTTCTTTGAATGATATGAATTTTCCCCATACCGATCAGGCCCCTCCCCCAACTCGAATGAATGAAGCAGATGAGTTGTGGCGGTGCTTTAAATGAATGAGTTTGCAGCCGCGGTGCTTTAAATGATTAAGTTGCGAGCAGCCAACGCTTTACATTAATGAGATGCGGGCCGCGGCACTTTAAATTAATGAGATGCAGGCCGCTGGTGTGAGGTGGATTTTTCAAACCCTCTCTCTACCCCTGCTGTGTCTTCTTGTCTAATGCAGAGCAGCGCCCTCCATCCTCCGGGAGGGGGAGATAAGGGGGTGTGGCTCAATTATCTCATGCAGACGTGCGACCTCGGGCTCTGCCCTCGCTCCTTCCCGCTCTAGCTTCGGAAAACTTCGGGAGCGGTTCATTCATTTTAAAGCGCCGCGGACCACAATTCATTCATTTTAAAGCATCGGCGGCCCGCATTTCATTAATTTTAAAGCGCCACGGCCCACATTTCATTCATGTTAAAGCACCACGGTCACATTTCATTCATTTAAAGCGCCAGTGGCCTGGAGGAGGGGGGGGGGGTTTAGAGAAATATAGCAGCGCCTGGGGGTCATATATGATTGGGGGGCAGGAGGGAGAAATACCTTTAAATACTGTGGAACTGTCTTCACTTGCAAAAATACCATGATATGCATTTTTGGTCATACCGCCCAGCACTAGGTACTCCACTGAAAAACATTTTTTTTAAATCAGCTGGTGCCAGAAAGTTAACCCCTTAAGGACCCAGGACATTTTCACCTTAAGGACTCGTCCATTTTGTGCACATCTGACCACTGTCACTTTAAGCATTAATAACTCTGGGATGCTTTTACTTTTTATTCTGATTCCGAGATTATTTTTTCGTGACATATTCTACTTCATGTTAGTGGTAAATTTCGGTCGATACTTTCAGACGATCATTTCTTGGTGAAAATTCCAAAATGTGATGAAAAAATGAAAATTTAGCTTTTTTCTAACTTTGAAGCTCTCTGCTTGTAAGGAAAACAGATATTCCAAATAAATTATATATTGATTCACAAATACAATGTCTACTTTATATTTTCATCATAAAGTTGACATGTTTTTACTTTTGGAAAACATCAGAGGGCTTCAAAGTTCAGCAGCAATTTTCCAATTTGTAAAAAAAAATTCAAAATCGGAATTTTTCAGGGTCCAGTTCAGGTTTGAAGTGGATTTGAAGGGCCTTCATATTAGAAATACCCCACAAATGACCCCATCATAAAAACTGCACCCCTCAAAGAATCCAAAATGACATTCAGTAAGTGTGTTAACCCTAGGTGTTTCACAGGAATAGCAGCAAAGTGAAGGAGAAAATTCAAAATCTAAATTTTTTACACTTGCATGTTCTTGTAGACCCAGTTTTTGAATTTTTACAAGGGGTAATAGGAGAAAAAGCCCCCCAAAATTTGTAACCCAATTTCTCTCGAGTAAGGAAATACCTCCTATGTGTATGTCAAGTGCTCGGCGGGCGCAGTAGAGGGCTCAGAACAATGGGATTTTGGAGAGTGAATTTTGCTGAAATGGTTTTTGGGGGCATGTCACATTTAGGAAGCCCCTATGGTGCCAGAACAGCAGAAAACCCCCACATGGCATACCATTTTGGAAACTACACCGCTCAAGCCACTTAACAAGGAGTCCAATGAGCCTTAACACCCGACAGGTGTTTGCCGACTTTTCGTTAAAGTCGGATGTATAAATGAAAAAAATATTTTTTTCACTAAAGTGCAGTTTTTTCCCCCAAACTTACCATTCTTACAAAGGGTAATGGGAGAAAATGCCCCCCCCCCAAAAAAAAAAAAAATTTGTTACACCCATAATGTGGTGGTGCACCATCTTGCCTGAAAAACTCAGGGAACGTGCCAGGTCCGAGTATTCCTAGATGAACAGTTTCCTGGAAAGTGGATTGGTCGTTGTGGGCCAGTTGAATGGCCCCAAGGTCTCCCGATCTGACCCCCTTGGACTTATATCTTTGGGGTCATCTGAAGGCAATTGTCTATGCTGTGAAGATACGAGATGTTCAGCACCTGAAACTACGGATACTGGAAGCCTGTGCTAGCATTTCTCCTGCGGTGTTGCTATCAGTGTGTGAAGAGTCAGAGAAGAGTGTTGCATTGACAATCCAACACAATGGGCAGCACATTGAACACATTTTATAAGTGGTCAGAAACTTGTAAATAACTCATGAATGAATAAAGTTACATTAAAACCAAGCACATCATTGTTTTTCTTGTGAAATTCCCAATAAGTTTGATGTGTCACACAACCCTCTTCCTATTGAAAAAACTAAAGTTGGATTCAAAATGGCCGACTTCAAAAATGCCGCCATGGTCCCCACCCATCTTGAAAAATTGACCCCTTCACATATACTAATGTGCCATAAACATGAAGTTAATATCACCATTCCCATTTTATTAAGGTGTATCCATATAAATGGCCCAACCTTTAGTTCGCCAGCAGAGCCCTTTACATCCACATATGGGGTATTTTTTACTTTTTTTTCCCTTGTGAAAATGAAAAATTTAGAATAACACCAGCATTTTAGTGAATTTTTTTTTTCATTTTCCCACCCAACTTTAATGAAAATTCTTCAAACACCTGTGTGGTGTTAAGGCTCACTATACCCCTTGTTACATTCCATGAGGGAGGGGTGAAGTTTCCAAAATGGTCACATGGGGGAATTAATTTTTTTGCGTTTATGTCCAAACCGCTGTAAAATCATCCACCCCTGTGCAAATCACCGATTTAGGCCTCAAATGTACATGGTGCACTCGCACTCCTGAACCTTGTTGTACATCCGCAGAGCATTTTACGCCCCCATATGGGGTATTTCCGTACTTATTTTACACTAACGGGCTGGTGTAACCCCCAACTTTTCCTTTTCATAAGGCGTAAAAGGAGAAATTTGTAGTGCAATTTCTCCCGAGTAAGGAAATTCTCCCATATGTGGCCCTAAACTGTTTTCTTGAAATACGACAGGGCTCCGAAGTTAGAGAGCGCCATGCGCATTTGAGGGCTACATTAGGGACTGCATAGGGGTGGACATAGGGGTATTCTACACCAGTGATTCCCAAACAGGGTGCCTACAGCTGTTGCTAAACTCCCAGCATGCCTAGACAGTCAGTGGCTGTCCGGAAATGCTGGGAGTTGTTGTTTTGCAACAGCTGGAGGCTCAGTTTTGGACACACTGCCGTACAATACGTTTTACCATTTATTATGTGTTAATGTAGTGTTTTTAGGGTACATTCACACTGGTGGGTTTGCAGTGAGTTTCCCATTAGGAGTTTGCTCTGCAGCAAAAAATTTGCCACAGCCTAAACTTGAAGCAGAAAACTCACTGTAAACTCGCCCATGTGAATCTACCCTGTACATTCACATGGGGGGGGGGGGGGGGGGGGAGCAAACCTCCAGCTGTTTCAAAACTACAACTCCCAGCATATACTGACAGACCGTGCATGCTGGGAGGTGTACTTTTGCAACAGCTGCAAGCACACTGGTTGGAAAACCTTCAGTTAGGTTCTGTTACCTAACTCAGTATTTTCCAACCAGTGTGCCTCCAGCTGTTGCAAAACTTCAACTCCCATCATGTACTGATCGCCGAAGGGCATGCTGGGAGATGTAGCTCTGCAACAGCTGGACGTACGCAACTACAACTCCCAGCATGCTCAGATTCAGATGTTGCCGAACTACAACGCTCAGCATGCCTGGACAGTCTTAGCATGCTGGGAGTTGTAGTTTTGCAACTTCTTGAAGTGCATAGCTTGGAGACCTCTATATAGTGGTCTCCAAACTGTAGCCCTCCAGATGTTGCAAAACTACAACTTCCAGCATGCCCAGACATCCTTTGGCTATCTGGGCATGCTGGGAGTTGTAGTTGTGAAACTACAATGCAGCAGTGAAGATCACTTACCAGATTTTCACTACTGCATTCTGCTGCCGCAGGTCCCCCGTTGTCTGCCGCCGTCTCCCGCCGGTAAGCGCTGCCGCCATCTTTGCCCTGCTCTGCCCGGACTTCCAGAGCGGGCAAAGCGGGGATCTCAACCTTGACAGCAGCCCCCCCCCCTCCCGCCCTGAGATTCGCCAATCGGCCTGAACCTCGCTCCTATCCTTTAGGATGATCGGAGCTGTCTGTGACTGCTCCGATCATCCCTATTTTCCGGGCTATCAGGTCACCAGAGACCCGATCAGCCCGTAAAAGCCGTGATTCGCTGGTCAGAAATGACCGGCGAATCACGGCGATCGCCGACAAGGGGGTCTTAGGACCCCCCTGGGTGATATGCCAGGATGGCTTCTGATAGATATCAGCAGTCATCAGGTTCCGACCACCACGTCCGGAAACACAGCGCCGTAAATGTACGGCGTTGTACGCGAAGTGACACTTAGCAGCGCCGTACATTTACGGCACTCGTCGTTAAGGGGTTAGCCCATTAAGGACATAGCGTTCTTCCGTTCTTGCACTTTCGTTTTTTCCTCCTCACCTTTTAACAATAATAACCCTTTCAATTTTGCACCCAAAAATCCATATGATGGCTTATTTTTTGTGCCACCAATTCTACTTTATAATGACATCAGTCATTTAACCCAAAAATCTACACCTTACTTTTATTCTGTAGATCCATATGATTAAAATGATACCATACTTACATAGGATTGATTTTGTCGTACTTCTGGAAAAAATCCTAACTACATGCATGAAAATGAATATGTTTAAAATTTTTATGACCCCCTATAAGTTTTTTGTTTTTCCACGTACGGGGCAGAATGAGGGCTAATTTTTTGCTCAGTGATCTGAAGTTTTCCTCGGTACCATTTTTGTTTTGATCAGACTTTTTGATAGCTATTTATGGTTTATTTATTTGCGTGTACGCCACTGACACAGTTTAACCCCTTAAGGACGCAGGACGTACTCAGCTGAAGGCACACTGGTTGCAAAACACTGAGTTTGTTACCAAACTCGGTGTTTCACAACCAGTGTGCCTCCAGCTGTTGCAAAAATACAACTCCCAGCATGCACTGATAGACCGTACATGCTGGGAGTTGTAGTTTTGCAACAGCTGGTTGTTTCTTTCCCCCCCCCCCCCCAATGTGAACGTACAGGGTACACTCACATGGGCGGAGGATTACAGCAAGTATCCGGCTGCAAGTTTGAGCTGCGGCAAATTTTCTGCCACATCTTAAACTGCCAGCGAGAAACTACTGTGAACCCCCGCCCGTGCAACTGTACCCTAAAAACACTACACTAACACACAATAAAAAGTAAAAAACACTACGTATACACATACCCCTATACAACCCCCCTCCCCTCCCCAATAAAAATGAAAAACGTCTGGTACGCCACTGTTTCCAAAATGGAGCCTCCAGCGGTTGCAAAACTACAACTCCCAGCATGCACTGATAGACCGTATATGCTGGGAGTTGTAGTTTTGCAACAGCTGGATGTCCCCCCCCCCCCAATGTGAACGTACAGGGTACACTCACATGGGCGGAGGATTACAGTAAGTATCCAGCTGCAAGTTTGAGCTGCGGCAAATTTTCTGCCGCAGCTCAAACTGCCAGCGAGAAACTACTGTGAACCACCACCCGTGTGAATGTACCCTAAAAACACTACACTACACTAACACACAATAAAATAAAAAGTAAAAAACACTACATATACACAAACCCCTACACAGCCCCCCTCCCCAATAAAAATGAAAAAGGTCTGGTACGCCACTGTTTCCAAAACGGAGCCTCCAGCTGTTGCAAAACAACAACTCCCAGTATTGCCAGATAGCCACTGACTGTCTAGGCATGCTGGGAGTTTTACAACAGCTGGAGGCACCCTGTTTGGGAATCACTGGCGTAGAATACCCCTATGTCCACCCCTATGCAAGTCCCTAATTTAGGCCTCAAATGCGCATGGCGCTCTCACTTTGGAGCCCTGTCGTATTTCAAGGCAACAGTTTATGGTCACATATGGGGTATCGCCGTACTCGGGAGAAATTGTGTTACAAATTTTGGGGGGTATTTTCTGCTTTTACCCTTTTTAAAAATGTAAATTTTTTGGGAAAAGAGGCATTTTAGGTAAATAAAAATTTTTTTTTTACATATGCAAAAGTCGTGAAACACCTGTGGGGTATTAAGGTTCACTTAACCCCTTGTTGCGTTCCCCGAGGGGTCTAGTTTCCAAAATGTGATGCCATGTGTTTTTTTTTTGCTGTCCTGGCACCATAGGGGCTTCCTAAATGCGGCATGCCCCCAGAGCAAAATTTGCTTTCAAAAAGCCAAAGGTGACTCCTTCTCTTCTGAGACCTGTAGTGCGCCAGCAGAGCACTTTTCACCCCCATATGGGGCGTTTTATGAATCGGGAGAAATTGGGCTTCAAATTTTGGGGGGTATTTTCTGCTTTAACCCTTTGTAAAAATGTAATTTTTTTGGGAAACCAAGCATTTTAGGTAAATATTTTTTTTTTTTTTACATATGCAAAAGTCGTGAATCACCTGTGGGGTATTAAGGTTCACTTTACCCCTTGTTACGTTCCCCAAGGGGTCTAGTTTCCAAAATGGTATGCCATGTGGTTTTTTTTGCTGTCCTGGCACCATAGGGGCATCCTAAATGTGACATGCCCCCCAAAAACCATTTGTCGCTCCTTCCCTTCTGAGCCCTCTACTGCGCCCGCCGAACAATTAACATAGACATATGAGGTATGTGCTTACTCGAAAAAAATTGGGTTTCAAATACAAGTAAAAATTTTCTCCTTTTTACCCCTTGCAAAAATTCAAAAATTGGGTCTACAAAAACATGCGAGTGTAAAAAATGAAGATTGTGAATTTTCTCCTTCACTTTGCTGCTATTCCTGTGAAACACCTAAAGGGTTAAAACGCTGACAATGTCATTTTGAATACTTTGGGGGGGGGGGGTGCAGTTTTTATAATGGGGTCTTTTATGGGGTATTTCTAATATGAAGACCCTTCAAATCCACTTCAAACCTGAACTGGTCCCTGAAAAAAAGCGAGTTTCAAAATTTTGTGAAAAATTGGAAAATTGCTGCTGAACTTTGAAGCCCTCTGGTGTCTTCCAAAAGTAAAAACTCATCAATTTTATGATGCAAACATAAAGTAGACATATTGTATATGTGAATAAAAAAATATATATATATTTTGAATATCCATTTTCCTTACAAGCAGAGAGCTTCAAAGTTAGAAAAATGCAAAATTTTCAAATTTTTCATCAAATTTTGGGATTTTTCACCAAGAAAGGATGCAAGTTACCACAAAATTTTACCACTATGTTAAAGTAGAATATGTCACGAAAAAACAGTCTCGGAATCAGATTGATAACTAAAAGCATTCCAGAGTTATTAATGTTTAAAGTGACAGTGGTCAGAATTGCAAAAAATCCTTAAGTCGTTAAGGTGAAAAAGGGCTCAGTCCTTAAGGGGTTAATTAACAATATGTTTTTATAGTTCGGACATTTGCGCATGCGGCGATACCACATATGTTTACTTTTATTTACAGTATTTTTTATGGGAAAAAGGGGGTGATTCAAGCTTTTATTAGGGGAGGGGTTTAATCATCTTTATTAACAATTTTTTTCATTTATTATTATAATTTTTTTTTTGCATTGATCAGTGTTATCGCCAATTGACTGCTCCTGCCTGGATCTCAGGCACGGAGCAGTCAATCGGGTAACGGACGGGGAGGAGGCAGGTAAGCGACCCTCCTCGTGCATCCTAGCTGATCGGGACATCACGGTTTAACCGCGGTGGTCCCGATCAGCCCGACTGAGCTGCCAGGAAGCTTTCACTTTAGACGCGGTGATTAACTTTGATCGCCATGTCTAATCTTTGTAAAACTTTGTTTTAAAGGTCTGTATTCTCCAGCTGTGTGCCTGGCTCTTGAAAAACTACAGACAAAGGATGTGTGAGCATGCTGGGAGATGTAGTTTTGCAACAGCTAAAGGCAACAATACTCTAACACAGTGCTTTATAAAAACTGCAGCTCCAGCTGTTGCAAAACTACAACTCCCAGTATACTTGTACAGCCAAAGCTTTCTCTTACTCATGAATGACAAAGAAGCTAATCAGACATTCAGGAGTCTGTGAAAGCTGAATGACACACATAGTGACAACTATGTTGATTAGCATCCAGCTTTACTAGGAACAGATAGAAAATGTATGCATAAAAACTACTGTGCAGTTATTTGCAGACTGCCAGGCTGCTCCCAGACTCAGAGCAGATGAGTCATCACAGTGAGGGAGAGAGACTGACACGCCCCCTCCACAAGGCAAAAACACAAAGCAAGTGAGCAAGATATAAATGCTATTTGTTAAGGATTTATAGGTCCAAGACACATAAAAATGATATGTACATGATCGGAATTAGGTACTGAGTAACATATCACTTTTTTTTTGGGCAATATGACAGGTATGCTTTAAGGTGTTAAGGGCCTGGGTAAGCTGTGTGTGACAGTCAGACCCTGTAATAATTACTAGACTATTGGCCATTACAGGGTATAGCTGTCACACACAGCTTTCCCAGGTTTTTGAATGGCCAGTAATGTTTCAGTACTAAGTACTTCATGTGTCACTCAGAGGCCTAGGAAAGCTGTTTGTGACAGTCAGACCCTGTAATAATGACTCATAGCCCTGTATTTTTTACAGAGTCTGGCTGTCACACAAAGCTTTGTCATTCAGGATACCTGGAAAGCTGTGTGTGACAGTCAGATAATTATTAAAGAGCCATGAGTCATTTAAGTGTCTGACTGTCACACATGACTTTCTCAGGCTCCCAAATGGCACATTATCTGCTTAGTACTAACATATCTTTGCCATTCAGGAGCCTTGATCTAAAAGGAAAGCAGAAGGCGTTCCATGTGCGGGATCAGCAGGTCAGGCCCATAGGGAAAGGGAAACGATCTATCCCACGCCGGTAAGATGAAAAGGCATCAGTTTTGTTGATCCAGTGGCAACATAAGCATCGATTCTTATTGCATGGAAAACATTCAGATTTATGTGTAATAGTGTTTTTAATGAAACCCTCTTCTCTAAATCTACTGGGGGCCAAAAGGTTACTTAGATTTTTGGAATGTCTATATGTTACATTTGGAGTTTTAGGAACTAGTTGTTTTAGGATAGGATTCCTTTTTATTATTGTCCAATTTTTTGGGAGAATTTTTTTAATGTTAGGGGCTTCTGAGTTGTAATTTGTAATAAAATTGAATTTGAACTGGTGTTTCAGGTTCTAATTAAATTTTAGGGACGACTAGATCTAATTGTTTTTTGGTTTTTACCCTAGAATATGCTTTAGAGAGTAGAGAGTTCGGATATCGTTTCTGTTTAAATCGAGTTTTTAGGATTTTAGCTTGAATTTCAAAATCCTCATTAGAGGTGCAATTTCTGCGAATTGCCTTTTTTAAGCCCACCATTCACACTCCGTGACCTCGCCTTGAGATCTAGGTTCTTGGAATAGATTGGCGAAGTTCCCGGTTGATGTACTTGGAGGATATTAACCGCTTACAAACCATTTCTATGTACATATACAGTGATTTGTGACATTTTATTTATAGCATTAATGTTATAATGTTTTAATTGTTGTTTAACATATGATAAGAAAAGTGATATGTATTTTATGCGATGTTTATATTGTGATTGTTATACTTTTTGATATGTACAATTTTATGTAACATAAAGGGTTAAAACTTGTAAGTATTTATACTTCTTGTGAACCCAACCTTGTCATGCCTGATGAAGCTGCGCATGCGCAGCGAAACGCGTTGCATCTATTAAACCCAGCTTGATTTTATGCTGCACTCCTCCTGGTTCCTTCATCCAGCGCCGACATCTCCTGCTACACGGTCAAATTGTTTATTCAGGAGCCTTGGAAAGCTGTGGCCTGGTCTGGGAGTTCATGCTCTGTTTAAACCCTGGTGGTCGGCAGTTGGGTCGGGAGTATGTGGGCAGGGATGGTGCTGGGAGGGCGGATGAGCAGGGATGAAGGTGGGAGGGAGGGGGTGAGCACGGATAAAGAGGGGTGAGCAGAGATGAAGCTGAGAGGGAGTGGGGTGAGCAGGGATGAAGCTGAGAGGGAGTTGGAGTGAGCAGGGATGAAGCTGGGAGGGAGGGGGGTTGAGCAGGAATGAAGCTGGGAGGGAGGGGGGTGAGCAGGGATGAAGCTGGGAGGGAGGGGGTGAGCAGGGATGAAGCTGGGAGGGAGGGGGGGTGAGCAGGGATGAAGCTGGGAGGGAGGGGGGGGTGAGCAGGGATGAAGCTGGGAGGGAGGGGGTTTGAGCAGGGATGAAGCTGGGAGGGAGGGGGGTGAGCAGGGATGAAGCTGGGAGGGAGGGGGGGTGAGCAGGGATGAAGCTGGGAGGGAGGGGGGGTGAGCAGGAATGAAGCTGGGAGGGAGGTGAGCAGGGATGAAGCTGGGAGGGAGGGGGTGAGTAGGGATGAAGCTGGGAGGGAGAAGGTGAGAAGGGATGAAGCACGGAGGGAGGGGTTGAGCAGAAATGAAGCTGGGAGGGAGAGGGTGAGCAGGGATGAAGCTGGGAGGGAGGGGTGAGCAGGGATGAAGCTGGGAGGGAGGAGTGAGCAGGGATGAAGCTGGGAGGGAGGGGTGAGCAGGGATGAAGCTGGGAGTAGGGATGAAGCTGGGAGGGGGGGTTAGCAGGGATGAAGCTGGGAGGGGAGGTGAGCAGGGATGAAGCTGGAAGGGAGGGGGTGAGCAGGGATGAAGCTGAGAGTGAGGGGGTGAGCGGGGATGAAGCTGAGAGTGAGGGGGTGAGCAGGGATGAAGCTGAGAGTGAGGGGGTGAGTAGGGATGAAGCTGGGAGGGGGGGTGATCAGGGATGAAGCTGGGAGGGGGGTGATCAGGGATGAAGCTGGGAGGGGGGGGGGGTGAGCAGGGATGAAGCTGGGAGGGAGGGGTGAGCACGGATGAAGCTGGGGGGGTTGAGCAGGGATGAAGCTCGAGGATGAGCAGTGATGAAGCTGGGAGGGAAGAGGATTGTGTGTGTGGGGGGCACACAGAATTCCCCCCTGTTCACCTGCCTCAGAAGGCTTTCTGCACTGCTGAGCTCCAGTATCAGCAGCTCTTCTGATCATGTGATGTTATTATTTCACATGACCCTTGCAGTACAGGGAACGCTGCTGATCAGCAAAGGAGGAAGAAGAGCTGTCCGCACCCCCCTTTAAAGCGCAATTGTCATGGATATTGTACCCCCAAGACTAATAACATGATAGTATAGATGGTGACACTTGTAATGCAGCTAAACTTTTGGCTGCTCTTTATCCCATGTTATCAGCAGGAAAATAGTTTTAGCGTGCGGTCAGCAACTGTCGGATAGGCGTGGCTGGGGATCGTAATGCCCCACCTCCACCACGCCTATCCCCTGTAAGTGAGCACTGGGACCACTTTGTGATTGACACACAGGTCCCCACCCCCGATGTCCATGATGTGCGGTCCGGCGTGACTCCACTGAGCCTATACATTTTATGTGCACCTTTATGATATATAGTGCCCGTACTCCTCTTCTTTCTTCTCCTGGTCCTGGAGACGCGCTGCTTCTGCTTTCACTAGAGGAAGAGAGCTCGCGCCCTGCCTCTAGCACTGCATAGGCGCACTGAGCTGGTGGCAGAGAACAGGAGTGAGCGCTTTCTCTCTGCCTCTAGTGAAAGCAGAAGCAGCGCGTCTCCGGCAACAAGAGAAGAAAGAAGAGGAGTACGGGCACAAGGTGCACATAATGGCCCTCATTTACTATTGTAAACCCGACATGTTTTGTCAGGTTGTGCACCAGTTTCAGGCGCATTGCGCCTGAAATTCTGTCTGCGCCAGAATATGCGCCTGAAATTCGGTCTGCGCCTGAATTTGCGTATGAAATTGAGCTTGAATTGAAAAAACCCCAACTAACTCTCCATTTTGCTAAGAAAACCCAAAAAAGGGGCGTGAGCGTCGGGAAAAGGGGGCGTGGTCACAGAAAAAGGCTGTCTTCCCGACATTTTCACAAAATCCCAACATATTTACTAAAGTCTCCACAGAAAATGTGGTGGATTTCAGCCGAGGAAAACCCTACAGGTCAGAGCATGTGTAAAAAAAAGCAAAGTGTAGGGAAAGTGGAAACTGTAGGGAAAGCTTAGTAAATACTGTGGAAAATAAATTGTTGGGAATTAAAACCCACAAAGAAACCTACATAACACTCTTAGTAAATAAGGGCCAATATGTAATGTATAGGCTCAGTGGAGTCACGCCGCCCGCATATCATGGACATCGGGTGGGGACCTGTGTGTCAACCACACAGTGGTCCCAACGCTCACTTACAGGGGATAGGCGTGGTGGAGGTGGGGCATTACAATCCCCAGCCACACCTATCCGACAGTTGCTGACCGCACGATAAAACTATTTTCCTGCCGATAACATGTGATAAAGAGCAGCCAAAAGTATAGCTGCATTACAAGTGTCATCATCTATACTATCATGGTATTAGTCTGGGGGGTACAATATCCATGACAGTTGCGCTTTAACAACGCCACTGGAGCTGACACTGATTTACCTTGACCTGGGAGTTCACCTCTTATGTCTTTGGAAGTTGTTCTGTGCTTTTCGGTTACCATTTGTATTATATTTCTCTTTCATTTGCCATTAAAGGGGTATTCCAGGAAAAAACTTTTTTTTATATATCAACTGGTTCCAGAAAGTTAAACAGATTTGTAAATTACTTCTATTAAAAAATCTTAATCCTTTCAGTACTTATGAGCTTCTGAAGTTAAGGTTGTTCTTTTCTGTCTAAGTAATCTCTGATGACATGTGTCTCGGGAAACGCCCAGTTTAGAAGCAAATTCCCATAGCAAACCTCTTCTAAACTGCAATAGACAGACAAGGAGAGCGCTCCTAGTGTGATAGCGTAATGTCAAAGAAAAGATAATAGACAAAAAAACTTGCTCACCAAGTATAGTTGTACTGCGACCAAGTACAACTATGGTGAAGGCGTGAAGTGACCCTGCAACGGGCGAAGAGCGGCAGCTGCTCCTGGACACACAGGCGAAGAAATAAAGCGGATCCCTCCAGGGAACAAACCAGGATAGAGGCAGCGCACAGGACTTCAAAGGTAAAATGGTTTATTTACCCGGCATGCAACGCGTTTCGCTGGATAACCAGCTTCATCAGGCATGTTGAGGGTGGAGACACATAGGGTATTTATACACAACAGTTAACCCGCACATTGCTGGAATAAAAGCAATAGGCAGGAGCCCATAAAACACACATATAAAAAATAGTAAAATACAAAAAATATATGAAAATAAATAGATAAGAAAATTATATATATCTCACATACCCAACTAGAAAAATTGGATATGTATATACATAAAATATAAAATATGTCGATAAATTTGTAATATATTTATAATATGATATGGTAATAGAAGGCAAGTCAAGTCACACAGCGTTCTCAATCATCTCATTTAAACCGCCAGGGAAAAAGGAAACCAAGTGAAAAAATCCAATATGATTCTCTATTAATTAGCCTTTGAAAACGATTTTTTATAATAGATGGTATGACTTCAATGATTTTTAATTTAAGACAGTCAAAATTCCCGGAGTGTATTTGACATATGTGTCGTGAGACACTGTGTAGCATGAATTGTCTTCCCACATTAGAACGATGTTTATTCATGCGGGACCGCACTGTCTGAACAGTGCAGCCCACATACTGCAAACCGCAAATACAAGATAAAAGGTAAACCGCATAGCTGCTTTCGCAATCATGCGTTCCCTTAATCCGAAATACATTTTTCGAAATATTACAAACAAAATTGTCACCTTTTTCTATCATGATGCAGCATTTACATCTCATTTTTCCACAGGGGATGGTGCCATTATCCTGTCCTACACGATTAGATGTAACAAAACGATTATTCTTAAGACCGTCACTGGGGGCCACCAAATTACGCAGATTTTGTGATCTGCGGAATGTGACACCTGGGTGGTCAGGTAATATATCTTTAAGTATCGGATCACCTTTTAATATGTACCAATATTTATTAAATATTGTTTTTATCTTGGGTGCTGCGCAATTAAAATTGGTAACGAAATTGTGACTATAATTCTTATTGGATTTTTTACTATTTTTACAATCAATTTGACATTTATTGATTGTGAGATTTATAATTTCTTTCTTAATATCATTCGCATTAATTTTATCAATTATCAAATCCTCTTGTCGTTGTCCCTTAGCCTGATTGAAAGCTTTATTTAGAATCGATTTTGGATAGTTTTTCTCTCTAAAACGATTCTGTAAAATACGTGATTGTTCCAAAAAGTCAGAATTAGATGTACAATTTTTTCTGATACGCAAATATTGCCCATAGGGCACATTACGGATCCACTGGGGATAATGGGAACTATTGAAATCCAATAGGCTATTTATGTCGACTGGTTTAAAAAATGTTTTTGTTTTTATACGGCCATCCGAATCCTTTCTGAGTTGAAGATCAAGAAAGTCAATAGAGGAAGAAGAGCAGTGAATGGTAAATTTTAGACCCCAAGTGTTCAAATTAAGAGTGTCAACAAAATCATGTGCTTGAGAAGAAGAGCCTGTCCAAATAATGAACAGGTCATCAATGTATCGCCTATAAAAGGCGACATACCGATTAAAAACAGGGGACTGTGTGATATAGGAGGACTCGAAACGCCCCATGACCAAATTAGCATAACTGGGGGCGAATCGAGTCCCCATCACACAGCCCCTGCATTGTCTGTAAATAATGTTTTTTAGTTTTAATGACATTATTTACAGACAATGCAGGGGCTGTGCGATGGGGACTCGATTCGCCCCCTAAACTTCAGAAGCTCATTACTCAGTACTGAAAGGATTAAGATTTTTTAATAGAAGTAATTTACAAATCTGTTTAACTTTCTGGAGCCAGTTGATATATATAAAAAAAGTTTTTTCTTGGATAACTCCTTTAATGTCCCCATATGGCCAAATCCAGGGAGGTTGCCTTCAATCCCATGGGCAATAATCTTCTGAATAATATATGCAACTGAAGTCACAGTTTTAATTTATTACTTCTTTTGTCAGGTTCATGTAATTTCCGGAAGCATTGTGTGTTTTCTGTCTTTAACAGAACGATTCCAACAACGATTCCAACAATTTTATCCACATCTGTATTTGTAGTTAAATAATACAAACTAAAGGAATTTTTACATAGTTTACATTTTTTACATAACCATGCAACTTCCAAAAAGTGGATGGGTCTTAGTGGGAGGAAAATAGCCTCCACGGCCAGACGGATTTAAAGGGAATCTGTCAGCTGCATTTCATGCTCCTAACTGCTTACACTGTTAGATAATGGTTAGGGTAAGGAGGCACATGTTTCCTTTCAATTATTTTTCTGTGCTTTCATAACATAAAAAAATGCTTTTATTCTATGGTGCTAAGTGTCAATGAGTCATTCCCAAGCCCCTCCTGGCTCCACCTGCCTCCAATCCTCCCATTTCTATACATGCATGACAGTCAGCTGGAAGCAGAGTCTTGGCTGCTAATCAAGCACAGAGAGTGAGGAGGCATTCCAGACCTCAGCACTTCAAGTGCTTGGGAATGCCTCTTTGACACTTGGTGCCAGAAAAAAAAAAAAAAGCAGAGACAGATATTAAAGGGACCATGTGTCTCATTGTCTTAACAGTTATTTACCATTGTCAGCAGTTTGGAATGTGAATTGCAGCTGAAAGGTTCCCTTTAACATAATTTAAGAAAGACATTACATCGGTGATTATTAGGCAAATGAGCTTTCCAAGGAATGTTTGGCCCTGATAATCAGGTCATGTAAAAGGTCCAGCAATCAGATCACAACAAGCAAACTTGTTTGCTGGCTGATCACATCTTTTGTGCACCCATTTAAATTATCACTAAAGTCATTTATTATTGGGCCACAAGAACGATCCAGTGATCGTTCATGTGGCCCAGCCACTTGATTGATTGAGCCTTGTAGGGGCTCAGCAAGCAAGCATCGATCATCACTCGTTCCTGGTCTCCATCAATCAGTCTAAAAGGACCCTAAGTTATGCCAGTCTTCATACATTTCCCACAGTTCTTATATTTTATTAACTGTTTAATTTAATGTGATGTGATATATAGCATCATAATTCATTTCTTACCGTCTTGTGTGTTTTGACTTAAGACTGAGGCACAAAGATCTTCTAAACTTACTCCCAACGTCTCACATACTTCTTCCCGTGTATAGGACTCAGGATGTAAGACCTGTTCAACAATAGCCAACATGTCTCCAACAGTGACCCCAAGTCTGCTTTGGACATCTCCTAGTTTCATCAGGTTTTTCCAGTCTAGTCCTTTAGATTTTGCTAGAATCTATAATACAAAAACATCAAGACATTTGTCTAAAGGAT
The DNA here is from genome assembly GCF_029499605.1 of Hyla sarda. NCBI lineage: Eukaryota > Metazoa > Chordata > Amphibia > Anura > Hylidae > Hyla > Hyla sarda. Next base: position 136,705,247 of record NC_079192.1, read on the forward strand.
AAAATAAATCAGCATTCCAGATTAAACTAATTCATTTAATGAATTACACTAACAATATGTTACAACAGCCATGCTACACTCGAAACTACATAAAACATTGTCAATAATTTTGTTTTGAATAATATATTTTTATGTAATAAATGGCAACTTTGTTTGAAAAACACAGGTCTATTTTATCTAAATGCACTTCTATAAACTGTAACTAGAATCCCTATGCCAAGTACCTAAACGTTGTAACACCCTGTGAAGTATGAAACAGACAAAAGGCTATTACTATTTATTTACTCTTAAAAGCTACATGCATAATTTTATATTATTGATTATATATGGGCATTGACCGTTTTACAACCAGCCATGAATAGACCTTCTGGTTTCTCCCCACCCTGCTGCTAACAATGGAAAGCAGCCAGGGACCATGCCATGGACTCTATGCCCCATTTCTGAATAGTTTTAAAACTATGATTTCTCTAAACCTTGATAAAAAGAGTCATTCTCTGTTTTATATTGCCTGTTTTGGCAACACAAAACTCCTCACAGGTTCCCTTTAAATCCCCATACCGGTAATCTTCCTGCTTCCAAGCATTCTTGCAATTTGTCCATCTCACATCTCATGTTGAATAGAGGAGTTAACTATGATGGTTTTTAACACATTAAATGATCCTGTTAGGACAGTAAATATTAGGAAAACAATAATAACCTGGTCAGATACACATTCAAAGACAGTTAACCCCTTAAAGGGAATCTGTTATCGGTGTCACCTGTTGGTACATGCAAGGGAAGATGGAAAAATTACCATTCAAACCCAGGCACTGTGGACTCTTGACCATAGAAGTGGAGTGAAGCAGATGTATTAAAGAGTACCGCTCATTAACTTGATACATTTTATAATCCTCCCAGTTCATTGCTCCAATCACGATAAACCACCCCCTGCCTTATTTTTTATTATTTTTTAGTTTTCTACCTTGATATTGGTCTGTATTTTCTGCTCAGCCTCAGGTTCATGTTCACAGACTGGGAAGGGGAGTTACCCAACAGGTGTGACATCATCTGAAGCCATACAGGGGAGAACTTCCTCCCTTACTCTGCAACCAACAGCAAATGGCAGTTAAGTGTGAGATAAGCTATGACTGGATAAGGCTTCACTCCCGCCCCCCCCCCCCCCTCAGCACTCCAGACTGCATTTCCTCTGTTTGGACTTCTGCCAGGCGAGCAAGTCTGTGCAAAAGATGTCTTTCTTTAAACAAAGTATATTAGAAACCTTTATTATTAACCACAAGGAGTGCAATAGCAAATTTGAATGAGAGTGCCCATTTAAATAAAAGTCCGTGGTAGGACCATTTTATTAAGCAATAAAATAAAAATAACAAACAGCAGATGACGCGTTTCGAGGTAAACACCCTCTTCCTCAGATCAACATTGATCGATATTGATCTGAGGAAGAGGGTGTTTCCCCTCAAAACGAGTCATCTACTGTTTGTTATTTTTATTTTGTGCCTTAATAAAATGGTCCTACCACAGACTTTTATGTAATATATGTGCCTCACTCCACTTCTATAGTAAAGAGTCCACAGTGCCTGGGTTTGAATGGTTTATCTCTGCCTTCTCTGACCTCCCAGCTTCAGCAGCCCCCTGACTTAGTGGTACCCCGACTGACGCTTGGGGTTATACATGTGTTTTCTATCTATTTGAGGTAAGTGGCCATCCACTAGATGCGTCGGGTGCCCGAAAACTAGGGTAATTTCTCCTCGTTGACGGTAATACATAAGGCGCCGTCCTTGCGGTCTGTTTTTTTCCACTTTACCACAACTTCTTGGTACAGGCTGATAGAGCAGATGACACTGGTGATAATCATACTTTCCTATTCCAGATCTGTTGTCCTGTTTGCCATCCATCCCCTTGGAACGAGTGGTAGGCTTGGTACACAGGCGGTGCTCTAGAAGCACGCTGACGTCACAGCTGCTACTTCCTAAAGCCTGCGTGCAGCTGAGTGAAGTAGCAGCAGCTCCTGCCGTGCTGCCTGTGCACCAAGCCTGCCACTATGCAGAATATGCAGGATAGCGGGCTAACAGTACCACAGATCGGGGATAGGTTATCTTCCGTGTCACCCGCAAGCCTCTTCCAAGAGGTTAGTGTGGGTGACATTGATGACACTGCACATTTTGACCTTGAGAACACAGCCAATTTTTATTTTAATAAATAAAGTGTAAGAATAAATAAATAAATAAATGCCCCTTTCCCATTAAAACCCTATATTAAGGTGGGTTCACACCACGTTTTTGCAATACAGTTTTTTTTTCAGGTTTTTGATAAAAAAAAAAACGATTCCTCAAAACCTGACTAAACTGTATCAAAACGTGTGTACAAAGTTTTATCTGTATACGGTTGAAAACCGTATACGGTTTGAAAAGTGATGTCCGGTTGCATCCGTTTTTTAAGGAAAAAAACGCATACGTTTTGAACTTTTCACTCCATTATGAATAAAGTTTCACTTGTTTGATTGAAATTCCAAGAAAAAAAACTGTGCAAAGTCAAAAACCGTATGGTAAAAACTGGATGGAACCGTACAGTTCTGTACGGTTCCCATTGACTCCCATGTTAAAAAAAAAAACGTATACGGGTCAATACAGTTTTTCACCTGGACCAAAAACCGTGGTAGACCACGGTTTTCTGTCCAGAAAAAAAAAAGTAAAAAACCGTGTGGTGTGAAAAACGGAGACAACCGTATGCATTATGGTGCATACGGTTTTGAATGGAAAGTTTATGGGCACGGTTTTCTGTACAGTTGCATACGTTTTTTTTTTTTTAAAACGTATCCAAAAACTGTATAGAAAATCGTGGTGTGAACCCACCCTTATAGGTATTGCCACGTCCGTATTTATCCTATACGGTTAACATCATTTAAAAAGAAAAAAAATGCTAATTTTGGTCAAAAACATGGAATAAAAAAAGGTCAAAAGATTGCATAAATCGCAAAAATTATAACAACAAAAAATACAGCTCATGGATTTTGTTTAGAAAAGGTAAATGAACATAAAAAAGCTATATAAATTAGTTATCGCCATGATCGTACCGACTCACAGAATAAAAATAATATCATTTTTACCATACAGCGAATGCCATAAAAAAAAAAACAATTTCAGTGTTTCACAATAGCTTAGTGGTCAACAAAGATTTACCACTAATATAAAGTACAATATCTCGCAAAAAAACTATCTCAGAATCGCGTCGCTAAGTAAAAGCGTGTCAGAGGTATTACCACTTAATTAAAAAAAATTGGCCTGTGTCATTAAAGTAAAAACAGGCAGTGTCCTTAAGGGGTTACAAGCCAAAACTCTTTTCTACAGACCTACAATATATAAATGTTTGATTTTGTGTGCCCAATTGTACTTTCTAATGGCACCTTTCATTTTACCATAAAATGTACAGTGAAATAAAACAATATTACAGTAGAATCTCCCAATAGCGGACACTCACAAGGAAAAAAAGTGTCCGCTATTGAGAGATGTCCCTTATTGTACTCACTCTTGAGTGTAAGTATACCTATAAAACATGATAAAAAGCAATATTACAGTAGAATCTCCAAGTGTCGTTTACTGTATATACTCGAGTATTAGCTGTTCCGAATATAAGCCGAGGCCCCTAATTTCCCCCCAAAAACCTAGGAAACGTTATTGACTCGACTATAAGCCTATGGTGGGAAATACATAATCTCCCCATGTCATTAGCCTCCCGTCATAACCCAGACCCCGTCATCATCCACCTCGTCATCATCATCCCCCTTGTCATCATCCCCTCCTTCATCATCACCGCCTGTCAATCCCTTCATCATCATCCAGACCCCCCCCTTTTGTTTTCTACTCACCTCCCCAGCTGTGGAAGGGTGAGCTGGTCCGGGCCATCCATCGTCGGCCATCTATTCTGCAGGGACCCTCTGGTGGGGAGGGTTAGTCGTTCGGGGCTGTCCATATTCACCGGGAGGCCCTCTTCTCCACTCTGGGCTGGCCATGGACTAGTGACGTTGCGTTGACAACGAAGCACAGGGACGTCCGTGCGCAGCAGACATCTTTGACGTCCCTGCGCGGTGGCGTCAATGCAGCGTCACTAGTTCGGGGCCAGCCCGGAGTGGAGAAGAGGGCCTCCCGGTGAAGATGAACAGCCCGGAACGACTAAACCATCCCCACCGGACGGTCCATGCAGCATAGATGGTCGAAGATGGATGGCCTGGCCCATCACCTCACAGCTAAGCTAGAAGCGGTTTTTTGTTCACTCGAGTATAAGCCGAGGGGGGCGTTTTCAGCACTAAAAATTGTGCTGAAAAACTCTGCTTATACTCAAGTATAAATGGTAATCTCCCCTTATTTCTCCCCTGTATCATTTCATCCTCCCTTTATATCCTGTGCCATCTTATTTCCCCATGCCTTGTGCCAAATTATCCCCCCTTACCCTCTGTGCCACCTCAATTCCCCTTGATCCACGCTCTCTGTGCCATTTAATTCCCCCTTTATTACCCTCTATGTAAATTCATCCCCCTCCCCTCTTTCTGAAGTAGCACAGGGGGATAAAGGGGGAATAAAGTGGCACAGGGGGTGGTAAAGAGGAGATGATGAATTTACACAGGGTAAAAAAGGGGGAATGAAATGGCACTGGGGTAGGGGGAGGGAATCTAGAGGAAATAATGTGGCACAGGGGGTAATAAAAGGGGGGGTGATTTGGCACAGGGGGAATAAAGTGGTACAGGGAGGATCGGGGGGAGGGGGGTGAATGATGTGGCCGGCGGACATACAAAAGCAGGAGACCACTGTTTAAACATTGGTCTTCTGCTTCTGTGCTGGGGCTTCTGCAGGGGGGTGCGGCAGGAGCCTGGGCCCCTTACTAGGGGATTTGCTGTACCCCCTGACAGTGGCCCTGTGTACAAGGTAGGGCCAGCACATAAGCCTGGTTGTCCCCTAATAGGAGTGTTTTGTCCCCTATTGTCCCCTTTCGGGTGTGTCCGCTTCAGCTATTGGGAATGTCCCCTATTCGGAGGGTGCAAATACATTAAGTCTTATGGTACTCTGCCAGGGAATTAAGAACTGTCCGCTATTGGGAGGTGTCCGCTAAGGGATTTTTCCCATTATTTTGTGTGTGTGGAGGTTGAGGGGGGCGGGCGGTCATTGAAAAGAAAAATCACAATTTAGCAACTTTAGTTTCTTTTTATTTTAACACAGTGCTCTTTATGATTTAAACGACATGTTCTCTTTATTTTGTGGGTCAATACGTTTAAAATGATATCCAATTTACGTAGTTTTTCCATTATTGTCTAATTTTCACCAGAAGAATGTCTGCAGTGTGAACAAGCCCATAAAGTAAACCTGACACTTTGAAAGTGCAGTCCACTGCAGACAGCATGTTATGGAGAAGAAGGAGCTGAGCAGATTGATATAAAGATATAAAGATTGAGGAAAAAGTTTCATGTAAACCTCTGTTCTCTGCTCTGTTTCAGTCTAAGTAGTCAAGTGGGTGGGCCTTCTAGGTGACTACCTCATATTCTCATTTATATACAAAGAGCTATCAATCTATGAATAGGACTGCTGGAACTTTTCCCACAAAAATACATATTAATCTGCTTAGTTCCTCCTGCTTGATAACATGATGGCTGCGGATTGGACTGCATTTTCAGTGTTACAAGTTCACTTTAATATAGCACTATAAGGAGATAATATTTAGTGCTAAAAATGTGGGAAAAGGGTTTCTACATTTCCATGATGATAGTCAAAATAATTTTGTTACTTAAACCTTTTGGGTGAGTTTTTATATGTTCAATGTTAGTTTCAACACTGTATTCAGCGTTACTATTTAGGATTGTTGTAGCTGCATGCATTCTATTGGTAGGGTCACACGTAGTGCATACACAGTGTATTTGACACTGAAGATGCACTACTGACCGTGCCTAGAGTGAGCCTGTGTGTCCATGCCCGTGTGTCCTGCAGACTGCTGCTATGAGCAGACAACGCAGGACACATGGGCAATGCAGAAGGCCCACTCTAGGGACGGTCAGTAACACATCCGCAGCTTCAAATATGCTGCGGATGCAATACGTGTGACCTTACCATTAGAGTGATAACATAACCTTAAAGGGGTGCTCCGGGGAAGTTAATAAAAATAAAAATGCCCCAAAGCCACCAAAATATCTGTTCTGTGTCCCCGGTAGTTATCCATGTAGTGGCAGCTCCTGTGGCACCTGATGTCTCCTAAATATTATTTTTCCTTACTTGCAGCACAGACTACAACTCTTAGAAGTCAGTGCAGCTCTGTGTAATGGCTGCCAGCCAATTGCTTTCACTATCTGTGTGGATGCTGTGTAGTTGAATACACACTGTACAGGTCTTTTCTTTCAGACTATCCTTCCCCCCAGCAATAAATCATGATGTGCTCTGAATGGCAGCAGAATGGAGTTGTAGTTTTGAAACAGCTGGAGGTATTTGGGGTATTTCCGTACTCGGGAGAAATTGCACTACAAATTTTGGGGGGCTTTTTCTCCTTTTACCCCTTATGAAAAGGAGAGGTTGGGGTCTACACCAGCCTGTTCGTGTAAAAAAAAAAATTTTTACACTAACATGCTGGTGTTGCCTTTAAATTTTTATTTTCACAAGAGGTAAAGGGAAAAAAAGACCCCCAAAATGTGTAACACAATTTCTCCTGAACACAGAAATACCCCATATGTGGGTGTAAAATGCTCTGCGGGCGCATAACAAGGCTCAGGAGTGAGAACACACTATGTACATTTGAGGCCTAAATTGGTGATTTGCACAGGGGTGGCTGATTTTACAGCGGTTCTGACATAAACGCAAAAAAATAAATACCCACGTGACCCCATGTTACATGGAATGTAACAAGGGGTATAATAAACTTTAATACCCCACAGGTGTTTCATGAATTTTCATTAAAGTTGGATGAGAAAATAAAAAAAATTAAAAAATGTCATTAAAATGCTGGTGTTACCCTACATTTTTCATTTTCACAAGGGAAAATAGGAAAAAAGCCCACCAAAATTTGTAACCCCATTTCTTCTGAGTATATAAATACCCCATATGTGGATGTAAAGTGCTCTACGGGTGAACTACAATGCTCAGAAGAGAAGGAGCGCCATTGGTATTTTGAAGAGAAAATTTGTCCAGAATTGAAGGCCATGTGTGTTTACAAAGCCCCCATAGTGCCAGAACAATGGACCCCTCCCACATGTGACCCCATTTTGGAAACTACACCTCTCACATAATGTAATAAGGGGTACAGTGAGCATTTACGCCACACAGGTGTCTGACAGATTTTTGGAACAGTGGTCCGTGAAAACGAAAATTTTTATTTTTCATTTGCTCAGCCCAATGTTCCAAAGATCTGTCAAAGGCCAGTGGAGTGTAAATACTCACTGCACCCCTTATTAAATTCTGTGAGGGGTGTAGTTTCCAAAATGGGGTCACATGTGGGGAATCCACTGTTCTGGTACCACAGGGGGCTTTGTAAATGCACTTGGCCCCTGACATCCATTCCAAACAAATTCCCTTTCCAAAAGCTTAATTGCGCTCCCACTCTTCTGAGCATTGTAGTTCGCCCGCAGAGCATTTTACGTCCTAACATGGGGTATTTACATACTCAGAAGAGAAGGGGTTACAAGTTTTGGGGGGCATTGTTTCCCATTACCCTTTATAAAAATGGTAAATTTGGGAAAATACTGCACATTAGTGCCATTTTTTTTCATTTACATATTCGACTAACGAAAAGTCATCAAACACCTGTGGGGTGTTAAGGCTCACTGGACCCCTTGTTACATGCTTGAGGGGTGTAGTTTCCAAAATGGTATGCCATGTGGGGGGTTTTCTGCTGTTCTGGCACCATAGGGGCTTCCTAAATGTGACATGCCCCCCAAAAACCATTTCAGAAAAACTCACTCTCCAAAATCCCATTGTCGCCCCTTCCCTTCTGAGCCCTCTACAGCGCCCGCCGAACACTTGACATACACATATGAGGTATTTCCTTACTCAAGAGAAATTGGGTTACAAATTTTGTGAGGATTGGTCTCCTTTTACCTCTTGTAAAAATTCAAAAACTGGGTCTACAAGAACATGTGAGTGTAAAAAAGGAAGATTTTGAATTTTCCCCTTTATTTTGCTGTTATTCCTGTGAAACACCTAAAGGGTTAACACACTTACTGAATGTCATATTGAATACTTTTTAGGGTCCAGTTTTTATAATGGGGTCATTTGTGGGGTGTTTCTAATATGAAGGCCCTTCAAATCCACTTCAAACCTGAACTAGTCCATGAAAAATTCTGATTTTGAAAATTTTGTGAAAAATTGGAAAATTGCTGCTGAACTTTGAAGCCCTCTGATGTCTACCAAAAGTAAAAATATGTCAACTTTATGAAGCAATAATGTAGATAGTTGTCGGGACTTCGTCAACGGGTGGTGCGCATGGATGAGGTAACCAGGTGTGGAAAAAGAAGGTCCCAGCACTCACCAAATGATGCAATAAATCAAATGTATTTGTTGTAGTTCATCTTAACAGGACGCGTTTCGGCGATGTATGCCTTCCTCTGCTGTCTAACCTAAACCACTGCAAGTGCCGGCTAAAAAGCATGAGGAGGCGCCCGCTAAGTGACGTCACTCACCGGTCGGCACACGGGTATTGATGTCAGGTCGTCATAGCAACCAGGGTAAACAAACAGACTGTGTAAATAAACAGTAATAGTATACGGTATGTATCCTTACATAGTAATCAACACTGTGCCCCCTCCTGGCAAAGAAACAGTCAATCTAGAGATTGCAAGGGGATCGCTGGTAGTCTTAATAGATATGAATACAGTCTCTGGGCAGCGGAGCGCTCTTCCGGCAAGGAGAGTTAGCAATGCCGCCGCCAGTTTCCTTGTCTCAAAGGCGGAGCCCCGCATTAAGTCAATCCTCCGATATGGTCTGCAGCAATGTCTTTTAATTGTCATAAGTTCCGATACTAGGTATGAGGTTGTGGCGAGCTCAGAGTCCTCATACAATAGGTCCCGTGGAAGCGTTGCAGGTACCTGGCAATGGGCCCACCCTCAATCTGTAACTCCCGATCGCGCTTGTCAGTGGTAATGTCCGAGGTGCGCTTTAAGCGCTGAACTTGCAACGGTATCCAATCCACTCAAGGGGTCATGTGGGAGTGTATATGGGGATGATGTCCAGTATCAATACTGGGTCCCCAAGATTATGGGGTAAGAAACAGAATAGTGGGGTGAGATCAGAGGGAGCACAATAACAGCAAGATCCTAATGGGGAACATATATTGTATCAGCAGTATTGTAACATATAACTGCAACATCTTAAGCAAGTCATAAACAGGGGTCATATTGTCAGACAGAAGTAGTGTTCAATATCAAAATTGATATCTAGGTTAAGGCTATTGCACAACTATTGACTTAATGTGGGGCTACGCCTTTGAGACAAGGAAACTGGCGGCGGCATTGCTAACTCTCCTTGCCAGGAGAGCACTCCGCTGCCCAGAGACTGTATTCATATATATTAGGACTACCAGCGATCCCCTTGCAATCTCTAGATTGACTATTTCTTTGCCAGGAGGGGGCACAGTGTTGATTACTATGTAAAGATACATACCGTATACTGCTACTGTTTATTTACACTGTTTTTTGTTTACCCTGGTTGCTATGACGACATGACGTCACTCCCCGTGTGCCGACTGGTGAGTGATGTCACTTAGCGGGCGCCTCCTCGTGCTTTTTAGCCGCCACTTGCAGTGGTTTAGGTTAGACAGCAGAGGAAGGCATACATCGCCGAAACAAGTCCTGTTAAGATGAACTACAACAAATAAATTTGATTTATTGCATCATTTGGTGAGTGCTAGGACCTTCTTTTTCCACAACTTTATGAAGCAAACATAAAGTAGACATATTGTGTTTGTGAATCAAAATATAATTTATTTGGAATGTCTATTTTCCTTACAAGACATTTTTCACCAAGAAATGATGCAAGTATCGACCAAATTTTACCACTAACATATAGTAGAATATATCACTAAAAAAACAATCTCGGAATCAGAATGGAAGGTAAAAGCATTCCAGAGTTATTAATGCTTAAAGTGACAGTGGTCAGATGTGCAAAAAACGCTCTGGTCCTACAGTGAAAATTGGCCTGGTCCTTAACCCCTTAAGGACGCAGCTCATTTTCACCTTAAGGACGCAGGCCTTTTTTGCAAATCTGACCACTGTCACTTTAAGCATTAATAACTCTGGGATGCTTTTACTTTTCATTCTGATTCCGAGATAGCTTTTTGGGACATATTCTACTTTATGTTAGTGGTAAAATTTCGTCGATACTTGCATCATTTCTTGGTGAAAAATTCCCAAATTCCCAAACTTTGAAACTCTCTGCTTATAAGGAAAATGGACATCCCAAATACATTTTATATTGATTCACATGTACAATATGTCTACTTTATGATTGCATCATAACGTTGACATATTTTTACTTTTGGAAGACATCAGAGGGCTTCAAAGTATAGCAGCAATTTTCCAAATTTTCACAAAATTTTCAAAATCTGAATTTTTCAGGGACCAGTTCAGTTTTGAAGTGGATTTGAGGGGCCTTCAAATTAGAAATACCCCACAAATGACCCCATTATAAAAACTGCACCCCTCAAAGTATTCAAAATGACATTCAGTAAGTGTGTTAACCCTTTAGGTGATTCACAGGAATAGCAGCAAAGTGAAGGAGAAAATTCAAAATCTTCATTTATTACACTCGCATGTTCTTGTAGACCCAGTTTTAGAATTTTTACAAATGAGAAAAATCTTGCTAAAATTTGTAACCCAATTTCACTCGAGTAAGGAAATACCTCATATGTGTATGTCAAGTGTTCGGCGGGCGCAGTAGAGGGCTCAGAAGGGAAGGAGCGACAATGGGATTTTGGAGAGTGAGTTTTTCTGAAATGGTTTTTGGGGGGCATGTCACATTTAGGAAGCCCCTATGGTGCCAGAACAGCAAGAAAACCCCCACATGGCATACTATTTTGGAAACTACACTCCTCAGGGAACGTGACAAGGGGTACAGTGAGCCTTAACACCCCACAGGTGTTTGACGACTTTTCGTTAAAGTTGGACGTGTAAATAAAAAAATATTTTTCACTAAAATGCTGGTTTTCCCCCAAATTTTACATTTCTACAAGGGGTAATAGGAGAAAATGCCCCCCAAAGTTTGTAACCCCATTTCTTCTGAGTATGGAAATACCCCATGTGTGGACGTCAAGTGCTCTGCTGGTGAACTACAATGCTCAGAAGAGAAGGAGCGCCATTGAGATTATGGAGAGAGAATTTGGTTGGAATAGAAGTTGGGGGCCTTGTGCATTTACAAAGCCCCTTGTGGTGCCAGAAAAATTACATTTTTCATTTTCACAAACCACTGTTCCAAAAATCTGTCAGACACCTTTGGGTGGTAAATGCTCACATCACCCCTTATTACATTCCGTGAGGGGTGTAGTTTCCAAAATGGGGTCACGTGGGTATTTATTTTTTTGCGTTTATGTCAGAACCGCTGTAAAATCAGCCACCCCTGTACAAATCACCAATTTAGGCCTCAAATGTACATAGTGCGCGCTCACTCCTGAACCTTGTTGCGCATCCGCAGAGCATTTTACGAGCACATATGGGGTATTTCCGTACTCAGGAGAAAATGCGTCACAAATTTTGGGGGTATTTTTTTTCCTTTTACCTCTTGTGAAAATAAAAAGTATGGGCCAACACCAGCATGTTAGTGTAAAAAAAAAATTTTTTTACACTAACCGGCTGATGTAGACCCCAACTTTTCCTTTTCATAAGGGGTAAAAGGAGAAAAAGCCCCCTAATATTTGTAGTGCAATTTCTCCCGAGTACGGAGATACCCCATATGTGGCCCTAAACTGTTTCCTTGAAATACAACAGGGCTCCGAAGTGAAAGTGCCATGCGCATTTGAGGACTAAATTAGCGATTGCATAGGGGTGGACATAGGGGTATTCTACGCCAGTGATTCCCAAACAGGGTGCCTCCAGCTGTTGCTAAACTCCCAGCATGCCTGGACAGTCCGTGGCTGTCCGGAAATGCTGGGAGTTGTTGTTTTGCAACAGCTGGAGACTCCGTTTTGGAAACACTGCCATAAAATGTTTTTTATTTTTATTTGAGGGGGGGGGGGGGGAAGACAGTGTAAGGGGGTGTACATGTAGTGTTTTACCCTTTATTTTGTGCTAGTGTAGTGTAGTGGAGTGTTTTTAGGGTATATTCACACTGGCGCAGGTTTACAGTGAGTTTACCGCTAGGAGTTTGCGCTGCGGCAGCCCAGCGCAAACTTGAAGCAGGAAACTTACTATAAACCTACCTGTGTGAATGTACCCTGTACGTTCACATGGGGGGCAAACCTCCAGCTGTTGCAAAACTACAACTCCCAGCATGTACTGACAGAACGTGCATGCTGGGAGTTGTACTTTTGCAACAGCTGGAGGCACACTGGTTGGAAAACCTTCAATTAGGTTCTGTTACCTAACTCAGTATTTTCCAACCAAGGTGCCTCCAGCTGTTGCAAAACTACAACTCCCAGCATGTACTGATCACCGAAGTGCATGCTGGGAGATGTAGTTATGCAACAGTTCAAGGTGCGCAACTACAACTCCCAGCATGGCGAGACAGCTGTTTGCTGTTTGGGAATGCTAGGATTTACACTTTTGCAACATCTGCAGGCCCACAGTTCAGAGACCACTGCAGCGTGATCTCCAAACTGTGCCCCTCCAGATGTTGCAAAACTACAAATCACAGCATGACCAGACAGCAAACTGCTGTGTGGGCATGCTGAGAGTTGTAGTTTTGCAACATCTGGAGGCTTACTGTTCATAGACCACTGCAAAGTCATCTCCAAACTGCAGCCCTCTAAATCTTGCAAAACTATAAATCCCTGCATGCCCAAACGGCTGTCTGAGCATGCTGGGAGTTGTAGATTTGCAACATCTGGGGGGGGGGCTACAGTTTAGAGAGCACTGTATGTGGTCTCCAAAGTTTAGCCCCCCCCCCAGATTTTGCTAGGCAACTACTCACCGGCATCCGTTGTCATCACCAGGGAGCCACGAGGGAGCCGCACGTCATCGCCGCCTGCCGATCAGGTAAGGGACCTCCACCGCCACCGGTCACGCTACAGTTCCCCTGTTCTGCCCGGAATACCGTCGGTGGGCAGGACGGGGGAACCAAACTTTAATCCCCCCGCCCCCGATCTGCTATTGGTCGTCGCGTCTTGACGACCAATAGCAGAGATAGGAGGGGTGGCACCCCTGCCACCTAACTCCTGTCCCTTTAGGGGGACCGGGGGTGTCTTGGACACCCCCGATCCCCCTGATTTTCTGGGTCACCGGACACCGGTATGACCCGGATCCGCCGAAAATCGCCGGCATGGGGGGGGTCTCAGGACCCCCCTGGGCATATGCAGGGGATGCCTGCTGATAGATATCAGCAGTCATCCCGGTCCGGTCCCCAACCGGCTAGCGGCGGGGACCGGAATTCCCACGGGCGTATGCATACGCCCCATGTCCTTAAGAGGTTAAGGGGATAATTAAAGGGGTACTCCATTGGAAAACTTTTTTTTTTAATCAACTGGTTCCAGAAAGTTAAACATATTTGTAAATTACTTCTATTAAAAAATCTTAATCCTTCCAGTACTTATCAGCTGCTGTTATGAGCTACATGAAGTTCTTTTCTTTTTTACTTTCCTTTCTGCCTGACCACAGTGCTCTCTGCTAACACCTTTCATTTTAGGAACTGCCCAAAGCAGGATAGGTTTTCTATGGGGATTTTCTCCTACTCTGGACAGTTCCTAAAATGGACAAAGGTGTCCGCAGAGAACACCCCGATGAAGGAAACCGTATCGAAGTTTCCGAAACGCGTAGGTTAGCATTGTGGACCTCCGAGGCACCAGTAGTGACGTCCCCACTGACCGTCCAAGATCACCGGACTGACCGCGAAGTGAGTGAAGTACGGTCGAGACGCCACCGGCCGGGGCGTTCTCCCATTTTACCCTCACGACTCTGGACACAGGCATCTCAATCTACAACCGGAATACCAGCACCGTATGAAAAGCTGCATCAAAACCGCAAGTATAGTATATTGGACAAAGTGAACATCACTCAACCTACCAGTATCTGTATGCACTAACAGACACCTTTTTGTTCTTACCAGTTAGTGTTTCAGCTATATACCGCAGTATATCATCGTTTTTTATTCATCAAACAACTATTAATATATATGCTATTGTACAAGTATAATTTACAGGTAGTTTATATACATTTATTTAAATTGCCTTAAAACATCCACCATATTAATACTTATTTTTTTTCCTGCAGCCATTTTTTATCAGACCTCCATTTATTCACTTTGGCCAATGTCAGCTTAGCTACCTATCACATCTGTATATAGGTATGCATTTTTTGCTTCATTTTTGTACATGTATTTAACCAATTTGACAACTATTTTAAAGCCCCATTTAGCGCTTACTAAATCATTGTAATTTACAAATCTGTTTAACTTTCTGGCACCAGTTGATTTAAAAAAATTTTTTTTTCCAGGGGAGTACCCCTTATATGCCAAATTAAAAGCATATTGAAGAATATAGTGTGGTCGGATGAGAGCAAAAATTAACTGTTTGAAAGCTATAATACACACAATGTTTGGAGGAGAAATGCACATCAGCCTAAAAAACACCATATTAACTGCAAAGTAAGGAGTTGGGAGCATCATGGTGTGGGGTTGCTTTTCAGCAAATGGTACTGACAAACTTCATATAATTGTACAAAAGTATTAAATAAATATCATTAAGTGCAGTAAGGCTGGGTTCACACCACGTTTTGTTAAATACGGTTCCCGTATACGGCTGGGAGGAGGGGGCGGGGCTTAATCGCGGCGCCCGCACTCAGCCGTATTCGGCAACTGTATTTAATGCATGTCTATGAGCCGACTGGAGTGAACCGCAGCCTCCGGTCGGCTTCGTTTTCGGCCGTATGCGGTTTCCCGACCGTAGGCAAAAACGCGGTATATATATATATATATATATATATATATATATATATATATATACATGCCGAATACGGCTGAGTGCGGGCGCGGCGATTAAGCCCTGCCCCCCTCCTCCCAGCCGTATACGGGAACCGTATTTAACAAAACGTGGTGTGAACCCAGCCTAAGAGTGTTCTATACTTTTTCCCTGTGTACTTACATATTATTACACATAACTTTATTTCTGAACTTATTTGTTTTGGTTTCTTTGCATGGATTACTCAGGTTGTTACCAACATCTGGTGAACATTTTATGTCAATAGTACCTTTGGAAATATATTTAGTGACTTGTTCAATACTTATTTCTTCAGCTGTACTTTGTACTGCTCCCTTTCAGCACCCCAAATCAGACAATTCTGTCAAATATTGTGGGAAAGCCAACCAGAGGCCTATTTCAGATGGTGTCATTTATTGCAGTAGAATTACAAACCCCACACCATGCCAGTTTTTTCCCATATTGCGAGACTTTATTGCACTCAATTAGTTCTCCCTGTTACACCAGTGGTTTCTAGCTGGCAGCTGTAGTTCTCCTGTCTCCAGAAATATTAGGTTGCTAATTAACTCATACCTCATTTTTACAGTGATGTACAATTGCTTGAACCCCCTGCTTCCTACTACAGAGGGTTGTCGTGGCAACCTGTGCCCACTGAGGACTTTATTTTAAGGGGAATTACATCTACTATCTGACATCCCTTTTCTACAAACTAATAGTTATATTATTTAGTCCACTCTCGCGCAGCAAAATTAATTAGCTACTTGGCATCTCTTTCTTAATCTGACTCCTATCTTGATCCCGATTACGTTCTTATCTGAGTTATATTTGCGTAGATCATAACCTGGGCATCCCTCAGGTAATGTCCATAGTTCTTTTGTCGTGTCAAGGCTAGAGAGCAGTTCAGACCTGGGTCTCGCCCCAGCCAATGTCCCTACTTACTTGGGCAATCTGTGGACAATATATTATAATAATAAAGCAATTATATTGTGAAGGTCATCAAATCATCACAATTAGTAACCACACAGGCAGAGCTCTGCTGGGCCCTGCCAGCTCACCCGTGTTATCAAGTAAACCGCTGACGCATTTCTACTGCACTTTGTAGAGCGGCGTCATCAGAGAGGTAATTACAATGATGTATCCAATAACATGACCACAAACAAGTACTTAGAACCGCATATACATTGGCCGTTTTTATAGTAGCATCATACAGGTTTATCCATAAATTAGGATTCCGCTGAAAGGAAATGCACTATCCCTAATATTCCTGTAGGGAAAAAGAGCGGTCCCATCTGGTGTCCAGTAAAAGAAATGCTATCCCAGCAGAGCTCTACCTGTGTGGTTACTAATAATAATGACTTGATGACCTTCACAATATAATTTATTGGTGATTGTTCACACAGGCACATATTCTTTGGATTTATTTTATATTAATAATTTGTGAATAAAAATTAAGTATTAGGCACTCCATTTTTGAGCACATGACAGTTGCTTTATTATTATGATTTCATGCTTTGGTGAGACCCTTCAGTAACCTGGTTATACGCAAAAGCCAAACAAATTATTGCGCTAGACTTCAATCTGCGGACAAAGCAGATTCCCCCAACTGGGAGATAGTACCAATGCTCTAGAACACTGAAAAGGAACACTGAAGATGGGATAAACCACGACCATGAGTACAGCAGTTTAAATATCTTGCAACTGGGAGGAATAAGCGACAGTGCCAAGGCTAATTGGCCTGACACTAACACCTCCATCTTGGCCAAGAAAGGGCAAGAGGCGGCTAACATTAACAACTTTTCTTGGAATATGCAAGACATGATAGGACTTTGAATGTATTTACTGGATATAAGTAGTACATATATTGTTATTCTCATATCTCATTATATAGGTTATTCCACCCATAGCACAGGGAATTGCAGCACAGTTCCTTTCAAGTGAATGAGTGAATGCTGTCATTCTTTGCATAGCTGATGGCGAACAGTGCTGCTATGGAGGATACATTTTTTATAGTGAACACATTGATACATCAGAGTTGTGACCTCTTTGTTGTCATTGTTCCAACAGTTGGACCCTCACAGACCAAAAAGTGACAGCACATTCTAGTGATAATTATTAATCTTATTAAAATATAAAAGATAGGTGTGAACTTAATTTTAACAATGGGAGTGAATATCAGGTGATGGGCGGGATTACACAGTCTGGAAGTGTGTATTAGGCATACATGTCCCTTAATGCACAATATTCACACCCTCTGACTGTATAATCCCGGCCATCACCTGATATTCACTTCTCTCATTAAAGTGCAACTGTCACCTTCATACAAGGTACAGAGGTGCAGATAAAACATACAATACCTTTGCTTCCTTAGCCTGCAGCTTGTAAAATTACATCATGGCTGTTTTGCACTTTTGCCCAACAGTCGGAGGACTGGTTGCCTCTCACAGCAGCACGCCTTCTCCCCCACGTTGACCCGCACCCAGCATGGAGCCCTGTACGCCCTACGCCCGGTCCAGGTGTTTAAAACGGGGTCACGCCGTGACCCCGCATCACACCGGGTTGGTCCCGGCTGCTAATCATACCCGGGACCCTGGGCTAACAGCGCACGGCACAACGATCTATGCCGTGCGCTGTTAACCCTTCAAATGAGGCGATCAAAGTTGACCGCCGTGTCTGAAAGCGAAAGTAAACGCGATGTTCCGATCAGCTGGAATGCAGACGGAGGTCTCCTTACCTGTCTCCGCGGCGTCCGATCGTCGATTGATTGCTCCAAGCCTGAGCAATCGAACCCCTATCTGACTGATCCATGCAAAGCTATGGCTTTGCAGGGATCAGCATAGGAGATCAGTGTGTGCAGTGCTATAGCTCCCTATTGGAGCTATAGCACTGCAAAAAAAAAAGTGAAAAAAAAAGTTAACAAAAGGTCCTTTAACCCCTCCCCCACGTTGACCCGCACCCAGCATGGAGCCCTGTACGTCACTCACGCAGGACCAGCATGATTGTCATACAGGGCTCTATGCTGGAAGCAGGTCAGGGCAGGGAGGAGATGTGCCACTGTGAGTGTAGGCAAGAACTCCGACTGTTGGGCAGAAATACAAAACAACTGTGAATTTTACAAGCTGCATTCTAGGGAAGCACACTTATGGTATGTTTGATCTCTGCCCTAACTGATGGTGCTTACATCTCCATAACTCATATGGAGGTGACAGTTGTACTTTATAATTAAGTTCATACCCATCTGACTGATTCCATGAATTGTCAGACAAACTATAAACCCCAATTGTTCAGGAACAGAAGGGCAGATTAATTTTTTTTTATAAAAAAGTGTTTCATCAAGGCACCTAAGCTTTTTCATATCTCATTTTTTTGAGTTGGCTACAGTTATTCTTTAAATACCTGTTGAAACTATTAAATTGGAGGAAGGTTAGAGGAAAAAAAAGGAATGAAAAACTGTAAGCCTTTGAGGCACATCTTCCTTAACATCTTAAAAGTTGTTATAAGCACATGGAGTTATGTGTAACGTTTGTAATAAAGAAGCCCCAGTAAGACCAGTGCTTCATGCCCAACCATTTTAAACTCATGTTAGCAAGCACATTGTGGTATAACTCCTTAAGGATGTAGGGTGTACCTGTACGTGACCCCGCATCACACCGGGTCGGTCCCGGCTGCTAATCATACCCGGGACCCTGGGCTTACAGCGCGCGGCATAGATCGTTGTGCCGCGCTCTGTTAACCCTTGAAACGCGGCAATCAAAGTTGACCGCCGTGTCTGAAAGCGAAAGTAAACGCGATGTTTCTGATCAGCTGGGATGCAGGCGGAGGTCTCCTTACCTGTCTCCGCGGTGTCCGATTGTCGATTGATTGCTCCAAGCCTGAGCTACAGGCTTGAGCAATCGAGCCCCTATCTGACTGATCCATGCAAAGCTATGGCTTTGCAGGGATCAGCATAGGAGATCAGTGTGTGCAGTGCTATAGCATAGGAGATCAGTGTGTGCAGTGCTATAGCTCCCTATTGGAGCTATAGCACTGCAAAAAAAAAAAAAAAAAGGTGGGAAAAAAAGTTAACAAAGGTCCTTTAACCCCTTCCCTAATAAAAGTTTGAATCACCCCCCTTTTCCCATAAAAAAAACTGTGTAAATAAAAATAAACATATGTGGTATCGCCGCGTGCGAAAATGTCCGAACTATAAAAATATATAGTTAATTAAATCGCACGGTCAATGGCGTGCGCGCAAAAAAATTCCAAAATCCAAAATAGTGTATTTTTGGTCACTTTTTATATCATGAAAAAATGAATAAAAAGCGATCAAAAAGTCTGATCAATACAAAAATGGTACGGATAAAAACTTCAGAACACGTGGGCGTGTCCGGCAGTGCATGGCAGCGGTCGCATAACTCCTGCGCTCCACTTCTGCTGAGGCCATAAAGCGGCTATTGAGCAAAGTTACCCTCGCAGACCCTCTACAAGTTATCTATAGCGATATCTGATCACTTGGTCCTCCCAATGATGACCCGCAAGAGAGGCAAGAAGAGCCCGCTGAAGCTCACAGCCTTCTTCCCGGCAGCGGAGGTCTCACAAGATGGCGCGGCCACGTCTCCTCCACACCCCGGATCCATGCCTGCTCCGTGTGGCTCTGCATTCCCTGCTACGAGAAGCACGTCTCCTGCCTCATCTTCCTCCAAGCTGTGCAGCAAGCAAGGTACTTCTCCGGGGCTACCTTCTGACTTGCAGAAGGGGTGGTCTCCCTCTGCGTCTAAGACTCACCAGGTGCACTTCTCCCCTAAGTCCCCTGTGCCCACGGGAGCTGGAGGTCAGTCTGCCATTGACCTTGTGGGATCCCCCGCTGCGCTGCCCCTCTTACTGAGAATACCATGAGGGGATTGTTAGCTGAACTGAAGGCAGCTATACAAACAGACTTAGGCTCTGCAGTTTCCAGCATTCAGCATGAAATCTCCTCCCTGGGCCATCGCACCGCACACATTGAGACCAAGATGGCAGAACTCACCTCCTCCCATAATGAGGTGGTGGACCTGACTAATAGCTTGGAGGACGAAGTGGCGGCGCTACGACTGAAAATTGCTGACATGGAAGACCGGTCGCGCCGCAATAATGTCAGAATTAGAGGTGTGCCTGAATCCGTTAAAACAAAGGACCTGAATTCCTTCCTGACGGACTATTTTACCTTACTGCTGCCTCAGGCCTCCACACTGGATCTTCTTACGGACAGAGTCCACCGGCTCCCGAAGCCCAAATCCTTACCCGCCACTGTACCAAGGGATGTGATACTCCGCCTTCACTTTTTCCACGTTAAAGACCAGTTGATGAATGCTGCTCCCGGGGAGATTTGTGGATTTACAAATTTATGCTGACTTGTCTGCGGCCACACTAGCAAGACGCAGGGAGTTTGGTGTGGGAGCAAAGGTGCTGAGAGATAAGGGCATCCCATATAAACGGGGATTCCCCATCAAGATGATTGTCACCAAAAATGGCAGCAAACATGTTGCCTCTACTCCGGAGGACGTGGAGAGGCTGTGTGCGGAGTGGAACCTCTCTAGCCCAACACCGACTCCTAGATCCCCTTCGTCTCCCCCGGTGGCCAGAGTTGAAGAGGAATGGAGCGTTGTGACCGGTCAGAAACGCAAGACCAACAAATGATGTTTTTATGATAAATCAATTGGGTGTTCTACTGTTTTTGCCTTTTCCCTTTCTAGGTCGGACATTCTCTGATTGAACGGGACTGTTAGGTTATATGTTACTTTTCCGTGAGGACTAGTGATTTGCTTCACATTATGTTTTCTTTATTGTTTTTATCAGAGAGGGTATCTTCTTATACTGATATATTACTTATGGCCTAACTGCGGGTGTATTGAATAAGTGCTCCCCCTTAGGGCCCACCACATGGTCTTTATTGCTAAACAAGATGCTGATTTGTTTTGTTGCTTGTTGGTTTGTCTTATCTGTTTGTATGTTATGTTTGTCCCTTTTTCTAGACTCTCATGGATCGGTGGTTTTCTGTGCGTGTCAGGGAGATGGGTGTGGGATCCCTGTATAGATGCCTTACAAGTTAACGCTGCATCTCAATGTGGGATTGAGTACTCTGCTAAATATGTTGACATTATTACAAGATGGGAATTAAGTTAGTCTCCGTTATTATAAAGGGGCTTAATTCCCCTTTCAAAAGATCACTGGCTTGGAGGGTGGCAAGACGTTTAAATGCTGACGTTTTTTGCATCCAAGAATCGCATCTGAATGCGCAAGATGCTGCTCGTTTTTCTTATAAAAGGTACCTCCACATGTTCCACTCACATGCTGTCGATAAGAAAGGGGGTGTCCTTGTTGCCTTCAGAGATAATGTGGCTCTTAATGTGTTAAAAACTGAAGTAAGCTCAGAGGGCCGCTATGTTATCCTAGTATGCTCGCTTAATAATGTTTTATATACCATCACCGCTATTTATGCACCAAATAGGAAGCAATGTTCATTTCTTAAAACGGTTCTCCATAAAATAGGTGCTATAGCGCAAGGTCATGTAATTGTACTAGGTGATTTCAACATGTCTATGTGGCCCACTGTTCCGTTAGGCCGCATACAGAACCTACGGGTTTTTTCACAATTACTAACCAATTTGGTCTATATGATGCATGGAGTTTATCCCATCCCACTGAAAAGGATTTTTCCTTCTACTCACATGTTCACAGTATATATACCCGAATAGACTACACTTTGGTATCTCACTCATTATTAGGGGTGTGAATCGCCAAGAATTTGGCGATTCGATTCGAATCGCGATACCAGTGTGGCGATTCGATATATCGCGATATATCGCGATACCGTCTAGGTGACGATACATCGCGATATATCGCCCACCTGGGAGCATTCATAGATCCCAATAGACGCCGCTGTCAGCTTTGACAGCGGCGATCTAGTACTCCGGTGCACACTTTTTTTCCGGGCTGCAAAATAAAATAAAACGCACTTTATCTTACCTGCCAACGAGCCCGCGGAGCTCCGGTACAGGTGTTCGGTCCCCGGGCTGTATTCTTCTTACTTCCTGTTAGTCCGGCACGTCACATGGAGCTTCAGCCTATCACCAGCGGAGGCGGGACATCGCTGCGGCCAGTGATAGGCTGAAGCTCCATGTGACGTGCCGGACTAACAGGAAGTAAGAAGAATACAGCCCGGGGACCGAACACCTGTACCGGAGCTCCGCGGGCTCGTTGGCAGGTAAGATAAAGTGCGTTTTATTAAAAATTCCACATCCCTAAAAGAATCGATTCAAAAATATTTTGAATCGATTCTGTATCGGCAAATGAAAAATCGCGATTATCGCGAGAATCGATTTTTTCTTACATCCCTACTCATTATTACCTCTCATTGTTGACACCCATATTTTACCTATAGAATGGTCGGATCATTCACCCATTAGTTTAACGCTTAGAGAGTCTTACCAGCAACATCCAGCTCAGATATGGAGGCTACATAATCCTACATAATCCAGAATATTCAGAGGCTATTGAGTGTATGATTCCTGTGCACTTTCAGATTAAAGACACGGGTGACACCTCAGACCCTGTGCTTTGGTGTTCATTCAAAGCCACCATTAGAGGCCACTTCATCAGTCAAACTGCGCATGACAGGAAGGTCAGGCAATCTCAGACTCTTGAGCTTAGACAGAAGTTGGCTGATCTCCATAGACGTAACAAACACTCCCACTCTCCTGATTTAGCACTCGAAATCTCTCATATTCAGGCCAAGTTGCACTCCCTATCACTGCACACATACGAAATAGCACTACAGCGCTTGAAGATGACCTGCTATTGGCAGGGGAATAAGGCGAGTTCCTTACTAGCAAAACAACTACGCAAAAGAGACTCTAGGGCTAGGATCCCCTTCATTACGAGGGAGGACGGTGCTAGAATAGCTGACCCAAGGGGTATTGCCAACTGTTTTGCTGACTTTTATGAGAAATTATATAATCTCCACAAAGATGGTCATACTCCACAGCCTACAGCTGAAACTATTTCCTCCTATTTGACTTCTGTTTCTCTTCCCTCTCTTACCTCTGCTCAAGCTGCGGAACTCAACTCTCCTTTTTCTGTAGAGGAGGTACTTTCTGCTATTAAGACCTTGAAATCTTTGAAATCCCCGGGCCCTGATGGTATTACCAACAAGTTCTATAAGAGGTTCGGTCCCCTGGTGGCTCCCTTTCTCACTAGAACTTTTAATGCTATTGCTCAACAGGGTTCCCCTCCGGCTGAAATGTTGGAAGCCTTGGTTGTTATGATCCCCAAACCAGGGAAGCCTCTAGACAATTTTAGGCAGATATCGCTTCTTAATAGCGATATCAAGCTCTATGCCATGGTCCTTGCTGCCCGTTTGAATACTGTCTTGCCCTTGTTGATCTTTAAGGACCAAGTGGGTTTTGTCAGGGGACGCCAGACCCTGGATAGTACTAGGAGATTCCTTGATGTTATTGCTAAGGCCAACGCTGATCGGACGCCTTCTCTGCTCCTCTCCTTGGATGCGGAGAAGGCGTTCGATCGGGTACATTGGGGTTACTTCAGGGAGGTGTTGGGTAGATTTGGTTTTCCCCCCGGACTTCGGACCACTGTTCTGGCCCTATATACCTCGCCGTCTGCGAGGGTCTACACTAATGGAAGTCTTTCCAACAGATTTACACTTAGCAACGGTACCAGGCAGGGGTGTCCACTGCCCCCCCTGATTTTTACCCTGGTAATGGAGCCCTTTGCCCAACACAGAGAATCGGCAGGGATTAGGGGTGTTAGGATTGGGTCCTCTGAGCATCGTATCGGATTATTTGCCGAACATGTCTTGATTTGTCTTTCTGATCCGCAGAGCTCACTGACTGCTGTCATGCGAAATATACATGATTTTAGCTTGGCGAGATATTACAAAATAAATCCATCTAAGTCTAGTGTGTTACCTATACATATCCCCTCTAGTCTACGGTATAATCTACAGAATAGATTTCCCTTTATGTGGGCGGTAGATCACATCCCTTATCTGGGTATAGCCCTTACCTCGTCGCCTGCTAAAATGGTCCCTACTAATTTTACTACTTTACATTCCCAGATAGCTAAGGAAATCGATAACTACTCACTGCTCCCGGTCTCCTGGGCGGGACGCGTAGCGGCAGCTAAGATGATGCTGCTTCCAAAAATCTTGTATTTCTTTAGAAATATCCCAGTTGTCATACCTGCTTCATATATAGCCCAACTTCAAAAATTGCTCCTACACTTTATTTGGGCTAGTGGAAGATTGCGGGTAAGTGCCCAAGTGCTGTACAGACCAACTGGGGAGGGGGGTATGGGTGTTCCCAACCTGAAGGTCTATTATCATGCGGTCCTTTTGGACCAACTGAAGAGACGGTGGTGGCAGAATGATTCCCCTCACTGGGTGGATATAGAGGCAGAGCTCTTAGAAACCTCATCTCTCCATAATTTTATGTGGTCCCTTCGCTTTGCTCCTTCCTCTGCTCCTTCCTCCCCCTATTCTACTGTTGCAGCAGCTGTTAGGCTGTGGAGTAGGCTGGCGGGGATTCAACGACTATGCCCGCCCAGACTAGTTGATATTCCTATGGCAGCGGTTGGTGAACACCTAGTGGACTTTGATTTTCGATCTTGGATTGCAGCGGGTGTTCTCACAGTGGGGAGTATTTGGGGTCCAGATGGACTTAGACCATTTACGGACATTGTGTCCTCTTATTCTATATCCAACAGAGATTTCTACAAGTATCTTAGACTTCGACACTTTATACAATCCCTCACATGGCCTAGCACATCACATCGTACACTTTATGAGAGCCATTTCCACAAAAAAAGAGTCTTTTACACGAGGCATCACTGTCTCATATGCTGCGTTACTCAGCCTTGACACCCCAGTTCGCCACTTATTCCAGTTCAGGTGGGAGGAGGATTTGGCACTTATCTTTTCCGCGGAGCAATGGAGTTTTGTCTTTGACTTACATAAAAAAAACATTCTAAATGTGCTAATCATTTTGAAGCTTCTAGAAAACTTCTCTATAGGTGGTATTATACCCCGGTGCGCCTAGCTAAAATTTACCAGTAGGTCTCCCATGTATGCTGGAGGTGTTTAAGAGAGCCCGGTACGCTTATGCATATATGGTGGACTTGTGACCTGATCCGCCCTCTGTGGACAAGGGTTAAGACTCTGCTAGATAACTTGTTAGGTTGTCCCTTCCTGTGGGGCCCAGAGGTTGCTGTATTATTTCTGACCCTTGACCAGATCCCCTCTAACTCAGCTCTCATCCTATACCATGTCTTGACGGTTACATGAACCTCCATTGCCCGTGGTTGGAAATCTACTGAGGTGCCGAGTCTCTCTGCTATACTGACTGTGGTACAACATAATCTCACCCTTGAGTCCTTGATAGCTAAGCGTTGTGGTACGTCGAGAGGACGTGTTGACCTCCTGAAACACTGGATAGAGGCCCTGGATGCAGAGACCCCCGGGGTTTCGTCCCATACTGCTATATGAGTCAGTATAGCGCTTCTTACTTTCTGATCCAATTAGGATTCCGTGTTACATACCTACTGATCCTGTACGTTACTATGTGTCTTATCAGGGACTATGTTTCTGTTTTAATTTTTTTTATTTCTTCTATATTCTATGCTTTTGATTTTGGCTCCTTTCTTGGAGCTTGTTTGTAATAATTTGGAAAAACCTTAAATAAAGTTTGAAAAAAAAACAACTTCAGAACACGGCACAAAAAATGAGTCGTCACACCGACCCGGGAAAAATAAAAAAAAAGTTATAGGGGTTAGAAGATGAGAATTTTTAACATATACATTTTCCTGCATGTAGTTATGATTTTTTTCCGAAGTACGACAATATCCAACCTATATAAGTAGGGTATCATTTTAACCGTATGGACCTACAGAATAAAGATAAGGTAATATTTTTACCAAAAAATGCACTGCGTAGAAACGGAAGCCCCCAAAAGTTACAAAATGGCATTTTTTCTTCAATTTTGTCGCACAATGAATTTTTTTTACGTTTCGCCGTGAATTTTTGGGTAAAATAACTAATGTCATTGCAAAGTAGAATTGATGGTGCAAAAAATAAGCCATCATATGGAATTTTATGGGCAAAATTGAAAGCGTTATAATTTTTAGAAGGTGATGAGGAAAAAATAAAAATGCAAAAAGGAAAAACCCTGCGTCCTTAAGGGGATAATAATTACAGTGTTTAGTGCAAACATCTTGAAGACCGAACATCAAACAACATTAAAACTCCCCTCAAAGACACATATTCTTAACAAGTGACTAACATTACAGCTTTTCAAACGTTTTTATGTTTTTAAGGATCATGTTTATACTGTTGAAATGTCATGTTTTTTATTATCTCTATCAAGTTTTATTGATTAATGTTTTAATAACGACATGAGAAGACTATTTTCTTATTATTCAAGTGTTTTCTTTAATTAGGGATGAGCGGAGCAAATCGAATCTGACGAAACCGAATTTGTTATGAATTTCAGGAAAAATTCACTCTGCAACAAATGCGAATATTGCCTCGATTCGATCACACAAATCGCTTAATTAGACTCAATTTAGTGCGGTCCAGGCTCAAGGGCATCTAAGATGGCGGCTCCACATGTCAGGACATGGGGCAATGAATGCTGGGAAGGCGGGAACAAGGGTTGGTGGGATGACCCTGAATCACATGCAGCCTATCAGCAGCCAGCTACCTCTGTGATGTCACAGCCCTATATATTCGGCAGCCATCTTGTGGCCACTCACATCAGCGTTCTATTGCAGAGAGAGAGAGTGACAGAGAGCAGTGTGTGTTGCACAGAAAAGCATTTTTACAGCAGCGATTCACCTTAAGCCAAAATCCAGCCTAGAAGCACTGATAGGGAAGGGAGTGTAGTACACAGCGACTGTGTGCTGAAGCACTGGTGTGTACAACAACTGAAAAGCTAATAGTAGCAAGCCAGTTAGGGTGAGCAGAGCACTAAAAGGCACAATCACCTGTTATTAGTGCCTAATACTGGTTGAGTAGCGGAGCGTATTGTCCTCTATTAACCCCTTAACGACGCAGGACGTATATTTACGTCCTGCGCCGGCTCCCGCGATATGAAGCGGGATCGCGCCGCGATCCTGCATCATATCGCTTCGGTCCCGGCGCTCATAAACGGCCGGGACCCGCGGCTAATACCACACATCGCCGATCGCGGCGATGTGCGGTATTAACCCTTTAGAAGCGGCGGTCAAAGCTGACCGCCGCTTCTAAAGTGAAACTGAAAGTATCCCGGCTGCTCAGTCGGGCTGTTCGGGACCGCCGCGGTGAAATCGCGGCGTCCCTAACAGCTGATCGGACACCGGGAGGGCCCTTACCTGCCTCCTCGGTGTCCGATCGACGAATGACTGCTCCGTGCCTGAGATCCAGGCAGGAGCAGTCAAGCGCCGATAATGCTGATCACAGGCGTGTTAATACACGCCAGTGATCAGCATAGGAGATCAGTGTGTGCAGTGATATAGGTCCCCTTAAGGACTCAGGGTTTTTCCATTTTTGCACTTTCGTTTTTTCCTCCTTACCTTTTAAAAATCATAACCCTTTCAATTTTCCACCTAAAAATCCATATTATGGCTTATTTTTTGCGTTGCCAATTCTACTTTGCAGTGACATTAGTCATTTTACCCAAAAATGCACGGCGAAACGGAAAAAAAATCATTGTGCGACAAAATAAAAATAAAAAAACGCCATTTTGTAACTTTTGGGGGCTTCCGTTTCTACGCAGTGCATATTTCGGTAAAAATTACACCTTATTATTCTGTAGGTCCATACGGTTAAAATGATACCCTACTTATATAGGTTTGATTTTGTCGCACTTCTGGAAAAAATCATAACTCTGCATGCAGGAAAATGTATACGTTTAAAAATGTCATCTTCTGATCCCTATAACTTTTTTATTTTTCCACGTACGGCACGGTATGAGGACTCATTTTTTGCGCCGTGATCTGAAGTTTTTATTGGTATGATTTTTGTTTTGATCGGACTTTTTGATCACTTTTTCATTTTCATTTCATTTCTTAATGGTATAAAAAGTGACCAAAATACGCTTTTTTGGAATTTTTTTGTGCGTACGCCATTGACCATACGGCTTAATTAATGATATTTTTTATAGTTCGGACATTTACGCACGCGGCGATACCACATATGTTTATTTTTTATTTTTTTTACACTGTTTTATTTTTTTTATGGGAAAAGGGGGGTGATTCAAACTTTTATTAGGGAAGGGGTTAAATGACCTTTATTAACACTTTTTTTTTTTTTTTTTTGCAGTGTTATAGGTCCCATAGGGACCTATAACACTGCACACACTGATCTCCTATGCTGATCACTGGCGTGTATTAACACGCCTGTGATCAGCATTATCGGCGCTTGACTGCTCCTGCCTGGATCTCAGGCACGGAGCAGTCATTCGTCGATCGGACACCGGGGAGGCAGGTAAGGGCCCTCCCGGTGTCCGATCAGCTGTTCGGGACGCCGCGATTTCACCGCGGCGGTCCCGAACAGCCCGACTGAGCAGCCGGGTCACTTTCAGTTTCACTTTAGAAGCGGCGGTCAGCTTTGACCGCCGCTTCTAAAGGGTTAATACCGCACATCGACACGATCGGCGATGTGTGGTATTAGCCGCGGGTCCCGGCCGTTGATTAGCGCCGGGACCGATGCGATATGATGCGGGATCGCGGCGCAATCCCGCTTCATATCGCGGGAGCCAGCGCAGGACGTAAATATACGTCCTGCGTCGTTAAGGGGTTAAGTGCAACTTGTGCGTACATAGGTGGTGTACCATTTTGTTCCTGTTAAAGTCTTAAGGGCCTAGTTACTGTTAAAGGCCAGCCAAAAGTACACACCTGCTGCTGTTGTAGACAAATACTGTTTTAAGCGTATCGTCCTCCCCTCATATACGCAGTATGGCAGGCAGAGAAGTGCCGGGACGTGCACAGAGGAGTGGCAGAGGCCTAAATTCATCAGGCGCTTGCAGAGGTCGCAGCAGATTAAGGGCGAGTGGCAGCAGGAGTCACAGCCAGAGGTCAGAACTCCCAGTATAAGCTAGCGGTCATGTCTCGACCAGCAACCCATCTGCCGTCATTGATTGGTTAACGCAGTCATCCACTTCATCACAAGTGACATCTGACAACCCCAGTCAACAGTCGGTGGGTTCCTCAGACACAACCCTCAGTTGGTATGGCCAGAGAGCAGTCACTGTCCTTCCATTGCCTCTGTCCTATGCTGCTTCCTCCCCCACAGAAGTATCTCATGCTGTGGGTTCAGCTCCCCTATATTGTGAGGACAATTTCCTAGAGGACAGTCAGCAGCTACTGCCAAGCTAAGAAGTGGAAGAGACATCTGCTGCTTCCTCCGCTAGGCGGGCAAGTAGTGATGAGGAGAGTGGCGTGGGAGTTGGTGTTGCGAGCGTTCAGGCTCCAGAAGCAGACACTGTTGAGGAACCTGAGGAGGACTTCAGTGACGAGCATACACAACTGGATGATGATGAAGCCGATCGCACTTGGGAGCCAGGTGCAGAAAGGGCTTCATCATCATCAGGAGAAGAGGGTTGCAGGTTGCCAATAAGGCAGTATCTGAGCCAGCAAGGTGGTAGCATGGTTGGCAGTCAGCATGATGGCAGAAGTGGAAAGTCTGGAGCCAAATATGCCCAGGGTAGACCACCTGCTTCTCGGCAGCCAACCTTCCCGGAAGGAAGTGAAACAGGGGTTCCCGCAGTCGGCGGCAGAAGCAGTCAATCAGTGCGGACTGTTGGTGGGAAAATCAGCTACTTGGTGGTGTGGCAGTTTTTCATCAAGCATCCGGAGGAGGTTAACATGGCCACATGCAAGATGTGTCGGCAGAAGGTGAAGCGTGGCCAGGGTCCAAATGTTGGCACCACGGCCCTGCGTCAACATATGCAGCGTCACCGTGGCTCTGATGTGGTGGTCCAGCCTGCTGCATCACCCAGTGGCACGCCGCTCCCTGTTTCAGCCACTCAAGGCTCCACCACCTCAGCCGAAGGGAGCTAGGCGTCATACCCATCTTATGTTGCTCCAGATGCTCCTGCTCTTCCTACTTCGAGTCAGTCATCCCACAAGCAATGCATTGGCGAAGCCATGTCCAAGAGACAACAGTATGTGCTCACTCATCCAACGACGCAGAAGCTGAATGTGCTCCTGTCCAAGTTGCTGGTGCTGCAGTCACTCCTTTTTCAAGTGGTGGACTCGGTACCTTTTAGAGAACTGATGGCTTGTACCTAGCCAAGGTGGAGAGTCCCAAGCTGTCATTTCTTTGCAAAATTTTGTGGAACAGAAGGTGGGCCAGTTCTTGAGCCTGTTGGTGTGTACCAAAGTGCACAGCAGCGCCGATGTGTGGAGCTGTAACTACAGTCATGGACAATACATGTCATTTACGTCCAACTGGATTAATGTGGTTCCTGCACAGCCACAACAGCAACTTGGACAGGGCACGCCGATTCCGCCTCCACGCTCTCAGACCATTGGTCCTGTGACAGTGTGCGCCTCCGCCTCCTGATCCTCCACTGTGTCCTCAGCCTCCACTGCATGGACAAGTCTCAGTGCCCCTCTAGCATACCATGTGTACAGGGCACGGCGGTGTCATGCTGTTCTTCACATTGTTTTCCTTGGAGTCATACAGTGGAGGAATTGCTAAAAGTCATTCATCAAGAAATGGAATTTATGGTTTACACCACAAAAACTGGAAAAGGGAACCATGGTAACTGACACCGGGAAGAACCTCTTGTCTGCGCTGCAACAAGGAAGCCTGAGCCTTGCACCCTGCATGGCACACATGTTCAATCTGGTTGTCAAGCGGTTCCTGGAGTGTTCCCCCAATCTGCAAGACATCCTAACAATGTGAATGAAATTTTTAATGCATGTCAGCCACTCGTACACCGCAAAGCACACCCTCCTTGCAGCATCAGGATGGTATCCCCCAACATAGTCTGATTTGTGACGTTTCCACCCGAATTCCACCCTCCATATGTTGGACCGACTATACGAACAAAGAAAAGCAATCACCGATTTCTTGATGATCCAAGCAGATAGGGGGACTCCCCTGTGTAACTTCAATGTCAACCAGTGGCAACTTAATCGTGACGCCTGCAGTTTGCTCAGGCCCTATGAGGAAGCCAAATTATTAGTCAGTCACCAGGATTACGGGATGAACGACGTCATTCCACTGCTTCATGTCCTACAACATGTGTTTAAAATGATGGCTGGTCAGGGCACTGGAGACATGGCACCTACATCTCATGGCCACATGAGCCCTGTGGGGGCTGAACTGGAGGAGAAGGGGCACAGGGGAGCACAGTTTAGGTTTCGTGAAATGGGCAGTTTTTCTAGTCATCTGACAGGAAAGGAGGAGCAGAAGCAGCCAGAGGAGCTAGAGGGTTATGAGAAAGGCGAGACAGAGGACCCAGACCCACCGTGGCAGCATGCAGTGGAGATGGAGGCAGGGAGTCCCTCCGAGTCACTTGCACACGTAGCACGATGCATGCTCAATTGCTTGAGTAGTGACCGCCGAATTGTTACCATTCGGCAGCGGGATGACCTTATTGGAACTTCATTACTGGCACAAAATGGGGGCCTTTTTTACACCCACTGAGAGGAAGGACAAACTGACCTACTACAGAGACATTCTACATGGTCAGTTGGCTAATGCCTATCTGCGCCATCATCCATCCTCTCGCAGATCTGACTGCCATGGCTGTTGGGGAGGGGTGGCAGGAGCAGTACAAGCTCCATCAGCAGCAGCCGGAGTCTACAGTGGCTGATGAGTAGCTTTCTTCATCTGTATAGTGAAGCAACACATCAGCAGCAGGTAGACCTTGAGCAGGACCTGAGCCAGCAGGTAGAGGCATACCTTGACATGACCACGCCAACACACCTTGAAGATCCGCTAGACTTCTGGGCAGCCAAACTTGATTTGTGGCTGCAACTAGCAGAACTTGCCCCGGAAAAGCTGTCCTGCCCAGCCAGTAGTGTGCCATCAGAGTGCGTGTTTAGTGCAGCGGGGGCCATAGTAACCCCCAAAGAGAACTCATCTGTCCATGAAAAATGTGGCGAGACTGACTTATGTCAAGATAAATCAGGCATGGATCAGCCAGGATTTCCACCCACCAATGCCTGATGCATTAGAATAGATTTACCATGGTGCCACACCAATAATTCACAAATATGGATAGTACAAAATATATTTAAGGTGCTGCTTCCCAGTTACAGACATTCCTCCACATAAGACCACAAGTAAGTATTGAGGATATGCATTAGCTAAAACAAACTTTTCTTAGGATAAAATATATACGTACCCAAAATTATTTTGAAACCAAACAAAAGGAAAAGTGTGCAAAAAACACTATGTGCGATCTACACCACCAAGTATTGATGTGATGCAAAGAACTCTAAAAAGGTGGAAGGGAACAACATATGGTTGGTCCTTCTTTACCGTGAGGACTGTGAATTTATGGAACGGTCTACCTCAGGAACTGGTCACAGCAGGAACAATTAACAGCTTTAAAGCAGGGTTAGATACATTCCTGGAACAAAATAACATTAATGCTTATGCAGAATTATAAAACTACATCCCTTTCCCTTATCCCCTTACATCCTTCCCTTCAATCCCCTGGTTGGACTTGATGGACGTATGTCTTTTTTCAACCATACTAACTATGTAACTATGTAACTATGGTTCATTGTAACCGGTGGGTGTAAAATCTTCCCCTGTAAGGCCCTACTCTCGCATTATTAATTCCCTTCTTGGCAAGTGTTACTTGCCCTAAAAAGGGAGACCCCAAACAGGAACCTCTCCGAATTGCCACCTACAAACACTGCCATTTCCCAGGGTTGTTAGGTGGAAATAGGGAGAGTTTCCTGTGTGGGGCCTCCCTTTTTAGGGTGAGTAACTCTTGCCAAGAAGGGGATTAATAGGGCGAGAGTAGGGCGTTACAGGGGAATTTTTTACTTACACCTGTTACAATGGACAATACGTTGTTCCCTTCCACCTTTTGGAGGAAAGTGTTACTTGTCTTAAAAAGGGTGGGACCACACGGGAACCTCTTCCTATTTCCACCTAAAAACCCTGGGAAATGGCAGCGTTTGTAGGTAGAAATAGGGAGAGGTTTACTAACACTTGCCAAGAAGGGAATTAATAATGCGAGAGTAGGGCCTTACAGGGGAAGTTTCTACCCCCACCAATGAATCATATGTTGTTCCCTCCCACCTTTTAGAGGTCTTAGCATCACATCAATATTTGGTGGTGTAGGTGGCACATGGTGGTTTTTGCACACCTTAACTTTTGTTTGATTTAAAAAAAAAAAATTATTGGGTACATATATTTTATCCGAAGAATATTATTAACCTCTTCAGGACGCAGGGCGTATGCATATGCCCTGCATTCTGAGTCCTTAAGGACATAGGGCATATGGATACACCCGTGGGTATTCCGGTCCCCGCCGCTAGCCGATCGGGGACCGGACCAAGATAACTGCTGATATCTATCAGCAGGCATCCCGTGCATACGCCCAGGGGGTCCTGAGACCCCCCCCCCATGTCGTCGATACCGGGAAATCGAAGGTCAGTTCAGACCGGCGATTTTTGGCGGATCCGGATAATACTGGTGTCCAGTGATGCGGAAAATCAAGGGAATCGGGGATAGGGGAATCGGTTCCACTGAAGGGATAGGAGTTAGGTGGCAGGGGTGACACCCCTCCTATCCTTGCTATTGGTCGTCAAGAAGCGACGACCAATAGCAGATCGGGGGCGGGGGGGGTTAAGGTTCGCTACCCCTGTTCTGCCCACTGACGGTAATCCAGCGGAGGCAGTGGAGGTCCCTTACCTGACCAGTGGC
The DNA here is from genome assembly GCF_029499605.1 of Hyla sarda. Lineage (NCBI taxonomy): Eukaryota > Metazoa > Chordata > Amphibia > Anura > Hylidae > Hyla > Hyla sarda. The sequence continues at coordinate 136,739,229 of NC_079192.1, forward strand.
GGCGGGCGGCGATGACGTGCGGCTCTCTGGTAAAGACTACGGAAGCCGGTGAGTAGTTGCCTAGCAACATATGGGGGAGGGGGGCAACAGTGGTCTCTAAACTGTAGCCCTTCAGATGTTGCTAAACTACAACTCCTAACATGCCCAGACAGCCGTTTGGGCATGCTGGGATTTGTAGTTTTGCAAGATTTAGAGGGCTACAGTTTGGAGATCACTATTCAGTGGTCTCTAAACTGTGGCCCTCCAGATCTTGCAAAACTACAACTCCCAGCATGCCCACACAGCAGTTTGCTGTCTGGGCATGCTGGGATTTGTAGTTATGCAACATCTGGAGGGCCACAGTTTGGAGATCACTGAGCAGTGGTCTCTAAACTGTAGCCCTCCAGATGTTGCAAAACTGCAAATTCCAGCATGCCCAAACAGCTGTCTCGGCATGCTGGGAGTTGTAGTTACATACCTCCAGCTGTTGCATAACTACATCTGAGAGTTGTAGTTTTGCAACAGCTGGAGGAACCCTTGTTGGAAAATACTGAGTTAGGTAACAGGACCTAACTGAAGGTTTTCCAACCAGTTTGCCTCCAGCTGTTGCAAAAGTAGTTTTGTAACAGCTGGAGGTTTGCCCCCCCCATGTGAATGTACAGGGTCCATTCACACGGGCAGGTTTACAGTAAGTTTCCTACTTCAAGTTTGAGCTGCTTCAAATTTTCTGCCGTGGCGCAAACTCCTAACGGGAAATTCACTGTAAACCAATCACTGAGAATGTACCCTAAAAACACTACACTACACTAACACATAATAAAGGGTAAAACACTACATATATACGCCCTTACACTGTCCCCCCCCAATAAAAATAAAAAACATATCGTACGGCAGTGTTTCCAAAACGGATCCTCCAGCTGTTGCAAAACAACAACTCCCAGCATTTCTGGACAGCCACCGACTGTCCAGGCATGCTGGGAGTTTAGCAACAGCTGGAGGCACCCTGTTTGGGAATCACTGGCGTGGAATATCCCTATGTCCACCCCTATGCAATCCCTATTTTAGTCCTCAAATGCGCATGGTGCTCTCTCACTTCGGAGCCCTGTCGTATTTCAAGGAAACAGTTTAGGGCCACATATGGGGTATTTCCGCACTCGGGAAAAATTGAGTTACAAATTTTGGGAGCTTTTTCTCCTTTTACCCCTTATGAAAAGGAAAGGTTTAAGTCTACATCAGCCGGTTAGTGTAAAAAAATTTTTTTCTAAACTAACATGCATGTGTTGTCCCATACTTTTTATTTTCACAAGCGTTAAAAGGAAAAAAGACCCCCAAAATTTGTGACGCAATTTCTCCTGAGTACGGAAATACCCCATATGAGGGCGTAAAATCCTCTGTGGGCGCACAACAAGGCTCAGGAGTGAGAGCGCACTATGTACATTTGAGGCCTAAAGTGGTAATTTGCACAGGGGTGGCAGATTTTACAGCGGTTCTGACATAAACCCACTTGTGACCCCATTTTGGAAACTACACCTCTCACGGAACGTAACATGGGGTATAGTGAGCCTGAACACCCCACAGGTGTTCGACGAATTTTCATTAAGGTTGGATGGGAAAATGAAAAAAAAAATGTTTTTTGCTAAAATGCTGGTGTTACCCTAAATTTTTCATTTTTACAAGGGAAAATAGGAAAAAAGCCCCCCAAAATTTGTAACCCCATTTCTTCTGAGAAAGAACATACCCCATAAGTGGATGTAAAGTGCTCTGCTAGCGAACTACAGGGCTCAGAAGAGAAGGATCGCTATAGGGATTTTGAAGAGAAAATTTGTCCGGAATTGAAGGCCATGTGTGTTTACAAAGCCCCCATAGTGCCAGAACAATGACCCCTCCCCCACACGTGACCCCATTTTTGAAACTACACCCCTCATGGAATGCAATAAGCGGTACAGTGAGCATTTACGCCCCACAGGTGTCTGACAGATTTTTGGGAAAGGGTCCGTGAAAATGAAAAATTTTATTTTTCATTTGGACAGCCCACTGTTCCAAAGATCTGTCAAACGTCAGTGGGGTGTAAATGCTCACTGCAACCCTTATTAAATTCTGTGGGGGGTGTAGTTTCCAAAATGGGGTCACATTTTTTTTTGGAGGGGTGTAGTTTCCAAAATAGTATGCCATTGTTTTTTTAATTTTTTTTTTGCTGTTTAGGGGCTTCCTAAATGTGAAATGCCCGCCAAAAACCATTTCAGCAAAATTTGCTTTCCAAAAGCCAAATGTGACTCCTTCTCTTCTCAGCATTGTAGTGTGCCCGCAGTGCACTTGACGTCCACACATGGGGTATTTCCATTCTCAGAAGAGATGGCGTTACAAATTTTGGGGACATTTTCTCCTATTACTCCTTGCAAAAATGCTAAATTTGGGGGGGGGGGGGGAGGGAACAGCATTTTAGTGAAAACAAAAACCAAAAATGCTCATTTACACGTCCAACTTTAACGAAAAGTCGTCAAACACCTGTGGGGTGTTAAGGCTCACTGGATCCCTTGTTATGTTCCCTGAGGGGTGTAGTTTCCAAAATAATATGCCATGTGGGGGTTTTCTGGCTGCTCTGGCACCATAGGGGCTTCCTAAATGAGACATGAACCCCCAAAAAACATTTCAGAAAAACTCACTCTCCAAAATCCCACTGTCGCTCCTTCCCTTCTGAGCCCTCTACTGCGCCCGCCGAACACTTTACATGCACATATGAGGTATTTCCTTACTAGAGAGAAATCGGGTTACACATTTTAGTAAGATTTCTCTCCTTTTACCCCTTGTAATAAATTCAATAACTGGGTCTACAAGAACATGCCAGTGTAAAAAATGAAGATTTTGAATTTTCTCCTTCAATTTGCTGCTATTCCTGTGAAACACCTTAAGAGTTAACAAAGTTTTGAATGTCATTTTGAATACTTTGAGGGGTGCAGTTTTTATAATGGGGTCATTTGTGGGGTATTTCTAATATGAAGGCCCCCCAAATCCACTTCAAAGCTGAACTGGTCCCTGAAAAATTCTGATTTTGAAAATTTTGTGAAAAATTGGAAAATTGCTTATATACTATGAAGTCCTCTGATGTCTTCCAAAAGTAAAGACATGCAATCATAAAGAAGACATATTTTATATGTGAATGAACATATAATTTATTTGGGATGTCTATTTTCCTTATAAGCAGAGAGTTTCAAAGTAAAAAAATGCTAAATTTTCAAATTTTTCATCAAATTTTGGAATTTTTCACCAAGAAATGATGCAAGTATTGACGAAATTTTACCACTAACATAAAGTAGAATATGTCACAAAAAAAAAACTCTCTCTGAATCAGAATGAAAAGTAAAAGCATTCTATAGTTATTAATGCTTAAAGTGACAGTGGCCATTTTTTGCACATCTGACCACTGTCACTTTAAACATTAATAACTCTGGGATGCTTTTACCTTTCATCCTGATTCCGGGAATGTTTTTTCATGACATATTCTACTTTATAAACACACCAACACAGGTGGGCTCAGCACTAAATGCCAGAGGGTGCAACCAAGTGCATCTAACCAACACTTAAACACAAAAAAGAAAAAGAAGACACACTATTTGATGAACACCTAAATATTTTATGTTATTGGTATAATTTTGTCGATACTTGCATCATTTCTTGGTGAAAATTCCAAAATCTGATGAAAAAATTGAAAATTTTGTTTTTATTTTTTTTATTTTAAAGCTCTCTGCTTATGAGAAAAATTAATATTCCAAATAAATTATATATTGATTCACATATACAATAGGTCTACTTTATGTTTCCATCATAAAGATGACATGTTTTTACTTTTGGAAGACATCAGAGGGCTTCAAAGTATAGCAGCAATTTTCCACAGAATTTTCAAAATCAAAATTTTTCAGGGACCAGTTCTGTTTTGAAGTGAATTTGAAGGGCCTTCATATTAGAAATACCCCACAAATGACCCCATTATAAAAACTGCACCCCTCAAAGTATTCAAAATGAAATTCAAAACTTTGTTAACTCTTTAGGTGTTTCACAGGAATAGCAGCAAATTGAAGGAGAAAATTCAAAATCTTCATTTTTTACACTGGCATGTTCTTGTAGACGCAGTTATTGAATTTATTACAAGGGGTAAAAGGAGAGAAATCTTACTAAAATGTGTAACCCGATTTCTCTCGAGTAAGGAAATACCTCATATGTGTATGTAAAGTGTTCGGCGGGCGCAGTAGAGGGCTCAGAAGGGAAGGAGCGACGGTGGGATTTTGGAGAGTGAGTTTTTCTGAAATGGTTTTTGGGGGGCATGTCACATTTAGGAAGCCCCTATGGTGCCAGAACCGCAAAAAAAAAAACATGGCATACCATTTTGGAAACTACACCCCTCAAGCACGTAACAAGGGGTACAGTGAGCCTTAACACCGCACAGGTGTTTGACGACTTTTCGTTAAAGTTGGATGTGTAAAATTTTTATTTTCACTATAATGCTAGTTTTCCCTCAAATTTTTTTTTTACAAGGGATAATAGGACAAAATGCCCTCCAAAATTTGTAACCCCATCTCTTCTGAGTATGGAAATACCCCATGTGTGGACATCAAGTGCTCTGCTGACAAACTACAATGCTCAGAAGAAAAGGAGTCACATTTGGCTTTTGAAAAGCAAAATTTGCTGAAATGGTTTTTGGGGGGCATGTCCCATTTAGGAAGCCCCTATGGTGCCAGGACAGCAAAAAAAAAAAAAAAAACACATGGCGTACTATTTTGGAAACTACACACCTCAAGGCATGTAACAAGGGGTCCAGTGAGCCTTAACACTGCACAGGTGTTTGACGACTTTTCTTTAAAGTTGGATGTGTAATTGATTTTTTTTTGTTCACTAAGGTGTTAGTTTTCTCTCAAATTTAAAATTTTTACAAGGGATAATAGGACAAAATGCCCCCCAAAATTTGTAACCCCATCTCTTCTGAGTATGGAGATACCCTATGTGTGGACGTCAAGTTCTCTTGGACCACCCAGCTATGACCCGCGCTCAGCTCCTGAGCGCGTGTCATAGAAGGGGAGTGGGACGCTGTAGTCAACAAGATGTTAAAGGAGTACTCTGCTGCTCAGTGTTTGGAACAAACAGTTCCGAATTCTGGAGCCGGGGCCGGGAGCTTGTGACTTCAGCTTTGTGCCTAAAAAAGTACCTTTGCGCACAAAATAGCGACTTTTGACAAAAGTCGCATATTATAAATATGTACCACTGCATAGTCAAAAAGAAAAAGTTCTACGGGAAGGCAAAAAAGAGCGAAACTGTCTTAACAAAAGATGCATAAAAGTCGCTAAATATGCTGCTTGCACCCGAACTGTGCCAAAACAGACGAAAAAATGCTCTAAAAGCATAGATAAATCTCCCTCATTGTACTTTATGTTCGCTGCAAACTTTGGTCGATACCTCAGCAAACATTTGTAAAAGAATAGCATTTTTTTTAAATTAATTTGACATACAGTGTTTTTAACCCCTAGAGGACATACAATGAATAAGTAAGTCGCTGTGCCCTGGCACTTAGCACACAGCGACATATGTGTACATCGTAGGGTTCCATGGTCATCTCATCTACTGACAGTGATCGGAACAAGCCTGCTGACGGAAATCCATGCATTATGGCAGACATGAGCGATCATGCTGATATCCATAATTAAACCTTCAGATTCTGTGATTAATATTGATATCGGTGTTTAACAGGGTACTCCGCCCCTAGACATCTTATACCCTATCCAAAAGATAGGGGATAAGAGGTCTGATCGTGGGGGTCTGGCCTCTGGGACCCCCCACAAACTCTGTGCAGTATGAATGAACATGAGTGGAGGAGGCGTGGCGTGAAGTCACAAAGGGGCAAGACGTGATGTCATGACCTCGGCTGCTCGTACCAAGCAATATGAACATAATGTTCAGAATGCCGGGTACTGCTCAGAGATCGCGGTGGGTCACAGAGGCCGGACCCCCGCGATCAGACATCTTATCCCCTATCCTTTGGATAGGGAATAAGCTGTCTAGGGGCAGATTACCCCTTTAACGACCTGCTCTGTATATATACCATGCAGCAGTACGATGAAGTGAGCTCAGGAGTTGAGCTCGCTTCATATCCCTTCAGTCCAGCCCGTGGCTAATGCCGGACACCGGCAATCAGGCAGATACCTGGCATTAACCCTTTAGAAGCTGTGAACAAAGTTGATTGCGGCATCAAAAATGCCAAAAATACACTGTTGGTAGCTCGGTGGAACTGGTTGTGATCATTGCGGGGAAATCGCGATGTCCCAATCAGCTGAGAGGAAAGCAACAGGGCCCTAACCTACCTCCTCAGCGTCCATTCGGTTCTCCAAGGCTACCGTCAGTCCTGGCAGGCTGGAGCAATGGAGTATCGGTAACACTGATTAATGCTATGGCATAGCATTGAACAGTGTATGCAATCTAATGATTGCATGTAATAGTCCCCTATGGGGACAAAAAATATAGTGTAAAAAAAAAAAAAGTTAATAAATGTGATTTAACCCCCTTCCCTAATAAAAGTTTGAATCACTCCCCTTTTCCCATAAAAAAAAATGTATATATAAATCAGAGATCCACCAAAAGGGAAATTTTGGTCCGAAACCGAAAATTTATGCTGTGTTTGGCTGAAAACCGAAACCGAAAATGCATTGCCCCACCCCCTTTTTTAATATACAGTCATGGCCGTAAATGTTGGCACCCCTGATATTTTTCTAGAAAATAAAGTATTTCTGACAGAAAAGGATTGCTGTGTTTTGCTATACACATGATTATTGACAACAGGATTGTGCACACGTTTTGCTATAATCCTATTAACAATTGATCACTAATTGATCACTAGAACCCTAAATTTACCACCCACTAAATTAATTATGAAACCTAAAATTTTACTTTTATTGCCAACTCATTTAAAATTATCAGTGTATATGTCTCCAGTTAATTGCTACACTATCACATCTACTGCATGTATCCACATGCTAGTACCATATCCATAATTTTATTGCCTCGGCTGCAGTCCGATTGGCAACTCTGACTAGGAGCACACTGTAGTTAAAAACGATCTATCATAGCCCCCCCCCCCCCCACGTTTCACCACAAGCAGTGGCTTTATCAAGGGCTAAAGGGTCAATGGCATGTGATAAAGCTCCGTTTGGGGATTTATAACCTCCTATTAGTGATGTCCTCCACAGGAAATGAGTTCACAGTTCTTTTTCCCATCTGATTGGTCCACTGATTTTAATTGATAGAAATCTAGCCAAATGAGGGTTGTCGGATAATGATGTAATCTTTTGCTAAGTTCCGCCTCTAGCCCTCTATCCAATCGTTCCACAATAATCACCTACTATCTATCTGATTGGACAAAAATTGCATCCACATATATGCGCCGATACAGCTGCGCTAATACTTATACTCCGCAAGGAGCAATTGTTCATGTGCGCAGGCGTAACTCTGTATTTACATACCGTGACGTACTGTTTCCTGAGTGGACGTCCCCAGTGTGATGTAGATGCGCCGATAAAACTGCGCCGGCACTTACACTCCTGGATAGATCTAGTACGTTTGTGCGCACGCGTTGGTTTGTTTACATAGCCGCTGATTGATTGCGGTCTATGTGACGTACTCCGCTCTCATTCGATGGAGCGGACGTGACATGGATGCGCAGACTATGCTGCGCGAGATGTTAGGTTTTTACCAAGATGCGCAGACTAGGCTGCGCGAACACTTAGTCTATAGTCTGTATACTAATGATTGTAGTATAGCAAGGCTGCACAGACATACTTTATGTCACCAGGTTACTTAATGCTTATAAACCGAATAAGGTAAGTATAAATGAATGATCATCCTCAAGTGCATCTTAAGTTCTTATCTGGGTATATTTACATAATTGAACAAGGGATCATATTATATCCCATATGTTATTATTTATTTATGTACATCAGATTACATTAGCAAAAGATTACATCATTATCTGACAACTCTCATGTGGCTAGATTTCTATCAATTAAAATCAGTGGACCAATCAAATGGGAAAAAGAACTGTGAAGTCATTTCCTGTGGATGACATCACTAATAGGAGGTTATAAAACCCCAAAGGGAGCTCTATCACATGCCATTGACACTTTAGCCTTGATAAAGCCACTGCTTGTGGTGAAACGTCGGGGGGGGGGGGGGGGGGCAATGTGAGATCGTTTTTAACTACAGTGTGCTCCTAGTCAGAGTTGCCAATCGGACTGCAGCCGAGGCAATAAATTGATATGGTACTAGCATGTGGATACATGCAGTAGATGTGATAGTGCAGCAATTAACTGGAGACATATACACTGATAATTTTAAATGAGTTGGCAATAAAAGTTACATTTTAGGTTTCATAATTAATTTAGTGGGTGGTAAATTTAGGGTTCTAGTGATCACTTAGTGATCAATTGTAAATAGGATTGTGATAATTAACCCTCCACCCATTGGTCCTTTTGGTTGTTATCGCGTTTTGCTATACACATGATTATTCCCTTTGTTTGTATTGGAACTGAAACAAAAAAGGAAGGGGAAAAAAAGTAAATTGAACATAATGTCACACAAAACTCCAAAAATGGTCTGGAAAAAATAATGGTCCCCCTTTCAAAATAGTGGAAAATAAGATAGTTTCAAGCAAGTGATGCTCTTTTAAACTCACCTGGGGTATGTAACAGGTGTGGGCAATATAAAAACCACACCTGAAAGCAGATAAAAAGGATATAAGTTCACTTAGTCTTCGCATTGTGTGTCTGTGTGCCACACTAAGCATGGATAAAAGAAAGAGAAGAGAACTGTCTGAGGACTTGAGAGCCAAAATTGTGGAAAAATATCAACAATCTAAAGGTTACAAGTTCATCTCCAGAGATCTAGATTTGCCTTTGCCCACAGTGCGCAACATTATCAAGAAGTTTGCAACCCATGGCACTGTAGCTAATCTCCCTAGGCGTGGATGGAAGAGAAAAATTGATGACAATGCAGGATAGTCCGGATGGTGGATAAGCAGCCCCAAAAAAAGTTCTAAAGATATTCATGCTGTCCTGCAGGCTCAGGGAGCATCAGTGTCAGCGTGAACTATCCTTCAATATTTAAATGAAATTAAACCCTATGGCAGGAGACCCAGGAGGACCCCACTGCTGACACAGAGACATAAAAAAGCAAGACTACATTCTGCCAAAATGAACTAGAGTAAGCCACAATCCTTCTGGGAAAATGTCTTGTGGACACATGAGACCAAGATAGAGCTTTTTGGTAAAGTACATCTTTTTACTGTTTACCAGAAACGGAATGAGACCTACAAAGAAAAAAACACAATACCTACAGTGAAATATGGTGGAGGTTCAATGATGTTTTGGGGTTGTTTTGCTTCCTCTGGCACTGGGTGCCTTGAATGTGTGCAAGGCATCATGAAATCTGAGGATTACCAAAAGATTTTGGGTCGCACTGTACAGTCCAGTGTCAGAAAGCTGGGTTTGCGTCCGAGATCTTGGGTCTTCCAGCAAGACAATGACCCCAAACATACGTCAAAAAGCACCCAGAAATGGATGGCAACAAAGTGCTGGAGAGTTCTGAAGTGGCCAGCAATGAGTCCAGATCTAAATCCCATTGAAAACCTGTGGAGAGATCTTAAAATTGCTGTTGGGAAAAGGTGCCCTTCCAATAAGAGAGACCTGGAGCAGTTTGCAAAGGAAGAGTGGTCCAACATTCTGGCTTAGAGGTGTAAGAAGCTTATTGATGGTTATAGGAAGCTTCTGTTTTCAGTTATTTTTTCCAAAGGGTGTGCAACCAAATATTAAGTTGTGCCAATAGGGTGCCAATAATTATGTTCAGCCATTTTTGGAGTTTGGTGTGACATTATGTCCAATTTACTTTTTTAGTTCCAATACACACAAAGGGAATAAATATGTGTATAGCAAAACATGTTACTGCAATACTTTTCTGTGAGAAATACTTAATTTTCTTGAAAAATGTCAAGGGTGCCAACATTTATGGCCATGACTGTAGTTTTTGTAACATTTTATTACTTTTTTGGGGGATGAGATGTGACCAATATCAGCAGATTTGCGTTTTAAATTTTTTTGAGTTTACGCTGTTCACAGTGCATGATTAGAGATATAATAATTTAATAGTTTGGACAATTACGCATGCGGCGATACCAAATATGTTTTTCTTATTTTTTCATATGGAATATGGCAAAAAGGAGGGTGATTTAAACTTTTAATATGAAAGGGGTAAATGGATGTTTTTTTAAACTTTTATTTAACTTTTTTTTTTACACTTTATTAGTCCCTTAGGAGATATTTAGGAGGAATCATTAGATGGGGAAATCTAATGATTCCTCCTAAATGTCTCCTAAGGGACTAATAAAGTGTAAAAAAAAGTTAATTAAAAGTTTAAAAAATGAGCACAGATCAATGGATTTTTATGGACCTCCATTGGTCTGTATGGGGAATACAGACCAATGGAGGTCCATAAAAATCCATTGATCTGTGCTCATTTGGATGAGCCTGCCTCAGCCAGGTTCAATCAAATGAAGAGCAACGGTAGCCAGGGAAGGAGAGGTAAGCCCTCTGGCTACCACCACAGTAGATTGCCCCACCCCTCTCCCCACAATTGCGCTGTGGGGGGCGATCCACCCCCACTGGACCACCAGGGAGCATTTACATGTTCCTTTAGACAGCGCTGTCAGCTTTGAGAGCAGCGACCTAAAGGGTTAACAGCCGACAGCGGCTTAGCAGGGGGCTGCCAGGTATGGTCAATGACTGACATCGGAGCAATCTCCGATGTCCATCATTACAGGCAGATGTCAGCTGCTGATAGCAGCAGGCATCTCCAATTTATGACACGGACCCGACCTGTGGACTGATAAAAACTACAGATTACGGCGCAAAAAAAATGAGCTCTCACACATCCCTATATATGAAAAAAAAAAAAAAAGTTATAGGGGTCACAAAGGGACATTTACATTTTTATTACATTTTTTAAAACAAAATAAAACCTATATAATTTGGGTATCGTAACAGTATGGACCTCCAGAATAAAGATAATGGCCCTCATTTACTATTGCAAACCCGACATGTTTTGTCGGGTTGTGCGCCAGAAATTCTGTCTGCGCCAGAGTTTGCGCCAGAATTGAAAAAACCCTGACTAACTCTCCATTTTGCGATGAAAACCCGAAATAGGTGCGTGTCCGCTGGGAAAAGGGGGTGTGGTCTCCAAAAAGGGGTGTGTTCCCGGCATTTTCACAAAAAAAACAACATATTTACTAAGATTTGCACATAAAATGTGGTGGATTTGAGCTGAGGAAAACCAGACAGATCAGAGCATGTGTAAAAAAAGCAAAATGTAGGGAAAGTGGAAAATGTAGGGAAACCTTAGTAAATACCAAGGAAAATAAATTGTAGGGGATTAAAACCCACAAAGAAACCTACACTCCACTCTTACTAAATGAGGGCCAATGTGTAATATTTACCGAAAATTGCTATGTGTAGAATCGGAAGGCCCCAGAAGTTACAAAAATTTTTATTTTTTTTGGTTTTGCCTTATATTTTGTAATAAAATGATTGATGTCATTGCAAAGTACAATTGGTGGTGCCAAAAACAAGCCCTCATATGGGTCTGTAGGTGGAAAATTTAAAGCGTTATGATTTTTAGAAGGTGAGGTGGAAAAAAAGGAAGGGCAAATCGGAAAAAGACCTGTGTCCTTAAGGGGTTAAAGTACCTGCAGGGCGTAGGGTGACTCATTGGACCACAAGTAGCAAAATTGTGGGGGTCTGATGAGTCAAGATGGTAACCGGAGCTCTTCTTACCTCCTCCATGCAGCTCTTTAAGCATCCATTTGAATGGCCTTCCTTTTGGCAGACTATACAAACTGATCCCAGATAACACAGATCAGTGCTATGCCATGTGTGGTATCGCTGCATGCTAAAATGTCCAGACTATTAAAATATAATATTAAGGTCAATGGCGTTATCATAAAAAAAACTTAAGTACAAACTTGCTGATTTTCACATCCCAGAAAAAAACAGAATAAAAAGTGGCAAAAATGTTATATGTACACAAAAGTGCTTTCAATAAAAATAACAGACATTGCCAATCGGTACGACATCCAGCATTAACCCTTTGATTGCGGATTCCAAATGTGGTAAATTTACTTCCTAGCTAGCTCAGGGAGCACTGGGAAAAAATTGTGAGTTCCTGATGAGCTGAGAGGATGGTGGGAGGGCCCTTACTTGCCTGCAGTCATATACAGGCAGAGAGCCAGCAGTCATATACATGGAGAGAGCCTGCAGTCAGAGACAGTTAAGTTGCAGCAGACATTTGGAGGAATAATTTATTAGGATGTCCCGATACTGGTATCGGTACGGATACTGGACATTTGCACAAGTAGTTGTACTTGTACAAATGTCCCCGATACCTGATTCAATACCTGCCGGCGGGAGTCCCGCTGGCAGGTATCACAGAGGTGTTGTAAGCCGCCTGCAGCCTCCGCTCCCGAGCTATGCAGTGCGCTCAGCAGCTGAGCTCGCGTCATAGCTGGGACTTGCATTAACCCTTTAGATGCTGCAATCAAAGTTGATTGCAGTGTCTAAAAGTCCTGGAGTCATGGTTTAATAAAAGTAAAGACTGGGACATAGCCATACCAGGATATTCTTTATATAGAAGAGACAGAGAAGGCCAGAAAGGAGGAGGAGTGGCCCTGTATGTTAAAGATAGCATAAAATATAACCTAATACAAGTTAGTGAGGCAAACATAGAGTCAGTTTGGGTTACGTTGCAGTTTGGTAATCAGACATTAACTCATGTAGGTGTGATATATAGACCACCTGGCAAAGTTAAAAAATTAGATGATCAACTTAGATGGTTAGAAAATTAGATGATCAAGGAGTTGAAAAAATAGTTAAATGAAAATGAAAGAAGTTATCATCATGGGAGACTTCAATCTTTCGGATATAAACTAGAAAACCAAAATAGCTAGTTCTGCTAGGTGTACAGATATTCTAAATTCCCTACTGGGATTATCTCTACTGCAAGTGATTGAGGAGCCAACCCGGACGGAGGCCATTCTGGATTTGGTATTCACAAATGGGGATTTGGTATTTGATGTTATTGTAGGTGAAAGCTTGGGATCTAGTGATCACCAGTCAGTGTGGTTTAATATAAGAACAGTGAATGAGTCACACCACACAAAAACAAAAGTTTTAGATTTTAGAAAAACAGACTTTTCAAAAATGAGATTGATAGTCATAAATGAGTCCCTATCAGACTGGAACAGATTACATGGAGTCGAGGTGAAATGGGACTATTTAAAAGACGCATCATTGAAGGCAACAGAAAATTGCATTAGACTTGCCAGTAAAAGAAGAAAAAGAAAGAAACCACTGTGGTGTGTCCAAAATCATAAAAAACAAAAAGCTAGCATTTAGTAATTATAAAACTACCCAGAGCAATGAAGATAGGGAAATCTACAAGACTAGGCAGAAAGAGGCCAAGCAAGTTATAAGAACTTCTACAGCACAGGCAGAATAAAAACTAGCTCAGTCTGTGAAAAAAGGGTATAAGACATTCTTCAGATATATAAATGAAAAAAGTAAATTAAAAACAAAGGAAGGAAGATATGTAGAAAGAGAATAAAGGGCTAGCCGACTGCCTTAATTAATACTTCTGTTCAGTTTTTACAGAGGAAAAGGACCTCCATTAGGGAGGAAGACTAATGAATCGTTTGATGCATGTGTCTTTACAGAGGAAGAGGTTCTACGTTTGCTGTCTAAAAATAAGACAAACAAGTCACAGGGGCCTGATGGGATACACCCAAAATTAATAAAAGAGCTTAGTGGTGAGCTAGCAAAACCGTTAACAGATTTATTTAAAGTGTAGCTCCCACCAAATAATATATAATATAATCTGTCCCTACCTATTAGTAATCTAGCCCTAACCCCCAACCTGGCTTTAAAAAAAATTAAATCGCTTTAATAGAGCAGATTTAGTGCTTCTAAATCTGCTCTATAAAGCAGGGCAGGAAGCAGCGCGTCCCAGCAAGCGCAACGTCACTGATGCCTTGCTGGGCGCTTGCTTCCGCCCTCAGATCGTCTATGCAGCGCTTCTGTCGGGAGCGCGCATAGATGATCTGCCAATAGCACGGCAGGCAGCTCCGGGGTCTCCTCCTCCCTGTTTACCTGTGCATGTGCTATCCAGGGAGGAGGAGTAGAGGAGCATCGCCGGCCTGCCGTGCACGATAATACTGCCGAGACCCGGGACCGATTACAATAATGGTAGCTATTCTAAATAACTTACCCATCCGGAGGATCAGCGCAGCAATGAGTGCGAGCGCTGCCTCCGGACAGGGTAACGGGGGCGGGCGGGGCCGCGCGCGAGGCCAGTGGAGCTGGCCAATGCGCGTAGCCCCAGTTATCAGTGTGCTTGCTCTCGCCTGTTTGATTGACAGGCGGGAGCGAGCACAGCAGTGCCTGGATTTCGACTCATTGCCAGGCTGAAATGAGTCGAAATCCAGTAGTGACGTCACTGCTGAATGCATTCGGCCACTAGGAGGGCGACCCCTAGTGGCCGAATTTAAAAGTGATTTTAAACTTGTTTAAAATCACTTTTTTTAATTAAAGTATATTAGAGATATGTTGTAGTACTTAAGTACTACAACATATCAATTTTTTTACTTCATGACAGTGCCCATTTAACCAATCACTGGTAAAAGGAGTCGTTCCGGAAGATTGAAAATTAGCAAATGTTGTGTCCATTCACAAGAAAGGTAGTAGGGAGAAATCAAGCAACTATAGGCCAGTAAGTCTAACATCAATAGTGGGGAAATTAATGGAAACCCTACTAAAGGATAGGATTGTGGAACATCTAAAATCCCATGGATTGCAAGATGAAAAACAACACGGGTTTACTTCAGGGAGATCATGTCAAACAAATCTTATAGATTTTTTTGACTGGGTGACAAAAATAATAGATGGCGGAGGGGCAGTAGACGTTGCATATCTAGATTTTAGTAAGGCTTTTGACACTGTCCCACATAGAAGACTTAACAATAAACTACAGTCACTGAGCTTGGACTCCCATATTATTGAATGGATTAGGTAGTGGCTGAGACAGACAACAGAGGGTTTTAGTCAAAGGAGTATATTCAAAGCAAGGTCTTGTTACCGGTGGGGTACCTCAGGGATCTGTACTGGGACCAATTTTGATTAATATCTTCATTAGTGATATCGCAAAAGGTCTCGATGGTAAGGTATGTCTTTTTGCTGATGACACAAAGATATGTAACAGGGTTGATGTTCCTGGAGGGATACGCCAAATGGAAAAGGATTTAGGCAAACTAGAAGAATAGTCAGAACTGGCAACTGAAATTTAATGTGGATAAGTGCAAGATAATGCACCTGGTCCGTAAAAAACCTTTGGGCAGAATATAGAATATTTGACACAGTCCTGACCTCAGTATCTGAGGAAAGGTATTTAGGAGTAGTTATTTCAGAAGACTTAAAGGTAGGAAGACAATGTAATAGAGCAGCAGGAAATGCTAGCAGAATGCTTGGATGTATAGGGAGAGGTATAAGCAGTAGAAAGAGAGAAGTGCTCATGACGCTGTACAGAGCACTGGTGAGGACTCACTTGGAATATTGTGCACAGTACTGGAGGCCATATCTCAAAAAGGATATAGATACTCTAGAGAGTTCAGAGAAGAGCTACTAAACTAGTACATGGATTGCAGGATAAAACTTACCAGGAAAGGTTAAAGGACCTTAACATGTATAGCTTTAAAGAAAGAAGAGACAAAGGGGTTATGGTAGAAACTTTTAAATACATAAAGGGAATCAACACGGTAAAGTAGGAGAGCATATTTAAAAGAAGAAAAACTACTACAAGAAGACACAGTTTTAAATTAGAGGGGCAAAGGTTTAAAAGTAATATCAGGAAGAATTATTTTACTATGAGAGTAGTGGATGCATGGAGTAGCCTTCCTGCAGAAGTGGTCGCTGCTTCATATAAGATAGGGCCAGGGACTATTGATAGGATTCAGATTATTGGGCAGACTAGATGGGCCAAATGGTTCTTATCTGCCGATCTATGTTTCTATGTTTAACTGCCGGTTAGCGCAGGGATGCTGATTGGGATTACTGAGGTGAAATTACGGTGTCCCGAACAGTTGTGGGGATGGCCAGAGGTCCCTTACTGTGCTCCATTCATCCAATTGTTGCTCCTTTACTGCTGACAACCATGGCAGTCATTAGTAAAGGAGCACCGATAACACTGTTTACTGCTATGCTATGGCATATCATTGATCAGTGTATGCAATCTACAGATTGCATGTAAAAGTCCCCTATGAGGACTAAAAAAAGTGAGAAAAAAAATTGGAAAAAAATTATAAATGTAAATCACCACCTCCTTTCAAAAAAACTTTAAAAAAGTTTTTTTAATATATTTTTATAATATAAAAAAAACACCCCTTTTACCCATTAACGGTACGTTCACACTGGCGGATCCACAGCGTATTTTATGTTTCGGATCCGCCGCTCAAGGCCTGCTACATGCTGCCTTTAGATGTGCCTTTTAGATGGTGTGGTCAAAGTTGATTTCTTCATGTAAAAGTGCAAATTACTGGCGCTGGTGGGTTTTGGGGAGCTGATTGGGACCTATGTGGGGTGATGCAGGGTCCTATTCAGCTGACATGACAACCAGAGGTCCCTTACCTCAGGAATTGTGTTGTGGTAAAGGAGAACTCTTGTGAAATTGTGTTGTGGTACAGAACATCTTATCCCCCTATCCACAGGATGGTCAACCACTGGGACCCCTCACAACCTCCTGCCCGGCACCCTGGCTATCTGCATGTGCAGAACGACCTCCGTTCCATGCACGGATTACTGTTGACCACCGCACCAAGCGGCTGGTCAACACACACCCTCCATGTATCTCTATGGGAGAGCCGGAGATACATCAACGCTGTGGATAGGGGATAAGATGTTCTGGAGTTCCTCTTTACCACAACACAATTTCTGAGGTAAGGGACCTCCAGTTGTCATGTCAACTAAATAGGATCCTGCACTTATTTATTTTGTGGATAGCGGAAAAGATGTTCTGTACTGTAGTTCCCCTTTAACCCCTTAAGGACCAAGGGCGTACAGGTACGCCTTTACTCCATGGTACTTCAGGACCAAGGGCATACCTGTACGCCCATGGGAATTTCGGTCCCTGCCGCGCGCTGGGCGGGGACAGGACCGGGGTGACTGCTGATATCGATCAGCAGGCACCTTACGACAATGCCCAGGGGGGTCATCAGACCCCCCGATGTAGGCGATTGCCGAAAATCGCAAGTGAATTCAAACTTGCGATTTTCGGCTATTCCGGATATACAAGGTGATCGGGGGTGTTGGATACACCCCTTATCACCCTCTATATCTATGGGGAGGTGGCGATTTCGTCAACCCCCCCCCCCCTCAGGATCGCTGCTATTGGCCAATAGCAGCCGGCAGGGGAGGGGTTAACGGCCCCTTCTCGCGGCTCTGCTTGCTCCCTGAGTTCATTCAGCGGCCAGAGCTGCGAGAAGGAGCCAGGGACCCCCCCTCTGTGAAGATCGGAGCCCCTCACAGAGGTAGACCCCCCATTGAGCAGGGAGAGAGTACAGCCCCAGGGATAGGTAGGGTTAACCAGTAAAATTAAAAAAAAGTGTAAAAAAAAGTTAAACTCCCCCACCCCCCCCCCCCCGACCCCCTAATAGGACCTAAAGGGTCCGCCACTATTTTTTTAGTGTGACCCGGGCCCTATTAGGGGTTCAGGGTGCTGCATTTGGCCCCCCCCCCCATTTTTAAAATTTTTGGCGGCAGTGCTATTTTTCCCCCCATACAGTTACAGTTACACCAATCAGACACACTACATACTGACCCCCCCCCCCCCCCACACACACCCACCACCAACCCCCCCCCCCCCACACCGTAGAAAAAAGGCAGCGGAGGCATACGCTTTTGTTGTCTCCGACTCCGAATCTGTCAATGAGGACGATGAAGATCCTACATTCCTGTGTTCTTCATCGTCCTCCTCATCATCTAGTACTAATGATGAGTCACCTATACAGCGGCGGGTGAGGCAACTCACCCTCCCTGGATAGTGGCCCAGTGGCCGGCACTAGTGCGAGTGGTGATGCTGCTCGTACTAGGAGTCCAACCCCCCAGGCGATTTTACTGGAGCCCCCTTCCGGTGAACCTGTCTGGAGACCCCCAGAGGCTTATCAGCCACGGGTTCCGGAGTTTGTTGGCGACTCCGGAATCCGTATTAACAATTCTGGACTCACTGAAATTGACTATTTCAGTTATTTTTTCAGTGACCGTTTTGTCAATCACATGGTGGAGCAGACGAATCTGTACGCCAGGCAGTTCATCGCCCACCACCCTGATTCCGTTTTGGCCAGGCTCAATGAATGGTACGCCATTGATGCAGCACAGATGAGGACATTTTGGGGCCTCTTGCTGCATATGGGCCTGGTCAAAAAACTTAGTGTCAGACAGTACTGGAGCAGGGACATCTTCTACCAGACCCCGCTTTACAGTATGGTCATGGCACGGAGGCGGTTCGAGGCCACTCCGAGGTGATCTCGCCCATGACCGACTTTACAAAGTGAGGCCGGTCATCGATCACTTTGGGGCCAAATTTTTGGAGGCCTATGTACCCCTCAGGGAGCTCTCGGTCGATGAGTCTCTTATCAGTTTTAAGGGGAGACTCATCTTCCGCCAGTATATTCCCTCGAAGCGGGCGCGGTATGGCATGAAGCTCTATAAACTTTGTGAGAGTACGTCCGGGTACAATCTCAAGTTTAGAGTGTATTAGGGACGAGATTCCCGTATTGAACCCCCAGATTGTTCCCCCACTCTGGGTGTTAGCGGGAAAATTGTTTGGGAGCTTGTGCACCCATTGCAGGGTTACCATGTGTACGTGGACAACTTTTATACCAGCATGCCTCTGTTCACATCCCTTGCCGCCAGATCCACCTCCTCCTCCCTCTAAATTTTCTGCAGACACCTATGCCCAAGGGTGAGTCCCGTGCCCTTACCCATGAAAACCTGTTTCTGGTCAGGTATAAGGATAAGAGGAATGTCCTTATGCTGACCACTATTCATGGTAACGGCAGCTCACCTGTCCCTGTGCGAGGTACCACAAGACCGGTCCTCAAGCCCGATTGTATTCTGGACTACAATCGGTATATGGGGGGAGTTGATCTTTCTAAACAAGTCCTCAAGCAATACATGGCCATGCGGAAAACACGGGTATACTACAAAAAAGTTGCGGTCTACATGGTACAGGTTGCCATGTACAACGCTTGTGTACTGTCCCAGTACGCTGGCAACACAGGGACATTCCTCCAGTTCCAAGAAGAAGTCCTAAAGGTCCTGATCTTTGGCGACCGGGAAAGAGCAGGCCAGACTTCCCAAGGAACTGGAGTTATAGGTGCCAGGATCGTCCCAGGCCAACACTTTCCAGGTGAAGTCCCCCACACTGGAAAGAAGGGACGATCCCAGATAAAATGCAGAGTGTGGGGGATTCGAAAGGACACTACCACTCAATGTGACACTTGCCCCGATCATCCGGGCCTCTGCATTAAAAACTGCTTCAGGGAGTATCACACTTCCATGCAGTATTAAATTTTCCCTTTTCATTTTAATTTTCCATAATTTGACCCCAATGTACCAAGTCCAGAGTACATTCCAAATTTTAACACCATAAAACCACTAAATTGCCCCCCAAAAACTCATCTAAAATAAAAAAAAAACTGATAAGACCTCTGGAGGTATTTTTTTCTCTGGGTCATGGGTCATTGAGTCACTATCATCGGGGACTTTTTTTGTTGCCTCAAATGCGCAGCGCTCTCTCTCCACCTGAGTGGGGTGCGCATTTGAGGCAACAGGTTAGGGACGGCCACACACGTCACATTCCCAGAATGATGATTCAGAGCATAGGGTTTGGGGCGGGCATATTTTTTAGTTTTGGCTATGCTCTGGGTCATCATTCTGGGAACATAACCTGTTTTATAATTTTATGTCCCACTGTACCCCATTTTAGTTATTTAGTGTACCCCAGTTATTTACCCCATGTAATGCCCGTTGAGTGGGGGTCCAACTGTTCTGGCTCCATAGGCCGCAACGCAGAAGCTCAAGGCCCCTGAATGCGACCTGCTCCTCTCAGACCAGTGTGCAAGCTGTTTATGCCCAGACTTGAGGTATGTCCTTACTCCAAAGAAATGTATTTACAAACTTACGGTGACATTTTCTCCTTTTACCACTTGTGAAAATGAAAAATTTGGGGTGACCCCAGCATTTTAGTGTAAAAAAATCCAATTTTTCATTTTCACATTCCACTTCATGAATATTTATCAAACACCTGTGGGGTGTTAAGACTCACTGTACCCCTTGTTATGTTCCTTGAGGTATGTAGTTTCCGAAATAGTATGCCATGTGTTTTTTTTTTTTTTTTTTTGCTGTCCTGGCACCATAGGGGCTTCCTAAATGCGACATGCCCCCCGACCAAAATTTGCTCTTAAAAAGCCAAATATGACTCCTTCTCTTCTGAGCATTGTAGTTCGCCCATAGTGCACTTCAGGTCAACTTATGGGGTACCTCCATACTCAGAAGAGATGGGGTTACAAATTTTTTTTTGGGGGGGGGGGGGGTATTTTCTGCTATTAACCCTTGCAAAAATGTGAAATTTGGGGGGAAACACACATGAATTTTTTTTTTTTTTTTTTACATATGCAAAAGTTGTGAAACCCCTATGGGGTATTAAGGCTCACTTTCTTCCTTGTTACGTTCCTCAAGGGGTCTAGTTTTCCAAAATGGTATGCCATGGTTTTTTTTTGCTGTTCTGGCACCATAGGGGCTTCCTAAATGCAACATGCCCCCCAAAAACCATTTCAGAAAAACGTACTCTCCAAAATCCCCTTGTCGCTTCTTCACTTCTGAGCCCTCTACTGCGCCTGCTGAACAATTTACATAGACTTATGAGGTATGTGCTTACTCGAGAGAAATTGGGTTACACATACAAGTATAAATTTTCTCCTTTTACCCCTTGTAAAAATTCAAAAATTGGGTCTACAAGAACATGCAAGTGTAAAAATGAAGATTGTGAATTTTCTCCTTCACTTTGCTGCTATTCCTGTGAAACACCTAAAGGGTTAAAATGCTGACTGAATGCCATTTTGAATACTTTGGGGGGTGCAGTTTTTATAATGGGGACTTTTATGGGGTATTTCTAATATGAAGACCCTTCAAATCCACTTCAAACCTGAACTGGTCCCTGGAAAATAGTGAGTTTGAAAATGTTGTGAAAACTTGGAAAATTGCTGCTGAACTTTGAAGCCCTCTGGTGTCTTCCAAAAGTAAAAATATGTAAATTTTATGATGCAAACATAAAGTAAACATATTGGAAATGTGAATAAAAAAAAATATTTGGAATATCCATTTTCCTTACAAGCAGAGAGCTTCAAAGTTAGAAAAAAAAATAAATTTTAAATTTTTTCATCAAATTTGGGATTTTTCACCAAGAAAGGATGCAAGTTACCACAAAAATGTACCACCATGTTAAAGTAGAATAGGTCATGAAAAAACAGTCTCGGAATAAGTAAAAGCATTCCAGAGTTATTAATGTTTGAAGTGACAGTGGTCAGATGTTCAAAAAACGCTCTGGTCCTAAGGTGTAAAATGGCCTGGTCCTTAAGGGGTTAACATATGTAAGGTTTTCACTAACATTTTTATTAATAATGAAAAGTTCTCTTTTTTTTTTTACTTGAGCCCATATCATCCAAAATGTCTGTGCACGTCCCTGCCACACGTTACTATAAGGTACAATTGGTCCTACAATAAACAAGCTCTTATATGGATCTGTGGAGAGAAAAACAAAGGCGTTACAAATCTTAAAAGGCAAGGAGGAAAAAACGAAAACGTAGAAATGAAAATTGGCTGTGTCCTCAAGGCCAAAATGAGCAAAATGTGTCCTAAAGGGGTTAAGAAAGATAGCCCCATGTGAATGTGCTGATAATTTACATTAACAATATGCCTACTACGTTAGCATCATTTGGCAAATGTCCTTTTAGGACTTTAGAGGGCTTAGAAGTTTGGCAGCAAATATTCATAAAAATTCATTTCTGAAGTGGGTTTGAGAGGCCTGGATGCTAGAAATTCCCTTATATCACCCCATTTAAAAAACTGCACCTGGATTTGTTAACACTTTGGGTGGTTAGCAGGAATTAACTTTTTCACAAATTTTCAACTTTAATCAATTTGTTTCTGTATGACAGCTGGTGTTAACAGAATAATTCAAATAGTTATTGCCCCAAATCTGCAGTTTTTAGAAAGATCCCTGTGGATTTTGGGGCCTTCATCTAATTCGCTTGTTTTTCAGGCAACAAATTGGGTTAGCCAAAGAGCTAAGGTACAAAAACAATATCAACAACCCCATTTTAGAAAACTAAACCACTAAAGGAATTTAAATAGAGGGGTAGTGAGCTTTTGACCCCAAAAGAAAACAGTAGAATTAGTCCCAAAATTTGTTACGGTAGTACCCAATATATGGTGATAAGCTGCTGTTTGATGCTGAGATGACCTGTGTTTTTTGTAAATTTTCACTGTTATGGGGTATTATGACTTTTTCATCAGTTTTTATTACATTTCTTTGGAAGGAAAGATAAAAAAATAATAATTCTGTCATTGTTTTTATTCATGGCATTCAGCATGCATTATAAATTACATGTTTTATTTATTCTGTGGGTCAGTACGGTTATGGCGATACACAATATATGTAGTTAATGTTTTTCTACCTTTGCACAAATGAATAAATAAATCCCTTTTATTGTGTTGCCATATTATGAAACTTGTTTTATTTTGCGGGCTACCGAGTTGTCTGAGGGCTTATGTTTTGCAGGATACGCTGTACTTTTTATTGGTTACATTTTTTAGATAAATTTTTATGCTGCTACAGTAGTGTCCAAAACTAGCAATTCTTTCTTTTTTTTTCACAATGAGGGATAAACATTAAAGTTTTATAATACACTTTGCTATGATCGCAGATACCGTATATACTCGAGTATAAGCCGACCCGAGTATAAGCCGAGACCCCTAATTTCAACCCAAAATCCCAGGAAAAGTTATTGATTCGAGTATAAGCCTAGGGTGGGAAATACATCATCCCCCCCTGTCATCATCCAGACCCGTCATTAACATCCTCATCATCATCACCACCTGTCATCCTCCAGACCCTCATCCTCATCACCTGTCATCATCCCCTTGTCATCATCCCACCCCCCCTTCATCATCCCCTTGTCATCATCCCACCCCCCCCTTCATCATCCCCTTGTCATCATCCCCACCCCCCTTCATCATCCCCTTGTAATCATCCCACACACCCCCCCCTTCATCATCCCCTTGTCATCATCCCCACCCCCCCTTCATTATCCTCTTGTCATCATCCCACACCCCCCTTCATCATCCTCTTGTCATTATCCGCCCTCAGTGGTCTATAACCTGCGGACCTCCAGAGGTCTCAAAACTACAACTCCCAGCAAGCCCGGGCAGCCATCGGCTGTCCGGGCTTGCTGGGAGTTGTAGTTTTGAAACCTACGGAGGTCCGCAGGTTGAAGACCACTGCGGCCTTCGACATCATCCAGCCCCCTCTCACCCCCTTTAGTTCTGTACAGTACTCGCCTCCGCTCGGCGCTGGTCCGGTGCTGCAGGGCTGTCCAGTGAGTAGGTCGTCCGGTGGGATAGTGGTTCCGGGCTGCTATCTTCACTGGGGGCGCCTCTTTTCCGCGCTTCGGGCCCAGAATAGAGGCGTTGCCTTGACGATGACGCAGAAGTACGTTGGCAATGAACGTACCTCTGCGTCGTTGTCAAGGCAACGTGACTATTCTGGGGCCGGGCCCGAAGCGCTTAGAAGAGGCCTCCCCGGTGAAGATAGCAGCCCGGAACCACTATCCCACCGGACGACCTCCTCTCCGGACAGTCCTGCAGCACCGGACCAGCGCCGAGCGGAGGCGAGTACTGTACAGAACTAAAGGGGATGAGAGGGGGCTGGATGATGTCGAAGGCCGCAGTGGTCTTCAACCTGCGGACCTCCGGAGGTTTCAAAACTACAACTCCCAGCAAGCTCGGACAGCCGATGGCTGCCCGGGCTTGCTGGGAGTTGTAGTTTTGAAACCTCTGGAGGTCCGCAGGTTGAAGACCACTGTGGGTGGAGAGTTCACTCGAGTATAAGCCGAGGGGGGTTTTTTCAGCACGAAAAATCGTGCTGAAAAACTCGGCTTATACTCGAGTATATATGGTATACGTATTATGCATGGGTTCTTTTCACTTTGTGATAATATGGAGCTTTGCTGGAAAAGGAGCGAATTATTTTTTTCTTTATTATTACATCTTTTAAAACATTTTATTTTATCTTTTTTTGTTCCCTTAGAAGACTTAACCCCTTAAGGACCAGGCCATTTTACACCTTAGGACCAGAGCGTTTTTTGAACATCTGACCACTATCACTTTAAACATTAATAATTCTGGAATGCTTTTAGTTATCATTCTGATTCCGAGACTGTTTTTTCGTGACATATTCTACTTAAACATGGTGGTAAATTTTTGTGGTAACTTGCATCCTTTTTTGGTGATAAATCCCAAAATTGATGAAAAAATTTAAAATGTTGCATTTTTCTAACTTTGAAGCTATCTGCTTGTAAGGAAAATGGATATTCCAAATAATTATTTTTTTATTCACATTTCCAACATGTCAATTTTATGATGCAAACATAAAGTAGATACGTTTTTACTTTTGGAAGACACCAGAGGGCTTCAAAGTTCAGCAGCAATTTTCCAATTTTTCACAACATTTTCAAACTCACTATTTTTCAGGGATCAGTTCAGGTTTGAAGTGGACTTGAAGGGTCTTCGTATTAGAAATACCCCATAAAAGACCCCATTATAAAAACTGCACCCCCCAAAGTATTCAAAATGACATTCAGTCAGCGTTTTAACCCTTTAGGTGTTTCACAGGAATAGCAGTTAAGTGGAGGAGAAAATTCACAATCTTAATTTTTTACACTTGCATGTTCTTGTAGACCCAATTTTTGAATTTTTACAAGGGGTAAAAGGAGAAAATGTATACTTGCATTTGTAGCCCAATTTCTCTCGAGTAAGCACATACCTCATATGTCTATCTAAAGTGTTCGGCGGGCCCAGTAGAGGGCTCAGAAGCGAAGGAGCGACAAGGGGATTTTGGAGAGTACGTTTTTCTGAAATGGTTTTTGGGGGGCATGTTGCATTTAGGAAGCCCCTATGGTGCCAGAACAGCAAAAAAAAAAAAAAACACTTGGCATACCATTTTGGAAACTAGACCCTTTGAGGAACGTAACAAGGAATAAAGTGAGCCTTAATACCCCATAGGGGTTTCACGACTTTTGCATATGTAAAGAAAAAACATTTTTGCAAGGGTTAACAGCAGAAAATACCCCCCCAAAATTTGTAACCCCATCTCTTCTGAGTATGGAGGTACCCCATAAGTTGACCTGAAGTGCACTACGGGCGAACTATAATGCTCAGAAGAGAAGGAGTCATATTTGACTTTTTGAGAACAAATTTTGGCCGGGGGGCATGTCGCATTTAGGAAACCCATATGGTGCCAGAACAGCAAAAAAAAAAAGCACATGGCATACCATTTTGGAAACTAGACCCTTTGAGGAACGTAACAAGGAATAAAGTGAGCCTTAATACCCCACAAGGGTTTCACGACTTTTGCATATGTAAAAAAAAAATAAAAAATGTTTTCACTAAAATGTGTGTTTCCCCCCAAATTTCACATTTTTGCAAGGGTTAATAGCAGAAAATACTCACAAAATTTGTAACCCCATTTCTTCTGAGTATGGAAATACCCCATGTGTGGACGTCAAGTGCCCTGTGGTTGAACTACAATGCTCAGACGAGGAGGAGCGCCATTGAGCTTTTGAAGAGTGAATTTGTTTGGAATGGTAGTCAGGGGGCCATGTGCGTTTACTAAGTCCCCCGTGGTGCCAGAACAGTGGACCCCCCACATGTGACCCCATTTTGAAACTGCACCCCTCACAAAATTTAATAAGGGGTGCAGTGAGTATTTACACCACACTGGCATTTGACAGATCTTTGGAACAGTGGGCTGAGCAAATGAAAAATTACATTTTTCATTTTCAC
This sequence comes from Hyla sarda, assembly GCF_029499605.1. Classification (NCBI taxonomy): domain Eukaryota; kingdom Metazoa; phylum Chordata; class Amphibia; order Anura; family Hylidae; genus Hyla; species Hyla sarda. Next base: position 136,765,454 of record NC_079192.1, read on the forward strand.
GGACCACTATTCCAAAAATCTGTCAGACACCTGTGGGGTGTAATTGCTCACTGTACCTCTTATTACATTACGTGATGGGTGTAGTTTCCAAAATGGGGTCACATGTGGGGGGGTCCATTGTTCTGGCACTATGGGGGCTTTGTAAACACACGTGGCCTTCAATTCCGGACACATTTTCTCTTCAAAATCCCAATGGCGCTCCCTCTCTTCTGAGCATTGCAGTTCGCCTGCTGAGCACTTTGCATCCACATTTGGGGTATTTTCTTTCTCAGAAGAAATGGGGTTACAAATTTTGGGGGGCTTTTTTTTCCTATTTTCCCTTGTGAAAATGAAAAATTTAGGGCAAAACCAGCATTTTAGTGAAAAAAAAAAAAAAATTTCATTTTCCCATCCAACTTTAACGAAAAATTTTCAAACACCTGTGAGGTGTTAAGGCTCACTATACCCCTTGTTACATTCCGTGAGGGGTGTAGTTTCCAAAATGGGGTCACATGTCGGTATTTATTTTTTTGCTCTTATGTCAGAACCGCTGTAAAATTAGCCACCCCTGTGCAAATCACCAATTTAGGCTTCAAATGTACATGTGAACTCTCACTCTTGAGCCTTGTTATGCACCCGCAGATCATTTTACGCCCACATCTGGGGTATTTCTGTACTCAGGAGAAATTGCAAATTTTTTTTAATTTTTTTTCCCTTTTACCTCTTGTGAAAATAAAAAGTAAAGGGCAACACCAGCATGTTAGTGTAAAAATGTTTTTCCTTTTCATAAGGGGTAAAAGAACAAAAAGCCCCCCAAAATGTGTAGTGTAATTTCTCCCGAGTACGGAGATACCCCACATGTGGCCCTAAACTGTTTCCTTGAAATATGACAGGGCTCCGAAGTAAGAGAGCGCCATGCGCATTTGAGGACTAAATTAGGGATTGCATAGGGGTGGACACAGGGGTATTCTACGACAGTGATTCCCAAACAGGGTGCCTCCAGCTGTTGCTAAACTCCCAGCATGCCTGGACAGTCAGTGGCTGTCCGGAAATGCTGGGAGTTGATGTTTTGCAACAGCTCGAGGCTCCATTTTTGAAACACTGCCGTACAATCCGTTCTTAATTTTTATTGGGGGGGAGAGTGTAAGGGGATGTATATGTAGTGTTTAACCCTTTATTATGTGTTAGTGTAGTGTAGTGTTTTTAGGGTACATTCGCACTGGCGGAGGTTTACAGCGAGTTCTCTGCTAGGAGTTTGCGCTGCGGCGAAAAATTTGCCGCAGCTCATACTTGAAGCAGAAAACTTACTGTAAGTCTGCCTGTGTGAATGTACCCTGTACGTTCACATGGGGGGGGGGCAAACCTCCAGCTGTTTCAAAACTACAACTCTCAGCATGTACTGACAGACCATGCAGGCTGGGAGTTGTACTTTTGCAACAGCTGGAGGCACACTGGTTGGAAAACCTTCAGTTAGGTTATGTTATCTAACTCAATATTTTCCAACCAGTGTGCCTCCAGCTGTTGCAAAACTACAACTCCCAGCATGTACTGATCACCGGAGGGCATGCTGGGAGATATAGTTATGCAACAGCTGGAGGGATCACAACTACAACTCCCAGCATGCTGGGATTTGTAGTTTTGCAACATCTGGAGAGCTACAGTATAGAGACCACTGCAAACTGTGGCCCTCCAGATGCTGCAAAACTACAAATCCCAGCTTGTTCAGACAGCAAACAGTTGTGTGGGCATGCTAGGAGTTGTAGTTTTGCAAGATCTGGAGGGCTATAGTTCAGAGACTACCATATAGTGGTCTCAAACTGTAGCCCTCCAGCTGTTGCAAAACTACAACTCCCAGCATGCCCAAACAGCTGTCTGGACATGCTGGGAGTTGTAGTTTTGCAACATCTGGAGTGCTACAGTATAGAGACCACTATATAGTGGTCTCAGACTGCGGCCCTCCAGAAGTTGCTAGGCAACTTACCGGCTTCCGTCGGATCCAGGGAGCCTGCTGCACGACATCGCCACCCGCCGATCTCCAACACCGATGGTCGCCCGCAGCCTCCGCAGATCGGTAAGTGGACTCCGGCGCCGGTCCTCTGTGGTTTCCCCGTTCTGCCCCGCCTATTGTGGGTAGGCAGGATGGGGAAAACAAAAGTTAACCCCCCCGCCCCCGATCTGCTATTGGTGGTCGCGTCTAGACCACCAATAGCAGGGATAAGAGGGTTGGCACCCCTGCCACCTCACTCCTATCTCTTCAGGGGGATTGTGGGTGTCTTAGACACCCGCGATCCCCCTTATATTCCGGGTCACTGGGTCACCATAGACCCGTAATGACCCGGAATCGCACAAATTGCAAGTGTGAATTCACTTGCGATTTGCGCCGATCACCGACACGGGGGGGTCTGATGACCCCCCTGGGCATTTGCACGGGGTGACTGCTGATTGATATCAGCAGTCACCTCGGTCCGGTCCCCGCCCGGCCGGGACCGAAATTCCCACGGACGTACGCGTACGTCCTTGGTCCTTAACTACCAGGATGCTTAGACGTACGCGTACGTCCATGGTCCTTAAGGGGTCAAAGGGGTACTTCGATGGAAAACTTTTATTTTTAAATTAACTGGTGCCAGAAAGGTAAACAGATTTGTGAATTACTTCTATTAAAAAATCTTAATCCTTTTAGTACTTTTTAGCAGCTGTATGCTACAGAGGAAATCTTTACATTTTGAATTTCTTTTTTGTGTTGTCCACAGTGCTCTTTGCTGACACCTGATGCCTGTATCAGGAACTATCCAGAGCAGCATAGGTTTGCTATGGGGATTTTCTCCTGCTCTGGACAGTTCCTGATAAGGGCATCGGGTGTCAGCAGAGAGCACTGTGGACAACACAAAAAATAAATTAAAAAAATAAAGATTTTCCTCTGTAGCAAACAGCTGCTAAAAAGTACTGAAAGGATTAAGATTTTTTAATAGAAGTAATTTACAAATCTGTTTACCTTTATGGCACCAGTTCATAAAAATAAAAAAATAAAAAGTTTTCCACCGGAGTACCCCTTTAAGGCTCCGATCAACTGATCGCTAGTATAGAACACAGCAGTTTATCTGTACTGCTGTGAACTATACCGGTCAGTATTACACTAACAGTTTGACTGTGGTACCCAATGGCAGGGCCTTAAAGGGGTACTCCATTGAAAACATCTTATCCCCTATGCAAAGGATAAGGGATAAGATGTTAGATCGCCCGGCAGCGGCCGGAACACAGAAGCTTGCATCTTTCACTTTGTGACGTCACGCCACGCCCACTCCATTTATGTCTATCGGGGAGGGGGGCTGCGTGACGGCTAGTACCTGGCTGTCATGCCTCCTCCCATAGAAGTGAATGGAGGGGGGGGATAGGATGTTTCCAATGGAGTACCCCTTTAAAACCTTCCATAGGTAGCAAACATAGAGGCCGTGGTACGGCCTCCAGCTGCCATGAGAGCCCTTGGAACTCCCACAGTCACATTGTGGGATCAATCCTATAGATGCAGCAGTCAGTACTGACCATGACCTCTATTAGGGTTAAACTGCTGAGGGCGGCATGATCACTGGTTTCAACAGTTGGACTGCAGTATTTGAAAGCCGACTGCCGCTGATGATACACTGTGCATTTGAGCCGGTGCTTCGGGATGGAAAGAATTTGCGTCTTTTAACCTGTGGAAAATTTTTGCTGTAAATAAGGCATTAAAAACTATTATTTTAAAATCATTATTATCATAATGTATGTAGAAAATACTATGTGTTAGCCTGTGACAATAGTATCTTTGTGTATGCTATGTGCCAAACTGTCAGTGTTGACAGTAAGCCTGTGCCATTTCTCTAAGCCAGTTATATTTGTGATCTATCAGTTGAATTCATTTTAATTTGTTAAATTAATAATTCTGGATTTATGTGTGTATGTCAAAAATATAAAAATCATCCTGAAATCATTGGCAATCAAAGGGTGACTGTACATATACACTGTACATATAATGTAACTACAATTAGCCCTGCACCTATGTGATCATCATGGATTGTTACACATCCCCACCGTTTATCTGGTGTAGGATTCTATTGTGGCACTTGTAGTCCGCTGAAGGCATCCTCCATTGTATGCATTTTTATGCTGGGGATCGCCCCTAGCAACGGACTACAAGGGCAGGATCTGCTCCCCCAGTATAAAAGCACAACTGCATTTGGGGTTGAGCACCTCCAGCCATTTGAGACCACATTTTTTGTTGTTTGTTTAAATGTTATACTTGGAGGTGTGTAAACTCCAAAACTAATCCGCCTTGAATATCTTCAAGGCAGCATTAAGGTAGCACCTGTGAGGCTATGCACCCACATTAGCCAACTCAGGTGGGGCTTGCAACTTGCCTCCCTCCTCCCATCGCATGTGTGCTCAGTCACGCTGGAGGGTATCTGGGAGGAAGCTGTGAGTTGACCGAATGCTGCCGTAATTGCCCACTGGCCACTGTTTTGCTTATCAAGCATAGGTAGGATTAGCGTAGGTCCCGCGCCATTTTGATAAACCTTGGCGTTGGTGTGCGGGCTCTGGTGTGTCCTTCATATAAGGATACACTGGCGAATGTCTCAATTTTAACATCAGTGTTGAGGGATAGCCAATGTCATTGTATACATCTACCACAGTAGTGCCCCCACATTCCTGTATTGTATTATTCTTATTGTTACACATCCACACCGTTTATCTGGTGTAGGATTCTATTGTGGCACTTGTAGTCCGCTGCAGGCATCCTCCATTGTATGCATTTTTATGCTGGGGATTGCCCCTAGCAACGGACTACAAGGGCAGGATCTGCTCCCCCAGTATAAATGCACAACCGCATTTGGGGTTGAGCACCTCCAGCCATTTGAGACCACGTTTTTTGTTGTTCATCATAGATATCAACCTGAAGTAAACAAGATGCCAACTGCCTTGCTATAAAAGCTAAAGTTTATTTACTGGCCAAGATTGTCTCCAGACCTAAACCTTATTGAGCAGCTAGGGGCATCCTCAAACGAAAGTTCATGTAAAAAAAAACGCCATGCCATAACTATCACTTTTGCTGCAACCCTCCCCCATTGAGCTCAAAAAGGAAAAACTGTAGCACTGAAAAATGCATAAAAACCAAACATTATAAATACACCATGCACTTAACGGTAAATCCTTTTGATAAGCTTTGAAAAAAACTATAATTGTTTCAATTACAGGAGTAACTAAATAGGATCAGTGTACACACTGTAGAATAAAGGCACAACAATATAGCATAGTGATTAAATTCTTGCTCAGCTGTTTCCCAGTAGAAACAAGCAATGTGTTTCTTCTATGGTAAAAATAAAGTTACAAATAAAAGAATAGTAAGTAAAAGCTTCAACACATGTAAATCTCCCTCTTAACCCATGGATAAATATTATACATTTACAACATGACTAAATAAAAAATACATAATTTACCTTTGATTATACTCAAATATAATGTAATATGTTTACACGGCCAAATTACCAGCTTGTGACATTTCTTAGAAACGCTGCAAAGTCTATGTGTATGCTACATACATTTGGTTTCCTGTCCTCATAAAAACAGCAAACGTTTTTCAAACAATCGAAAATTGTGTTTACTGTGTCCAAAAACAGTATTGAGATCAAAGTGACCTAAGCAATTCCATCTGAAAAAATATATATACGCTTGGGTAGTCTGTGTGATGACATGAAGCATTTATTAACATCCTTTACTCATGATATCAAACTTAAAGGGGTTATCCAGGAAAAATTTATATATATATATATATATATATATATATATAAGTTAGGAGTAGCCGTATTAGTTCAGTGATGCAAAAAGCAAAATCATCGGTAGTTGCAGTATCTTGTAATACCTTTTTTATTGGACTAACAAGATTATGTAGAGACAAGCTTTCGGGATTCCTCCCTTTATCATCTGGCCCCAGAAAGTTAAACAGATTTGTAAATTTCTTCTATTAAAAAATCTTAATCCTTTCAACAGTACTTATGAGCTGCTGAAGGATTAAGATTTTTTAATAGAAGCAATTTACAAATCTGATTAACTTTCTGGAGCCAGTTGAGATATAGATATATAATATATATATATATATATATATATATATATATAATTTTTTTTTTTTTTTTTTTCATGGAATACCCCTTTAAAGAATGATCTACTGGGTGGGCCATTTATGTGGATACACCTTAATAAAATGGGAATGGTTGGTGATATTAACTTCCTGTTTGTGGCACATTAGTATATGTAAGGGGGGAAACTTTTCAAGATGGGTGGTGACCATGGTGGCCATTTTGAAGTCGGCCATTTTGAATCCAACTTTTGTTTTTTCAATAGGAAGAGGGTCACATCAAACTTATTGGGAATTTCACAAGAAAAACAATGATGTGCTTGGTTTTAATGTAACTTTATTCAACCCTCTTCTCCCACTCTTCACACACTTAGCACAAGCTTCCAGTATCCGTAGTTTCAGGTGATGCTATGGTGTGATGGTATTGATGGAAATTGATGGTATGGTGTGGTATATGGGGTACAAAGATAGTGGGGCCATTCTTCATCAATGGAAACCTCAAGGCCACTGGATATGTGAAATTGCTACATGATGATGTGTTTCCCTCTTTATGCACTGAAGCTGGCACGTTCCCTGAGTTTTTCCAGCAAGATGGTGCACCACCACATTATGGGTGTCAGGTCCGAGCATTCTTGGATGAACAGTTTCCTGGAAAGTGGATTGGTCGTCGTGGGCCAGTTGAATGGTCCCCAAGGTCTCCCGATCTGACTCCCTTAGACTTTTATCTTTGGGGTCATCTGAAGGCAATTGTCTATGCTGTGAAGATACGATATGTGCAGCACCTGAAACTACGGATACTGGAAGCCTTTGCTAGCATTTCTCCTGCGGTGTTGCTATCAGTGTGTGAAGAGTGGGAGAAGAGGGTTGCATTGACAATCCAACATAATGGGCAGCACATTGGGGCTCGAAGGTCTGAATATTTGATATAAAATTAATTTATTTGTAAAATTGATTTATTAATGTACAATTGATAGTAAAAATGATATTAATAAGTAGTAAATATTATAGCGGTCTGTTACCTACAGGGCCCTTGTAGGTCAGCTAGACCACAGATCGTGTAAGATAAAATCAGTGTATACCATATTTTTCGCCGTATAAGACGCACTTTTTCTTCCCCAAAACTGGGGGGGAAAAGTTGGTGCGTCTTATACGGCAAATACCTGTCCTATCGCGGCGGTCCCTGCGGCCATCAACGGCCTGGACCCGCGGCTAATACAGGACATGACCGTTCGCGGTGATGCCCTGTATTAATACTTCAGACGCGGCGATCAAAGCGGACCGCTGCGTCTGAAGTGAAGATAACACTAACCCGGCTGTTCAGTCAGGCTGTTCGGGACCGCCGCAGTGAAATCGCGGTGTCCCGAACAGCTTACAGGACACCGGGAGGGACCTTAACTGGGGTGTAGCTTAGCTTAGTCATAAAGTGAAGGGGCTACAACTCCCAGCATGCCCAGAGAGCCAAAGGCCGTCCCGGGCAGGATGGAAGTTGTAGTTTTGCAAAAGTAGCAGAGGCAGTTGCGCTCTGCTACATTAATGCAGTATACGGCCACCTGTATAGATGGCTGGATACGGTGATCAGAAGGCCACTTACCCACCTCCGTTCCTGCTCCGTCACTGGACTTGTAGTAATGCAGGAAGATGAGGGAGCTGGAACTGGGGGGGGGGGGGGGGGGGGGGGGGGGGGGGGGGGGTAAGTTAGGCTCTCCAGGTACTAACCCATTTTTTTTGCTTTTTCTTCTCGTTTCAGATACGTGATAGCGGTGGACTACATCGGAATCGGTGGACTACGACGATGACCTGCAGTTTTTTCTTTTCTTTTAATAAAATGGTTAACGAGGGCTGTGGGGGAGTGTTTTTACTAATAAAAATTTTTTAACTTGTGTGTGCTTTTTTTCTTTGTTATTACTTTACAGGCTTAGTAGTGGAAACCGTTGTGTAGACGATGTCCATTAGGAGTTCATTGGAAAAAAAAAAACGTGTGGTTCCCCGTCTTTTCATTTTCAGCCAAATACCAAAAAAACAGCAACAGCCTGACGTTACCAGGGTGGGCGGGGACCATTGTCACTGGCCCTCCCCAGCCTACATAAGGCCAGCCTGTTACCGCCTAGGCCCAAGAGCACCATATTTGGCACTCTAGGCCTGTTGGTATTGGCTCTTCCCGGTTCCCCTGTGGCGTTGGGTACCGGGGTAATAATTGGGGGTTAGTGCTAGCGGTTTTTGGGGCTAACGCAAAGCCTCAACTTAGTAATGTACTCCGTCTACACAACGGCTTCCACTACTAAGCCTGTAAAGTAATAACAAAGAAAAAAAGCACACACAAGTTAAAACATTTTTATTAGGAAAAACATTCCCCTACAGCCCTCGTTAACCATTTTATTAAAAGAAAAGAAAAAACTGCAGGTCATTGTCGTAGTCCACCGATTCCGAGGTAGTCCTCCGCATTCACGTATCTGAAACGAGAAGAAAAAGCAAAAAAAATGGGTTAGTACCTAGAGAGCCTAACTTACCACCCCCGTTCAAGCTCCGTCATCTTCCTGCATTGCGACAAGTCCAGTGACGGAGCAGGAATGGAGGGGGGTAAGTGGCCTTCTGATCACCGTATCCAGCCATCTATACAGGTGGCCGTATACTGCATTAACGTAGCAGAGCGCAACTGCCTCTGCTACTTTTGCAAAACTACAACTTCCATCCTGCCCGGACGGCCTTTGGCTCTCTGGGAATGCTGGGAGTTGTAGCCCCTTCACTTTATGACTAAGCTAAGCTAAACTCTCTAAACTACACTTCATCTGCCTGTAAAACTAAGTTAGCTACACTACACCCGTGTACAACTACACCAACTATGCTAGAACTGGACTAACACTACACTACGCTAACTACTCTAAGACTACGCTGCGCTCACTACTGTCCTTTTGCTGTCTAATCTAAGCTAAACTACAACTCGCAGTGTGCCTGGGCAGCCTTTAGCTGTCTAGGCATGCTGGGAGTTGTAGTCCTAAACTATGCTAAATTACAACCTCCTACACTAATCTACCTACCTACGCTACTTGCGTAGTGCTGCGCTCGCTGCTCTACTTTCTGTTCCCCATTCCCTGAGCGTTAGCAGGGGACGGGGAGTAGAGCAGCGGGCGGGGAGGCAAGCAGATGACAGCGCTATCAAGCATAGGCATCCCGATAGCGCTGGCGATCGAGCGTGCCTGGCGGGTGACAATAAAACAGTAAAAGTCGGGCCACAGAGGCCATGAGAGCTCCGTGCAGCTGCCGTGCGCATCGATGCGTGACGGTTAAATATGTCACATGACAAGTGTGAGCCAATAGGATGTGATGGAGGTGGAGCATTTCATTCTATGGCAAATTTCATTCTACGGCCCGTCATCCAATAAGAGCGGCGTGCGTAGCGACGTCAAGGCATGGACGAAGAGCGAGGATAGCGAGCAGCTGAGACATTCCCGGAACGACGGGTACACGGCGACAGCGATGGAGGGCGACATCCAGGGCAGCAGTGACGAGCAATGACGCGTTCGGAGCGGCGAGGGACACGTGAGTACTACCTCCTATACCAGTGGTCTTCAACCTGCGGACCTACAGATGTTGTAAAACTACAACTCTCAGCATGTCCGGACAGCCAACGGCATGCTGGGAGTTGTAGTTTTGCAACATCTGAAGGTCCACAGGTTGAAGATCACTGTCCTATACTTTACATTGTATTTGGTTCAGATTCTTTATTTTCTAGATTTTTATCCTATAAAATTAAGTGCGTATTATATGTCGGAGCATCTTATATGACAAAAAATACTGTATGTAATTGAATAAAACAATATAAAAACAAAAATATACATACAATGGTATAAATTAGTATAAAGTGTCCACAATAATACAAGTGACTTCAGAATTGTGCTCCTGGTATAATTAATTGTAGTCCGAGTGAATGCACTCTTCTCTCATTGCATGTAATAAATATTGGTGCAGATTCTGACAAATACCGCTATATACTGTAATCCAAGGGTATAGTTCAGCAAAGTACTTTTTTTTTATATGCAGAGCGCAACAGCACAAGTTGCAATTGTATCCAACTTATAGTAGTTTGCATCAACTTTCAAGGTAAGTGTAAAATGAGCTTTCATTCATGCAAAAAATCGATCCTGGCTCCTAGGCAGAGAGCCAGCTCCAGGAGACTCAGCCGTCTCACAGTTTAGCAGCAATAAGTGTAATGGACAGTCACGGATCAACGTGCAAATGTTTAAGATAGAATTTGCACCTTGATTAGATGTGTGCTCGTCTCTGTGCGATCCCGGCTCTAGCACAGAGGGCCCACTCCTGGAGACTTGGCCGTCTCCGATTTGGCAGTGATGGTATTGGGCTCCTTTTGTGTGGACTGCAGCTGTTCTGTAGGTAACGACCAAGCTGTGTCCTAGTAATAGGTGCTACATGCCTGTCCAATGAAGGAAACAGGAGTAGTGATGATCCTTGGTACATTGTCTATGAGAGGTAAAATTGGATATTGTGGCACTTGTAGTGGTAGTTAAGGATGGATGCATTTCAGGTCCTCCTTAAGGACCTGAAACGCGTCCAGCCTTAACTACCACTACCACGCCCCCTCTCAAAGACTTGCATTGAAGGGACGCGCGTGACGTCACACGGGGGCAGAGTCCTGACGTCACGGACTTCATTTCCCGGAGTTGCGACTCAGACCCTCCAGCGGTTCGGGTGAGAACACAGGTGGGTGCCGCAATCAATCATGCAGGGGTCCCCAGCGGCGGGACCCCCGCAATCAGACATCTTGTCTAGGGTGGGATTACCCCTTTAAGATAGAATTTGTACCCTGATTAGATGTGTGCTGGGCTCTGTGTGATCCCGGCTCTAGCAAAGAGGGCCCACTCCTGGAGACTCGGCCATCTCCGATTTGGCAGTGATGGTAGTGGGCTCCTTTTGTGTGGACTGCAGCTGTTCTGTAGGTAACGACCAAGCTGTGTCGTAGTAATAGGTGCTATGTGCCTGTCCAATGAAGGAAACAGGAGTAGTGATGATCCTTGGTACTTTGTCTATGAGCTAAAACTAAACCATTACTTTTAGCTACTGAAGAACGCGTCCAGCCATAACTACTACTACAAGTGCCACAATATCCAATTTCACCTCTCATAGACAAAGTACCAAGGATCATCACTACTCCTGTTTCTTTCACTGGACAGGCATGTAGCACCTATTACTAGGACACAGCTTGGTCATTACCTACAGAACAGCTGCAGTCCACACAAAACTAGCCCAATACCATCACTGCCAAATCAGAGACGGCCGAATCTCCAGGAGTGGGCCCTCTGTGCTAGAGCCAAGATCGCACAGAGACCAGCACACATCTAATCAAGGTAAAAATTCGATCTTAAACATTTGCACATCGATCCGTGACTGTCTATTACACTTATTGCTGCTACACTGTGAGACGGCTGAGTCTCCTGCAGCTGGCTCTCTGCCTAGGAGCCAGGATCGATTTTTTTGCATGATGAAAGCTCATTTTACACTTACCTTGAAAGTTGATACAAACTACTATAAGTTGGATACAATTGCAACTTGTGCTGTTGTGCTCTGCATATAAAAAGAAAGTACTTTGATGATCTATACCCACACTTGGATTACAGTATATCGGTATTTGTCAGAATCTGCACCAATATTTATTACATGCAATAAGAGAAGAGTGCATTCACTCGGACTACATTTAATTATACCAGGAGTACAATTCTGAAGTCACATGTATTATTGTGGACACTTTATACTAACTTATACCATTGTATTTATATTATTGTTTTTATATTGATTTATTCAATTACATATACACTGATTTTATATTACACTATCTGTGGTCTAGCTGACCTACAAGGGTCCTGTAGGTCACAGACCACTATAATATTTACAACTAATTAATATCATTTTTACTATCAATTGTACATTAATAAATCAATTTTACAAATAAATACATTTTATATCAAATATTCACAGACCTTCGAGCCCCAATTTCTTTATCTATTGTATTTTTGCTAGACACCGTGGGTGTAGCTGTCATTTGGGCAGCTCAGGCCGCGGGTTAACAGATTGGTAAGAGCCTCTCCAATCCCCTTCTATTTTACATTTTATAAGTGGTCATAAACTTGTAAATATCTCATGAAAGAGATAGTTACGTTAAAACCAAGCACATCATTGTTTTTCTTGTGAAATTCCCAATAAGTTTGATGTGTCACATGACCCTCTTCATATTGAAAAAACAAAAGTTGGATTCAAAATAGCCGTCATGGTCACCACCCATCTTGAAAAGTTTCCCCCCTCACATATACTAATAAGCCACAAACAGGAAGTTAATATCAGCAACCATTCCCATTTTATTAAAGGGGTATTCCAGGCCAAAACTTTTTTTTATATATCAACTGGCTCCAGAAAGTTAAACAGATTTGTAAATTACTTCTATTAAAAAATCTTAATCCTTCCAATAGTTATTAGCTTCTGAAGTTTTCTGTCTAACTCTCTGATGACTCATGTCCCGGGAGCTGTGCAGTTCCTATGGGTATATTCTCCCAGCATGCGACATCATCATTGAGTAGTTAGACAGAAAACTTCAGAAGCTAATAACTATTGGAAGGATTAAGATTTTTTAATAGAAGTAATTTACAAATCTGTTTAACTTTCCGGAGCCAGTTGATATATATAAAAAAAGGTTTTGCCTGGAATACCCCTTTAAGGTGTATCCATATAAATGGCCCACCCTGTACATATGTCTTTTAACCTTTACAACCTTCATGAGCTATTACATACAAGGCAGATGACAAGTTGAAAAAACATGGCTTTAAATGGGTATTCTGCTCAGGCAGGTGCTTAGGATAAACACATTATTTACCTTTCTCAACCCCCGCACTTGCCACTGCTATCGCAAAGCTTTTGAAGTTGCTCGTGAAATTGACCACTCATATGCAGTTGGGAGACCGGGGAACAAGGATGTTTACATTTTTTTTGCCGTTTTAGCACCTGCCTCAGCACAATTATAAAAACATACTTCCTGAAATACCCCTTTAGGGTCTATTCACATGTACAGTATTCTGCGCAGATTTGATGCGCAGATTTGATGCACAGGATTTCAAGCTGTGTTCAGCCATTCAGTTTACATTGAAATCTGTATCAGAAAATCCTGAGCATCAAATCAGTGCAGAATACTGTACATGTGAATAGACCATTAGGGTCTATTCACACCTAAAGTGCACATTTGATGTGCAGTATTTGAGGCTGCAGATTTCAATGTAAACTAAATGACTAAATAAATATGAACAGGATACTGTACATGTGAATACACCCTTAGGGTCTATTTACACGTACAGAATCCTGCACATATTTGATGCATATAATTTGAAGCTGTGTTCAGTCATTTAGTTTAAATTGAACTGTGCAGCATAAAATCTGCAGCTTTAAACCCTGCACATGATTCTGTACTGAAATACGCTGTGCATGCACTATGAGCAGTCACACAGGGCTTTCCATTCTGCAGCCCTATGTGTGTAGTAAGATACAGAGGCGGGCCAAACAGCCTGGCGTAACTTTGACATGCAGCCCACCTCCAAACCTTATTGCACACACAGGACTGTGGTGGGGAAAGCCTTTTGTTTGCTAACAGCGCATACGCAGTGCATTTCCCGCTGCCCAGCAGATTTCTCACTGTGTGAAGTACTCTGTGCATGTGCTGTGTGTGACCCTACCCTTAGGGTTTCATAAAGAGCAGGATTCCTAAAGTAGACCACACAAAAAACATGCAGTGTAATTCTACATTACATCATTTTCAAAATGTCGTAAATTTTCACATACTAGAAAAATCATTTTGGTTTTAAAAGAGGAATTTTCCTTTGCTTTCGCATATGCAAAATGTCTAATGCATAACAGATGGTTCTGATTGTGTAATGGAGTGGTAAGTAATTCACTGCAGGGTATAATCAGATTTAGTTAGGCTCCTTTCACACGATATATGTTTTAAAGACCCATTATAATGTCCTGTTAAGAAAACCCTTAAAAATGGGCGTTAAACTTTTTTTGATTATCCGTTATCACCAGTTATGAACAACGGACGTTATTTGTGACAGGAGAAAAATTAGTGCATGTAACTTTTTTTTCTCCCGTCACAAATAACATCCGTTATTCATAACGGGTGATAACGGATAATCAAAAAATCCCATAGACTTGAACGGGATTTTGTAACGGACGTTTTTAAGGGTTTTCTTAACAGGACATTATAACGGGTCTTTAAAACAGAGCAACATATAGTGTGAAAGGAGCCTAAGCACATCATATACATTTACAGCTCTTAATTATGTTAAAAAAAATCTGAATTTAAGGTTATTTGTGGCTCAATTTTTCAATAATTCAAAAAATTTGCTTATGGTAGAAACTATACCTTGGTGGCAAGACGACACTCCACAACTCTTATGTTGAAATGAGCTGTTGCAGCCTTATTCATTTCAACACAACTATTGGCAATCACAAAAACAGCTCCTTGTGGAAGTTTTACATCAGTTGCTCTCAGAGGGCCAAATTCTATCAACTTTGCCTGTTAAAAAATACAAATTTAATGTTTTAAAATAGCCACAGTCTAATGGCTACACAATACAAACAATTGATGTATTTTAAAAGGTAATTAAATTACAATAATTATCAATGAAATTCTACCCCACAATACATAATATCATCAATTAACATTTGAACATCTGGGTAGTATACTTTTTTCTTCAAAATTTGGGAATCTAATCTTTCCTATCTGTTTAATTGAGGCCTATGGTTGGGGATTATTATGCCATTTCATCCCATTTTGCTGGTGATATACCGGCCAGATGGAGGCAAAAAAAGACAAATGTCTGTACTTTATCATGGGATTTGGAGACTCAGGATCTGGAGACTCAAAAAATGTAACCCATTAAGGACTCAAGGACAATTTTATTTTTACGTTTTCGTTTTTTCCTCCTCGCCTTCAAAAAATCATAACTGTCATATTTTCATCCACAGACTAGTATGAGGGCTTGTTTTTTGTGTGACCAGTTGTCCGTTGTAATGCCATCACTCACTTTACCATAAAATGTATGGCGCAACCAAAAAAATACTATTTGTGTGGGGAAGTTAAAAAGAAAACCCCAATTTTGCAAATTTTGTAAGGTTTTGTTTTCACCGTACAATTTACGGTAAAAATGATGTTTGTTCTTCATTCTTTGGGCCAATACAATTAAAATGATATCCATGATTACATACTCTTCTGTTACTGCTGCGCTTAAAAAAAAAAAAACGCAAACTTTTTAACAAAATTAGTACACTTAAAATCCTTCTATTTTGAAGACCTATAACTTTTTCATTTTTCTGTATAAGCAGCGGTATGAGGGCTAATTTATTGCGCCGTGATCTGTACTTTTTATTGATACCATATATGCATAAATAAAACTTTAAATACATTAAATACATTTAAATAATTGGGGGAATAAAATGTTCTAAAAAAACAGCAATTTTGGCCTTTTTTTTTTTTTTTACGTTCACCGTACGGTATCATTAACATCATATTTTAACAGTTCTGATATTGACGCACGCGTCAACACTAAATATGTTTATGAAATTATTTTTATCTTTTACACTTTTTGGGGGTGAAATGGGGAAAGTGGGACAATTTACATTTTTATTGGGGGAGGGGATTTTTCCCGTTTTTTTAATTTTTTTTTTACTTTTAATTTTACACTTTAATAGTCCCCATAGGGACTGTTCAGTGCTATGCATAGGACATATCACTGATCAGTATTATCGGCTATCTTCTGCTCTGGTCTGCTCGATCTCAGACCAGAGCAGAAGACCCGTGGAAGGCAGCAGAGGCAGGTGAGGGGACCTCAGTCTGCCGTTCTGGATGATCATCTATTTTAGTGACCGCAGTGCTGCAGATGCCGTGATCTGTATTGATCACGGCCTCTGAGGGGTTAATGGCGGACATCCATGCGATCGCAGATGTCGCCCATTACCGGCGGGTCCCTGGCTGCTATCAGCAGCCAGTACCTATCATGCATAACCCGAGCATCGCTCCAATGCTCGCGGTAATGTATAGGACGTAAATGTACGTCTGGTGCGTTAAGTACCACTGCACCAGGACGTACATTTACGTCCTGCGTCGTTAAGCGTTTAATTTTATGTGCTTCAGATGACAGCCCTGCTACACAACCAAACTGCACTTGAAATGGTCTGATATTCCATCATTACCAATAACTATAAATGTAGTGTGACCACTGTAATGTGCTGTTTTTTTATCTCTCCACTGGGAATAAAGCTCACAGCCAACCAAGAATATATCATAATTATAGTGGAAAAAGCCAATTTTTGAAAGGCTTCTGATAAACGTGTGGAGGACTACAAAGCGCTTGTGAGCAAGTTTTATAAATAACAAAATATGAGAATTGTTATTACACCCTCCACAGGTTGGCAACAAAAATTCTGGACAAACAGCCTTTATAGGTAATAGGTCAGTATCATTGTTACCAGTGTCACCCACACTACAAGCCTGTACAACAGGTTAATGCAAGTGATACTGATGACAGGTTCCCTTTAAAAATGTTATTCTAACCCCTATTCCTTTTAATTTTTTTCGTATTTGGGGCTGTATGAGGGCTAATTTTTGCACCACAATATGAAGTTTTTATCGGTACTAATTCTGGCAGCATTCCTGTGTGCCGGAGGATGGTAATAAACTAAAGGCTACCATTTGTACCCACTGGACACTGCAATCGTACTGACACTTCCACTTTCTTCATTAATGCAATGTTCAGCTTTGATTACTGCTTCTAAAAAGTTAAAGATGGCCCTCAGTGTATTTTCTGATATCTGTCATTAGTGATGAGTCTCCAGTGCTCGCTTCATAGCCATACTGCAACTGTACAGCCATGTGCGCACAGTAGTACTCTTCAGCACCATTCATTTGTGATACATGTCCTTAACCCCTTAACGACCACGGACATAAATGTACGTCCTGGTGAGGTGGTACTTAGCTCACCAGAACGTACATTTATGTCCTGTGTATGACCGTGAGCATTGGAGCAGTGCTCGCGTCGTACACAGCAGGTTCCGGCTGCTAGCAGCAGCCGGGGAGACGCCGGTAATGGCTGACATTAACCCCTCAGATGCCATGATCAGTACAGATCACGGCATCTGCTGCAGTGTGCATGTTAAAATAGATGATCGGATCACCCACAGCGCTGCCGCGGGGATCCGATCATCTGTAATGGCGGACGGAGGTCCCCTTACCTGCCGGCATCTCCCGGCGTCTCCTGCTCTAGTCTGAGATCGAGCAGAAGATCACCAATAATACTGATCAGTGCTATGCCCGATGCATGGCACTGAACAGTATTAGCAATCAAATGATTGCTATAGATAGTCCCCTATGGGGACATAAAAAGTGAAAAAAAGTTGAAAAATGTGTGGTGTCCCGGTACAGAACCATAAAAGTCATTATATGGTATTGACTTGTATATTAAGTATGTACATATATTATATGTATTGTACAGTGAATGTAAGTAATATATGAAGGTTGTTAGGACGTTTACTCTGTATAGGATCTTCCTAAGGTCATGTGATATGTCATGTGGTATGTGATCACATGATACCCAGAGTTCCATGGGCACAGGTAACCAGGAAACCAGCTACCAAAGGGCTTTAGTCCAGCCGCTTGATATATAAAGGGCTGCAGTCTCCACATTCTCTCTCTTGTCTCTTATCTCCTGGACCCAAAAGCAAGCACAAGTCTTGTACAAGTAAAGTCCAGCATATCTAGGCCAAAGCCTATAAGTCTGCAGCCACATCAAATATGTGAGTACAAGTCAATTTCTACTGTCCCTACCAAAGTCATAACAGTAGTACAGTGGCCTGCATCATTATTATAGCAACTACAAGTCCAAGCAAGCCTGAGAGGTTCCCTGTGTCCTGGTCACCTCTGTGGAAGTTATTTGTAAAGACTGTTATACTGCCTTCTTCAGTAAAGTTCCAGTTGCATCAAAACCCTGCTTTGGACTCTCATTTACTATATGCCATTTTGGGTTGGTTGTCAGCAGTAGCCTACACCAAACAACCACATCCTGCCATCACGAACACTAGGGGTTAACAACATCTTGCCCTAGGGGTTAACAACATCTTGCCCCAGGGGTTAATACCATCTGGCCCCGCTACGCCCCGTGGTCCCGCCATAACACCGGTGCCTCACCACAAATGTAAAGACAAAAAGTAAATAAAAAAAAAGGTGAAAAATACCCTCCCCCAATAAAAATGAAAATTGTCAGTTTTTCCCATTTTACCCCCAAAAAGCGTAAACTTTTTTTTATAAACATATTTGGTATCGCCGCATGCATAAATGTCCAAACTATTAAAATATAATGTTAATGATCCCATACGGTGAACAGCGTGAATGTGAAAAATAAAAAAAAGTCCAAAAATGCTGCTTTTGTCAAATTTTATTCCCAAAATAATTTATAAAAAATGTATCTAAAAGTTTTATATATGCAAATATGGTATCAATAAAAAGTACAGATGATGGCGCAAAAACTGAACCCTCATACCGCCCTATATACGGAAAAATTTAAAAGTTATAGGTGGTCAAAATAGGGCGATATTACACTCAGCAGTATACAGCGGCAGTCACTCACATTTTAAGGCCTAACCAGCAGCCAACCATAACAGTGTCAAAGATGAAATACTTTGTTTTTCAGTTTAAAGGGGTACTCCGGTGAAAACCTTTTTTCTTTTAAATCAACTGGTGGCAGAAAGTTAAACATATTAGTAAATTACTTCTATTAAAAAATCTTAATACTTCCTGTACTTATTAGCTGCTGAATACTACAGAGGAAATTATTTTCTTTTTGGAATGCTCTCTGATGACATCACGAGCACAGTTCTCTCTGCTGACATTATTATAATAATAATAATAACACTTTATTTATTGTTGTCCTTAGTGGGATTTGAACCCAAGTCCCCAGCACTGCAAGGCAGGATTGCTTACCACTGAGCCACCATGCTACCCTTAGCATACATCTGCTATGCATGGTTGCTAAAATGGACAGAGATGTCAGCAGAGAGCACTGTGCTCGTGATGTCATCAGTGTTCCAAAAAGAAAGGAATTTCCTCTGTAGCATTCAGCAGCTAATAAGTACTGGAAGGATTAAGATTTTTTAATAGAAGTAATTTACAAATATGTTTAACTTTCTGCCACCAGTTGATTTAAAAGAAAAAAGGTTTTCACCGGAGTACCCCTTTAACTCATGGATGGCAATGTGTCTCAGGGCACTTTTGATCACAGAAAACAATCTCGGTCGCCTGTGATAATTAGATTATCGGGTGAGCCCAATTTAAGGAAGAACTACTAAAGGTGGATGTTCAACATTATTAAGCAGAGCACCATTTTCAAGCAATATGGGGAAGAAAAGGGATCTCTCTGCTGCTGAAAAGAGTGAAATAGTTCAATGCCTTGGACGAGGTATGAAAACATTAGATATTTCATGAAAACTTAAGTGTGATCATGAAGAGATTTGTGGCTGATTCAGAGCACAGACGGGTTTGTGCAGATAAAGGCACATTGAGGAAGATTTCTGCCAGATCCATGCATCAGATCAAGAGAGCAACTGCTAAAATACCATCACATAGCAGTAAACAGATATTTGAAGCTGCTGGTGCCTCTGTAGTCCAAGGGACATCAATGTGTAGAGTCCTCCAGAGTCTTGCAACTGTGCATAAATCTTCTATTCGGCCACCACTAACAAATGCTCACAAGCAGAAATGGCTGCATTGGGCAGAAAAATACATGAAGACTAATTTTCAAACAGTCCTGTTAACTGATTAATGCCTTGCAACCCTGGATGGTCTGGATGGACAGAGTAGTGGATAGTTGGTGGACGGTCACCCTGTTCAAACAAGGCTGCGACATCAGCAAGGCGGTGGTGGAGTCGTGTTTTGGGCAGGAGCTGGTCGGTCCTTTTAGGGTCCCCGAAGGGGTAAAGATGGCCCCTGAAAAGTATGTGGAGTTTCTCACTGACCACTTTCTTCCCAGGTACAGAAGGAAGAACTATACTTTCCGTAATAAAATCATCTTCATGAATGACAATGCACCATCTCATGCTGCAAAGAATTCCTCTTCATCAATGGCTGCTATAGGGTAAAAAGGAGATAAATTAATGGTGTGGCCTCCATCCTTCCCTGACCTCAATCCTATTGAGAACCTTTGGAGCATCCTCAAGCAAAACATCTATGAGGGTGGGAGGCAGTTTACATCCAAACAGAAGTCCTGGGAGGCTATTCTGACATCTTTCAAACAAATTCAACCAGAAACTGTCCAAAAACTCACAAGTTCAATGGATACAAGCCTTGTGCAGCTGCTATTAAATTGAGGAGCTAGACAAACAACAGGAGGAGTTAAAGGACAGGCTGGATTTTCACCAAATAGTGCAGCAGGAACACTTTGTCAAAATCTCTGACCACCTTTACATGCAAAAGGACATCTCCATAGGCGCAATAATTTGCAGCTCCGTGGCACCCCTGAATCTGTGCGCCTCCTGACCTTGATCTGACTGCTCAGAAAATCTTTGCCGTCCTACTGGGTTCTGAGAAACCTTTTGCCAATGAGCTGGACTGGATGAATGCCTCCTTCGGCTCTAGGCCCCTGATATTGCGCAATGTTATGTGCCTTATACACTTTTTCAAGGAAAAAGACATGACAGTCATGACAGCCGATAGAGATGATGAACTTGTTAAGCTAGATGGAATGTCAGTCTCCCTGCTGCCTGATCTTGCTAGACGTACCTTGCAATTACATTGCGCTCTAAAGTCCCTCTTGGTGCCGCTTTGTGAGAGGGAGATGCCTTTCAGGTGGGGTTTCTCCTTTCAGCTAGTGGTTCACTTCAAGGGTAAGACCCTTGTTTTTTGCCACCTGGGCGACCTGACAAAGTTTATAACTGTCCTAGAACTCCCGATGATGGCTCTGGCAGGTTTCCCTATGTCTCCTGGATCCTCCTCACCCTTTACCTGATGCCACTTCTGGGTGGCTCTTCTGTTGGCACTTGCCTGGGTTATGTGGGACTACTGTTAGCCTCTGGACCTGGCTTAGTCCCCGACTGGATGGTTGCTGAGGAACGGCTGTGCTTTCAGCCTGAGACCTCTACCCATCGAGTTTAACTGCTGTTCTGCTGGATGTTTAAATATTAGATTGCTTTATGCTCATACGTGGGTTGCTTTAGCTTTTTTTTTTCTGCTCTTGTCAGCTTGGGGGCTGATGTTTTCATTTTTTTTTTTTTTATAACCTCTGTAGTTGGCTTGTATTGCCCCTACTCTGGGTTGACAGTTGGTTGGTTTACAGCCCTCTAATGGGATTTTTGATGCAGGTTTTTCGGCCCTTTTCTTTGTTGGTTCTACTTCTGTCCTTTCTCTCTCTTTCCTTTTTTTCTTTTTTCTTTTTAACTTCTTTTTGGTCCTTTCCCTATGCTCTCCGTAGACTGAGAATAGTACTTCATGACCGTCACCTTGTAGACCTGTGGCGAGTGGTCAAGGACTACACTTACTTCTCCCCATCACACAACTCATGGCCATCTTGACATGATCTTTGTTAGTCATTTTCTCTTTTCTATGTCCCCTTGATCCTCCATAGACTCCATTGTCTGGATATATCATGTTCCAGTACTAGCTAGGTTTTATTTCTCTAGGGGTGAGCCCCGTCCTTTCTCCTGGAGGCTGAATGAACATTTGCTCAGGGATCAATTGTGTTTATTAGTGGTCCATCACACTTTTTCAGATTTTATCAAGATACACCAATCTGATCCTACCAGGTTGCCTCTTCAGTGGGAGGCTTTGAAATACACGGTCTTTGGGGTATTTATTGCTCATGGGTCTCGTCTAATACAGCCAATGCCCTGACATTATGATCCCTTTTTGAAACCTTGGCCTCGCCAAAAAATCCTACTTATTTAGATGCTACGCACGACCAGATTTCAAATACGAGACAGCAACTGCTGAACTGCCGATCAGGTTGGCTTTGTCTCTGGCAGGGTAGCTAGGGACAGCACACAAAAATTGTTCTCTCTCATGGCCACCACCAGGTCTCATGGCCTATTAATTCCGAAAAGGTATTTGATAGGGTGAGGTGATATTTTGGCCTTGGACCACTTGGGTATGGGTCAAAGGTTTCATGGTCACAATGTTTTATACAAAGGAGCTACAGCTCAGTTTAGAGTCATTGGTTTCCTCCCCTTTACCTATCCATAAGGGGACCAGACAGGGTGTCCTTATTCCTTTACATGATTGCCATGGAATACCTGACAGTGGCTTTGAGACAGAACACATCTTTTCCTGGTCTTTCCCTTCACTCCTGTTCTTATAAGTTATCCTTGTACGCAGATGACCTGCTTTTATATATCATGTCCCCATGCATTTCCCTTTGGTAATTTTGGCAGTATTTGCTGAATATGAGGATCTTAGTCACTTAAAGGTTAACACCCATAAGTCTGAGCTTCTTAATGTCTCCATGCCACCTGAGACCTTTGCATGGATTCATCCCAATGACCCAGCATAACTCTCTTTGATATTTGGGGATTAACATAGTTGCTGACCTTAATGGTCTTTTTGCGGCTAACTTACAAGTAATTGAACAGGACCTTAATACCTCTTACTCTCTTATGGTTTAGTAAGATGGCTGCTGTTAGGATGCCTGGCTCCTTTTTTTTATGCAGACTCTCCCTATTTGCATCCCTGCCTCTTTCCTCTCTGGGATTCGGTCTCTGGTGACATATTTTGATCTGTCCCCTGGTGGCTCTAGTCTTCAAGTGTTGATCCGGAGTAAGGAGAGCTTTCCCAACTTTTGTATGTACTATAGAGCTATGGTCTGCTCACGTATCCTTAATCTCTGTTATCATTCCACTACAAAAGAATGGGTGAGTCTTGAGAAAGGTATTTCCCTTCTCCACCCTGCTGCCATTCCATGGTTATCACCCCCTCTTGCTCTTCTATTGCATCTCTCCCCTACCTTTATCATGTTTTCCTACCCATCTGGGACTCCATTATCGCATCCCTGTGACATTTTACTTCCACCCAGGCCCACTTGCTCCTTTGTTTAGTAACCCCTTCTATCCAAATGATGTAGATATGCAAGCCCTGCTTGGTCACAACCCTGACTTTAAGATGTCATATCTGGGTCAACCCTGACCCCTTTTGGTGTTGTTCTTATCGGCGCCACCTAGTGAGTTGTTCACATACGAGAAACTTAGATGTTTCTACTCCTTTCTGCAGCCTTAAACTCAGTTACACAGACCCCTCACTACCTCCTCATACCATTTCTCTTATTTACGGAATACTGTGAGGTTCAGTTGAGCTTTCAGTCAAGCCCATGTATGTCCTTAAGTGGTAATCTGAGCTTTACCATGTGTTCACCACCAGGGAGGTTTCTAGCATGTGTCTACTGACTCATAAAGCTTCTATCTCTTCCAGTATTCTGGAGAATAACTTTATGGTGCTATCTAGATTGTACCGGTTTCCACAACGTGTTCATGAGATGTTCCAAACAGGATCTCTAATCAGGTGACCTACTTGCATACTTGGTGGGACTGTCCACCAGGGATGTGCACATAGGCATCTAAGGGGGCTGTAGCCCCAAGCCCCTTCGCAGCACCTGCCTGTAGATGCCCTATTGGAATATTATTGCACTTTGCAATGTTTTGAGCAAAATAGTGTTAAAATCACGGCAAAAATTCCGCTATTTTGCGCAAATGTGGAAGACTGCAGTCACCAGGAAGCACAGGCTGCGAATGCACATGTGTTACATACATATGTTATATATACAATCAGTATCAGTGTGTCGCCAGCTGCTGCAAAACTACAGCAACCAGCATGCCCAGACAGCCAAAGCCTTTCTGGGCATGCTGGGAGTAGTAGTTTTGCAGCAAAAGCTTTCAACACAATGGTTGGAAAACACTGATCCATACCATTACAAAGATCATTTTTGTTTTGATGGGACTTTTTGATAACCTTTTATAAATCTTTTTATGGTACATGAAGTGACCAAAAATGCACAATTCTGATTAGTGCAATATTTCTGGTTTTGGGACGCCACTTACAATTTTGCCACACTAAGTCTAAAACAGGGAGCTGTATATAGGGGGTATACAGATTAGTATATAGGGGAACAGTGTGTGAAGGGGCCATTTGAATTGATTTGGGGGGGGGGGGGGTATCCCAAGTTGAACCCTTTATGGACACAGGCCAATTTCCATTTTTGAATTTTCCTTTTTCTCCTCCTTGCCTTCTAAAAGCAGTAACTCTCTAACTTTTCCACTCAAAACCCATATAATGGCTTATTTTTTTGCTGAACAAATTCTACTTTGTAGTGACACCTTTTATATCACATTAACCCCTTCAGGACCAAGCCCATTTTGGCCTTAAGGACCAGAGCGTTTTTTGCACATCTGACCACTGTCACTTTAAACATTAATAACTCTGGAATGCTTTTAGTTATCATTCTGATTCTGAGATTGTTTTTTCGTGACATATTCTACTTTAACATGGTGGTAAATTTTTGTGGTAACTTGCATCCTTTCCTTGTGAAAAATCCTAAAATTTGATGAAAAATTTGAAAATTTTGCATTTTTCTAACTTTGAAGCTCTCTGCTTGTAAGGAAAATGTATATTACAAATAAAAAATTTTTTTATTCACATATACAATATGTCTACATCATAAAATTGACATGTTTTTACTTTTGGAAGACACCAGAGGGCTTCAAAGTTCAGCAGCAATTTTCCAATTTTTCACAAAATTTTCAAACTCACAATTTTTCAGGGACCAGTTCAGGTTTGAAGTGGATTTGAAGGGTCTTCTTATTAGAAATACCCCACAAAAGACCCTATTATAAAAACTGCACCCCCCAAAGTATTCAAAATGACATTCAGTCATCATTTTAACCCTTTAGGTGTTTCACAGGAATAGAAGCAAAGTGAAGGAGAAAATTCACAATCTTCATTTTTTACACTCGCATGTTCTTGTAGACCCAATTTTTAAATTTTTACAAGGGGTAAAAGGAGAAAATGTATACTTATATTTGTAGCCCAATTTCTCTTGAGTAAGCACATACCTCATATGTCTATGTAAAGTGTTCGGCGGGCGCAGTAGAGGGCTCAGAAGGGAAAGAGCGATAAGGGGATTTTGGAGAGTAAGTTTTTCTGAAATGGTTTTTGGGGGCATGTTGCATTTAGGAAGCCCTTATGGTGCCAGAACAGCAAAAAACCCTCACATGGCATACCATTTTGGAAACTAGACCCCTTGAGGTACGCAACAAGGAATAAAGTGAGCCTTAATACCCCACAGGTGTTTCACGACTTTTGCATATGTAAAAAAAAAAAAATTTTTTTCACTAAAATGTGTGTTTCCCCCCAAATTTCACATTTTTCCAAGGGTCAATAGCAGGAAATACCCCCCAATATTTGTAACCCCTTCTCTTCTGAGTATGGAGGTACCCCATAAGTTGACCTGAAGTGCACTATGGGTGAACTACAATGCTCAGAAGAGAAGGAGTCATATTTGGCTTTTTGAGAGCAAATTTTGCTCGGGGGGCATGTCGCATTTAGGAAGCCCCTATGGTGCCAGAACAGCAAAAAATACTCACATGGCATACCATTTTGGAAACTAGACCCCTTGAGGAATGTAATAAGGAATAAAGTGAGCCTTATTACCCCACAGGTGTTTCATGACTTTTGCATATGTAAAAAAAAAAAAAATATTTCCACTAAAATGTGTGTTTCCCCCCTAATTTCACCTTTTTGCAAGTGTTAATAGCAGAAAATACCCCCCAAAATTTGTAACCGCATCTCTTCTGAGTATGGAGGTACCCCATAAGTTGACCTGAAGTGCACTATGGGCGAACTACAATGCTCAGAAGAGAAGGAGTCAGATTTGGCTTTTTGAGAGCAAATTTTGCTCGGGGAGCATGTCGCATTTAGGAAGCCCCTAAGGTGCCAGAACAGCAAAAAAAAAAACACACATGGCATACCATTTTGGAAACTAGACCCCTTGAGGAACGTAACAAGGGGTACAGTGAGCATTTGCCCCCCACTGGTGTCTGACAGATCTTTGGAACAGTGGGCTGTACAAGTTTTCATTTTCATGGACCACTGTTCCAAAGATCCGTCAGACACCTGTGGGGGGTAAATTCTCACTGCACCCCTCATTACATTCCGTGAGGGGTGTCGTTTCCGAAATGGGGTCACATGTGGGGTTTTGTTTTTTTTGCGTTTGTCAAAACTGCTGTAACAATCAGCCACCCCTGTGCAAATCACCTCAAATGTACATGGTGCGCTCTCCCTTCTGGGCCTTGTTGTGCGCCCCCAGAGCACTTTGCGCTCACATATGGGGTATCTCTGTAGTCGGGAGAAATTGCGTTACAAATTTTGGGGGCTTTTTTCCCTTTTACCTCTTGTGAAAATGTAAAGTATAGGGCAACATCAGCATGTTAGTGTAAAAAATAAAAAAATTTTACACTAACATTCTGGTGTAGACCCCAACATTTCCTTTTCATGAAGGGTTAAAGAAGAAAAAGCCCCCCAAACCTTGTAACGCAATTTCTCCCGAGTTCAGCGATACCCCATATGTCGCCCTAAACTGTTGCCCTGAAATACGACAGGGCTCCAAAGTGAGAGCGCCATGTGCATTTGAGGCCTAAATTTGGGATTTGCATAGGGGTGGACATTGGGGTATTCTACGCCAGTGATTCCCAAACAGGGTGCCTCCAGCTGTTGCAAAACTCCCAGCATGCCTGGACAGTCAACGGCTGTCCGACAATACTGGGAGTTGTTGTTTTTCAACAGCTGGAGGCTCTGCTTTGGAAACAGTGGTGTACCGGACGTTCTTATTGGGGGAGGGGGGCTGTGTAAGGGTATGTGTATATGTAGTGTTTTTAACTTTTTATTTTATTTTGTGTTAGTGTAGTGTAGTGTTTTTAGGGTACAGTCACATGGGCGGGGGATTACAGCGAGTTTCCCAGCGCAAAATTTGCTGCATCTCAAGATGCGAGAAACCCACTGTAAAAGCCTCGCCCATGTGAATGTACCCTGTACATTCACGGGGGTGGCGGGGCGGGGGGGGGGGGGGGGGCATCAGCTGTTGCAAAACCACAACTCCCAGCATGCATGGTCTGTTAGTGCATGCTGGGAGTCATAGTTTTGCAACAGCTGGAGGCACACAGGTTAGGGAACACTGAGTTAGAAATAGACAATGTTTCCCAACCAGTGTGTCTCCAGTTGTTGCAAAACTACAACTCCCAGCATGCCCAGACAGCTGAAGGGCATGCTGGGAGTTGTAGTTCGGCAACATCTGAAGGGCCAGATGTTGCTGAACTAAAACTCCCAGCATGCCTGGACAGTCAGTGCATACTGGGAGTTGTAGTTTTGCAACAGCTGGAAGAGCACAGATTGGAGACCATTATACAATGGTCTCCAAACTGGGGCCCTCCAGATGTTGCAAAACTACAACTCCCAGCATGCATGGTCTTTTAGTGCATGCTGGGAGTTATAGTTTTGCAACAGCTGGAGGCACACAGGTTAGGAAACACTGAGTTAGAAACAATGTTTCCCAACCAGTGTGTCTCCAGCTGTTGCAAAACTACAACTCCCAGCATGCCCAGACAGCTGAAGGGCATGCTGGGAGTTGTAGTTCGGCAACATCTGAAGGGCCAGATGTTGCTGAACTAAAACTCCCAGCATGCCTGGACAGTCAGTGCATGCTGGGAGTTGTAGTTTTGCAACAGCTGGAAGAGCACAGATTGGAGACCATTATACAATGGTCTCCAAACTGGGGCCCTCCAGATGTTGCAAAACTACAACTCCCAGCATGCCCAGACAGCCAAAGGCTGTCTAGGCATGCTGGGAGTTGTAGTTTTCACACTCCTAGAAGCAGCAGTGAAGATCTTCACTGCTGCCTCTGAGGACCACATACTTACCCGTCGCTGCTCGTCCACGTGGCCGGTCCCGCGCTGCTCCTCGGTCCCGCCGCTGGATCAGGTAAGTCCGCCGGTCCCCACGTGTTCCCCCCTATGCTGCAGGTCCCCGCGAGCCCCTGCAGCCTTCGTCCCCCGTTCTGCCCGACTTCCAGGGGCGGGCAGTGCGGGGGATCTGAACTTTCACCCCAGATCACTGTGATTGGTCCACAGGGACCAATCACAGTGATCGCTGACCAGGACCATCAATTGATGGTCCTGGGGGTGAAGCAGAAGTTGTCCCCTGCTGGAAACAGCGGGACTTCTGCCAGTTAACCCGTGCGATGCTGCGCATCGCCGGGTTAACTGAATGTCATTTATAAACGCCGGGATGCGCGAACGCACTGCACAACCCGGCGTTTATATATGACATTCTGCGGGAAGGGGTTAAAATGTAATGGGGTAGCAATAAAAACATAACTGGGGAGAAATAAAAAAGGAAACCACAATTTTGCTTTTTTTTTTTATTTTTTATTTTTTTTTGGGGGGGGGGGGGTGTTCCTTTTTGTGCTGTGCCCTTCCCTTTATGATTAAACTGACCTTTTCTCTTTACTATGTGGATTCCCATGGTTACACGCTTTTCTCTTATTGTACTGCTTAAAAAAAATTATAACTTTTCAGGCAAAATCTTTATAATTTTTTTTTATATACTGGGCAGTTTCAAGGTAATTTTTTGTTCCATGATCTTTAGTTTTTATCGGTAACACTTTATTTTTGTACCATCATTACTTTCTGACAGATGATCATCTGTAGGGTTAGCTGTATAAGAAATAAACGCTGCTTGTTCATTACTTTGGAGTCTAGTATTGATTACTACCTCGCTCTACCATTCAGCAAGCACCAGGCAAGTGTAGTTTTCTTCCTGCCTCTGTAACGAGATGCGCCCCGGCCGGACATACCGGCCGTGAGCGCATCTTCCCCGGTGTGTCAGCTCCCAGCAGGGCTGGGATTCGCAATGCGGGATGCGCCCGTCCCAGCCCGTCACTCACCTCCGTCCCCGGCCTCTGTCCCTAAGCTCCTACGCGCGCGCGCCCCCACCTCCTAGCGTGCGCCGGAGCTTTGAAATTTAAAGGGCCAGTGCGTCCGTAATTAGTGTTTGCACCTGTACCTTGGTTATAAGTTTTTACTCCTCCCTAGTACCCCTGCCGGATCTTTGTTTGCCTTGCGCCTAAGCAAGCAGTCCTTGTAATTCCTTGCCATGTATCAGACCTTTGCATTCCGTGACCTGACTGTGTTTCGAACCGCCAGCCTATTGACCTTCTGCTACCCTACTGACTACACTCCTGTGCCGCCTGTCCTGACCTCTACCCTGTCTGACTATGTCCTGCCTATTCCTTTGGTACCACGCTTCTACTCATACCACGATAGTCTGGAACAGGTGATGTAGTGGATCCGCTGGACCTGTGTGGCAGATGACCCCTGGCACGACTCGACCACACAGGTCCAGCGGATCCACTACATCACCTGTTCCAGACTATCGTGGTATTACGGATCTACTACTCCCTGGGTACCTGCCCTCTGCGGTGAGTCTTACAGTAAGATACGGCCATGGATCCCGCTGAGGTACCCCTGCCTAAGGATTTGAATCTCTCCTCCGAAGTGGTCCGTCAGTCGCAACAGTTGGCCCATCAGGCGCAGCAATTAAATCAACTGTCCGCCATGGCGCAGCTACTTCTGTCTATGCAGCAGCAGTCTCCACCAGTCCCTGCAGTTCCTTCAGCTTCAAAGCTTTGTCTTCCCCTTCCCACGATGTAGATGTAGATGCTTTGTGATGCAGTGCTCCTTGCACTTGGAGCTCATGGCGGATCAGTTTCCTACAGAGCGTGCTATGGTGGCCTTTGTGATCAGCCTCTTGTCTGGAAAGGCCCTGGCCTGGGCTACTCCGCTCTGGGATCGTGGCGATCCAATTACATCCAACTTCACAGCTTTTCTGGCTGAATTCCGCAGTGTTTTTGAAGAACCCGCACGTGTCTCCTCTGCCGAGTCGGCTCTTCTTAATCTAAGTGAAGGGACTTCCTCTGTGGGAGACTATGCAGTCCAGTTTCGTATCCTTGCTTCAGAATTGGCATGGAACGAGGCCTTGTGTGCTATATTTAAAAAAAGGACTTTCTAGTAGTACAAAGGACGCTCTTGCTGCACGAGATTCTCCAACTAACCTGTGTGAGCTGATCCATTTGGCCGCACGCATTGATGTGCGTTTTTCCGAAAGACAGGAGGAGCTCCAAAAGGAAAGTGGACTTACCGAAAAGGCTATACCAAAGTATCATACTCTTCTCACTCTGGAGGAAAGATCCCGATGTTGCAGCAAGAATTTGTGTCTATACTGTGCCAGCCCAGAGCACTTCCTCAAAGACAGTCCTTCCCCTTCTCAGAATCCAGGAAAACGTCCGAACCCAGGATATGTAGAAGGTTCCTCTTTGGGTGTGTGCATCGCCTCTTCTCGTTTGAATATCTCCGTAAAAGTCCACGTTTCTGCCCAGACTTCTTTCTTCGCTACAGCATTTTTGGACTCGGGTTCTGCTGGCAATTTTATTGATGTCTCTCTCGTGCATGAATACCGCCTTTCTATTACCCGCCTTGCCAAGCCACTGTTCATCTCTTCCGTCACTGGACAAAATCTGGACTGTAGAGTGCTATATCGCACGGAGTCTCTTTTTTTGCAGGTGGGAGTCTCACATAAGGAGAGGATTGAATTCTTTGTGCTACCAAATTGTACTTCCCAGATACTTCTCGGCCTTCCTTGGCTCCAACTCCATTCCCCGCAGCTTTACTGGAAATCCAGAGAGGTCATTCGCTGGGGACAATGCTGCCAAAATCGTTGTCTAGAGTCGGTCCAGCCTAAAATTCTTTCTTCTAATTCTCCCATGCCTGGTCTGCCTACCCCTTATCAAGATTTTCTGATGACTTTTGCGAAAGACAGGCAGAGGCTTTGCTTCCACATCGTCCTTACGACTGCCCGATTGATTTACTGACCGGGACTATGCCACCTCGTGGTAGAATCTATCCTTTATCAGTCCCAGAGACTCAAACCATGCAAGAATAAATCCAAGAGAACCTCCAAAAAGGATTTATCGGGAAATCCCCTTCACCGGGCGGAGCCGTGTTCTTCTTTGTGAGCAAAAAGGATGGTTCTCTCCGTCCTTGTATTGATTACAGAGGTCTCAACAAGATCACGGTCAAGAATCATTATCCTCTTCCTCTGATCTCAGAACTTTTTTGATCAACTTCAGGGGGCCAAAGTCTTCTCCAAATTGGATTTAGGTGGTGGCTACAATCTGATTTGAATTCAAGAGGGAGACGAATGGAAAAAGTCTTTCAACACCCGTGATGGACATTTTGAGTACCTTGTGATGCCTTTTGGCCTCTGCAATACTCCAGCTGTTTTTAAGGAATTCGTCAATGATATCTTCCTCGACCTTCTCTATACCTGTGTAGTCATTTATCTTGATAACATACTGATTTATTCTTCCAACTTGGAGGAGCATCGTACTCATGTTCGTCTGGTCCTACGACGCCTTCGGAGGAATCATCTCTATGCCAAACTGGAGAAATGCCTTTTTGAGAAATCCAGTCTTCCTTTTCTAGGATACATTGTCTCTCATAAAAGACTGCAAATGGATACTGTAAAATGGTCTTCAGTTTTAGATTGGCCTCGCCCTAACGGTCTGCGGGCTATTCATAGTTTCCTGGGATTTGTAAACTACTATCGTCAGTTCATCCCACATTTTACTTCTGTGGTCGCTCCCATTGTAGCTCTCACCAAAAAGGCTGCTAACCCTAAGTTGTGGCCTCCTGAGGCCAAGGTAGCTTTCTCCAGCTTAAAGTCTGCCTTTGCTTCAGCTACCAAGCTATCAAGACTGGATCCGGGAAAACCTTTTTCCTTGGAGGTTGATGCTTCCTCCATTGGAGCAGGCGCCGTTCTCATCCAGAAAAGTGCCAAGGGTAAAACTGTGACCTGTGGGTTCTTTTCTAAAACCTTCTCGCCAGCGGAGAGAAATTACTCCATCGGAGACCGTGAACTGCTTGCTATAAAACTCGACTTGGAGGAGTGACAACATCTGTTGGAAGGATCTCCTCATCCGATCGGTATTTATTCTGATCACAAGAATCTTCTGTACCTTCAGTCAGCCCAATGTTTGAACCCTCATCAGGCAAGGTGGTCTTTGTTCTCTCGATTAATTTCCGTCCAGCCAATAAGAATATCAGAGACAATGCCCTCTCCAGATCGTCTGATGTTGTGGGTTTGGATCCTACTCCAAGACATATTATCCCTCCTGATCGTCTGATTTCTGCAGCTCCAGCCGATCCTCTACAGCAGCCTAGTGCTTCTAATGTCCTGACACTATTGGTGGCCGCGTCTGGAACACGAGGTCTCTGAATTTGTGCGTTACTGTGCCACTTGTGCTCGAGACAAGACCTCTTGACAGAGACCTGCAGGACTTTTGCAGCCATTGCCCATCCCTGAGATTCCATGGACTCACATCGCTATGGATTTTAGTACCGACCTTCCACCATCACATAATAGCACAGTCATCTAAGTTGTGGTAGACCGGTTTTCTAAAATGGCTCATTTCATTCCTCTCCCCGGGCTCCCATCAGCTCCACAACTGGTTAAGCACTTCTTACTTCATGTCTTCCGTCTTCATGGTCTTCCAGTAAACATCGTCTCAGATGGTGGAGTACAGTTTGTGTCCGAATTCTGGCGAGCCCTCTGTTCCTGTCTTGGCATCAGTTTGGATTTCTCCTCTGCCTACCACCCCCAGTCCAATGGCCAGGTGGAAAGGGTAAATCAAATTTTAGAGACTTATTTACGCCATTTTGTTTCTGCTCGTCAAGACGACTGGGTGGATATTCTTCCCTGGGCCAAATTTTCCTACAATCAGAAGGACTCTGAGTCCACAAAGACATCTCCATTTTTTATTGTTTTTGGTCATCATCCCCGGTTTCCTCTTCCGGTCCCAGTCTCTTCCAGTCTCCCTGCTGTAGATGAACTTGTCAGAGATTTCTCCTCCATTTGGCGACTGACTCGGCAATATTTATCTCTGGCCTCCTGCCGAAGGAAGACTCAAGCAGACAAGAAAAGAAGATCTCCCCCCATCCTTCTCTCCTGGTGATAAAGTTTGGTTCTCTTCTAAATTCATCCGGTTTAAAATCCCAAGTTACAAATTTGGTCCTCGTTTCCTGGGTCCGTTCAAGGTATTACAAAAAATCTACCCAGTTTCATACAAACTCTGCTTGCCACCTTCTCTATGCATTCCTAACTCCTTTCATGTTTCTCTCCTCAAACCTCTGGTTATCAACCGTTATTCCCCCCCCAAAAAAAAAATTCCGTTCCAACTCCTGTCTCCGGTACCTTAGATATTTTTCAAGTTAAAGAGATCCTGGCCTCTAAAATGGTACGTGGCAAAAAAAATTTTTTGGGTCGATTGGAGGGGTTTTGGTCCTGAGGAGAGGTCCCGGGAGACAGAGGAAAACATCTTGGACAGTAATCTCAAAAAATGTTTGTCCCACAAGAAGAGGGGGAGACCAAAGGGGGGGCGGGTACTGTAACGAGATGCGCCCCGGCCGGACATACCAGCCGTGAGCGCATCTTCCCCTGTGTGTCAGCTCACGGCGGGGCTGGGATTTGCATTGCAGGACGTGCCCACATGCGAGTCCCAGCCCGTCACTCACCTCCGTTCCCAGCCTCTGTCCCTCAGCTCTGATGCGCGCGCCCCCACCTCTTAGCGCGCGCCGGAGCTTTGAAATTTAAAGGGCCAGTGCGCCCGTAATTAGTGTTCGCTCCTGTACCTTGGTTATAAGTTTTTGCTCTTCCCTAGTACCCCTGCCGGATATTTGTTTGCCTTGCGCCTAAGAGAAAGCAGACCTTTTAATTCCTTGCCATGTCCCAGACCTTTGTATTCCGTAACCCAACCGTGTTTCTAGCCGTCAGCCTATTGACCTTGACCCTACTGACTACGCTCCTGTGCCGCCTGTCCTGACCTCTAGCCTGTCTGACTACGTCCTGCCTATTCCTTTGGTACCACGCTTCTCCTCAGCCGCATGTGTGGTCGAGTCGTGCCAGGGGTAGCGACCTGGGTGTCACCTGCCACAGCAAGTCCAACCCGCCTGGCAGCGCGCTTAGACTCCGCTCCCTGGCGCGGCCTGCGTCATCTACCACACAGGTCCAGCAGATCCACTACATGACCTGTTCCAGACTATTGTGGTATTACGGATCTACTACTCCCTGGGTAACTGACATCTGCGGTGAGTCTTACAGCCTCACCAAGCGTGTAGACATCTACACTGAAAAACACCGCCCCAGGACCCTGTATATGGACGGACATGGGCTGCTGCTGCTGGCTTCCCTTGAGCACATATTTAAAGGCTGATGTCGGTGTTGTGCTCGGAAAACAACACCCTAAAGTGAGCAGTTCCTGTTACCAATTTTGTTTTATTGATCACAAGACATAGGGGGCGCCATGCTCGTCCCATTTTTTCTTAGCATAAAGCTTCTGACTTATGATGTGACATCAGTGTGTACAATAACCCTGTACAGTGACATCACTGTGCGTATTATCCCTGTACTGTGACATCACTGTGGATATTATACCTGTACTGTGACATCACTGTGTGTATTATCCCTGTACTGTGACATCACTGTGTGTATTATCCCTGTACTGTGACATCACTGTGTATTATCCCTGTACTGTGACATCACTGTGTATTATCCCTGTACTGTGACATTCCTGTGTGAATTATCTATGTACTGTGACGTCACAGTGTATATTATTCCTGTACTGTGACACTGTGTATTATGTCTGTACTGTGACATCACTGTGTATTATCCCTGTACAATACAGGGTAAATGTGCAAAGGGATATCACACTAAAGGGTTAATATGCATAGTGACATCACAGTGCAGGGATAATAGACAGTGCTATCACAGTCGCCGCCATAGTGGTTCTCTCTCGGCACTGGAAATCCTCTGTGACACTAACAAGGGTGGAGTTCGGTGAGACCATAAATTTGTTTTGTAGGATTGAAGAGTCATGGCGTCTGACAAAAAAAACGTCAGACTCTTCTGTTAGCCTATGGCTGTCCTGAGACTCTTTCGTGGATGGGCTACATGTTGGTTGTGGACTTAACCTGTTCAGGACCCTGGGAGTACCGGTACGTCCTGACACCCTGGCTCTTAAAGACCCAGGATGTACATGTACGTCCGTGGGAATTTCGGTCCCCGCCGAGCGCTGGGTGGGGACCGGACTGGGGTGACTGCTGATATCAATATCATTAGAGCCCCCCCCCCCCCATGTCGGCGATCGGCGTAAATCCCATGTGAATTCACACTTGCGATTTGCGCCTATTCCGGGTCATACGGGTATATGGTGACCCGGAATGTAAGGGGGATCGCGGTTGTCCATGACACCTACGATCCCCCTGAAGGGATAGGAGTGAGGTGGCAGGGGTGCCACCCCTCCTATTGGTCATCAAAAACGACAACCAATAGCAGATCGGGGGCGGTGGGGTTAACTTTTGTTTTCCCCGTTCTGCCCACCCACAATAGGCGGAGTAGGACGGGAAACGGAAGGGGACCGAGCGCCGAAGATCACCCATCGGTGGAGGCTGCGGTGATCGGCGGGCGGCATGTCGTGCGGCAGAAGAGGACGGCTCCCTGGATGCCACGGAAGCCGGTGAGTTCCCTAGCAACATCTGGAGGGCTACAGTTTGAGACCACTATACGGTGGCCCCTACAATGTAGCCCTCCAGATGTTGCAAAACTACAACTCCCAGCATGCCCAGACAGCTGTTTGGAGATCAATATGAAAAAGAAGCAGAGATACGAGGCGCAATATCCTTGGCAATAGGACTTAATGGAGAGATATATTGATACTGCTCACCTTGTAGTGTTGCACTGTGAGTACAACACCATGAAGCACTTTGCACCAAGGCAGTGGCAGATATCCTCGTGTCGGGGGGCCAGGAGTGCTGCCGGCACCACTCCGTCCCAGGCAAGCTCCTGGACGGTCTGGACAATGGAAGGCAAAAAAAAATAAAGGAAAAAACGTAACCTGCAATTTCAGAATAAGGGGTATCCGGTGCTCGTGCTCGGTTAGTGGGTTACTTCTCTCGGTCACAGAGGGAGAAGAGTCCAAGGTAAATTTCAAAGGAAAACTTCTTTATTCCATAAAACAGCACAAACATTCACAGACAGGTACCAAAGGATGACGCGTTTCGAGGAGCAGGACCCCCTCTTCGTCAGATCAGATTTGAAGAGGGGGTCCCAAGCGCCGGATACACCTTATTCTGAAATCGCAGGTTACGGTTTTGGTTTTTGCCTTCATTAAACTTCATTTATTGCGGTCCAGGCCAGGGGATCTAAAATGGCGGCTACACGTTGGAGGACATGGGGCAAGGAACTCTGGGAAGGCGGGTAGGCGGCATCACCCTGAATCACATGTGGCATGCATCCTTGCAGCAGCCAGCCAGCCCTATTCTGTCACAGCCCTATATATTTGGCAGCCATCTCTGCAGACAGGAATGGCTGGACCAAACGCGTTTCGGTCCGCCTGGGACCTTCTTCAGTGATCAGTTTGATCACTGAAGAAGGTCACAGGCGGACCAAAACGCGTTTGATCCAGCTACAATAGCAATTGGACATCACCATCAGTCTCACTAAAGGTATCGGACACATTGTGGACAACAACAAGGACATCACCGCCACCACTGCTGCACGCACCACCGGCGCTCATTACTCCACGTCCACAGCTTTGAGCGCGGTCCCGCAAGCCACCTACCCGATCCCTGACGGAGTGCTAAACTGACCTGGGCGATCGGACTACTGAAAGGCAGACCCGGCCGAGACTGTTAGGAACTCTCTGCAGAGGAAGGGGAGGACTGCCATATCCTCCAGCACAGGGTAAGAGGTACTTTGTACCAGCGGGACTTTACTCATTTCACGGTCGCCGTGCCGTTTACTTCGCTACACAGCCGCCGTGCTGTACCTCCAGACGGCCGCCGAGCCGTCCATCATCTACTGTATTACATCTAAGACATTGTATCAGCTTGTCCGGCACCTTTATATCTGTTTCACCATCAATGAGGAACTTTTACAGTGACTAAATAGGAGTGGGCAAAAAACTGTGGTACTCCAGCGCCTGCAAGTGCACTACAGGCGCTCCCACCACCCAACTTACATTTTCCATTTGTTCCTCATACCCCTGCGACTGTTCGAGCTATGTCCATCAATTTTTTATTTTTACTTTTATGACAAATTATTTGAAGAGTTTTTGTCTAACCTTTACTCTAAGTACTGTAAGGTAGTGCTAGGATCCAGCACTTGTTTTATAGTGTTATGTATATGAATTGTATCTAATAAATATTGTTATACTTTGGACATGGTCAGCACTGTCACGATGCCGGCTGGCAGGAGGTGGATCCTCTGTGCCAGAGAGGGATTGGCGTGGACCGTGCTAGTGGACCGGTTCTAAGTCACTACTGGTTTTCACCAGAGCCCGCCGCAAAGCGGGATGGTCTTGCTGCGGCGGTAGTGACCAGGTCGTATCCACTAGCAACGGCTCAACCTCTCTGACTGCTGAAGATAGGCGCGGTACAAGGGAGTAGACAGAAGCAAGGTCGGACGTAGCAGAAGGTCGGGGCAGGCAGCAAGGATCGTAGTCAGGGGCAACGGCAGGAGGTCTGGAACACAGGCTAGGAACACACAAGGAAACGCTTTCACTGGCACAATGGCAACAAGATCCGGCGAGGGAGTGCAGGGGAAGTGAGGTATACATAGGGAGTGCACAGGTGAACACACTAATTAGAACAACTGCGCCAATCAGTGGCGCAGTGGCCCTTTAAATCGCAGAGACCCGGCGCGCGCGCGCGCGCCCTAGGGAGCGGAGCCGCGCGCGCCGGGACAGGACCGACGGAGAGCGAGTCAGGTACGGGAGCCGGGGTGCGCATCGCGAGCGGGCGCCACCCGCATCGCGAATCGCATCCCGGCTGGAGGCGGTATCGCAGCGCTCCGGGTCAGTGGATCTGACCGGAGCGCTGCAGTAGCGAGAGTGTAGCGAGCGCTCCGGGGAGGAGCGGGGACCCGGAGCGCTCGGCGTAACAGTACCCCCCCCCCTTGGGTCTCCCCCTCTTCTTAGAGCCTGAGAACCTGAGGAGCAGACTTTTGTCTAGGATATTGTCCTCAGGTTCCCAGGATCTCTCTTCAGGACCACAACCCTCCCAATCGACCAAAAAAAAAGTTTTCCCTCTGACCTTCTTGGAGGCCAGTATCTCCTTTACGGAGAAGATGTCCGAGGAGCCGGAAACAGGAGTGGGAGAAACAAGTTTGGGAGAGAAACGGTTGATGATGAGTGGTTTAAGAAGAGAAACGTGAAAGGCATTAGGAATACGAAGAGAAGGAGGAAGAAGAAGTTTGTAAGAGACAGGATTAATCTGGCACAAAATTTTGAAAGGACCAAGATAGCGTGGTCCCAATTTGTAGCTAGGGACACGGAAGCGGACATATTTAGCGGAGAGCCATACCTTGTCTCCAGGAGAAAAAATGGGGGGAGCTCTTCTTTTCTTATCAGCAAACTTCTTCATGCGTGATGAAGCCTGTAAGAGAGAATTTTGGGTCTCTTTCTATATGGTGGAAAGATCACGAGATATTTCATCCACAGCGGGCAAACCAGAGGGCAAGGGAGTAGGGAGGGGGGGAAGAGGGTGACGGCCGTACACCACGAAAAATGGGGATTTGGAGGAAGATTCAGAGACTCTGAAGTTATACGAGAATTCGGCCCATGGTAGAAGATCTGCCCAGTCATCCTGGCGGGAGGAAACAAAATGCCGTAAATAATCACCCAGGACCTGGTTAATTCTTTCTACTTGCCCATTGGATTGAGGATGATAGGCAGAAGAAAAGTTTAATTTAATCTTGAGTTGTTTACAGAGAGCCCTCCAGAATTTTGACACGAATTGGACGCCTCTGTCCGAGACGATCTGCGTGGGCAACCCGTGAAGACGAAAAATGTGTACAAAAAATTGTTTTGCCAACTGAGGCGCTGAAGGGAGACCAGGAAGAGGGATGAAATGTGCCATCTTGGAGAATCGATCAACGACCACCCAAACAACAGTGTTGCCACGGAATGGGGGTAAGTCTGTAATAAAGTCCATACCAATCAGAGACCAAGGCTGTTCGGGGACAGGCAGAGGATGAAGAAGACCAGCGGGCTTCTGGCGAGGAGTCTTATCCCGGGCACAGACAGTGCAGGCTCGCATAAAATCCACAACATCCGTCTCCAGAGTCGGCCACCAATAGAAACGAGAGATGAGTTGCACGGATTTCTTGATGCCCGCATGACCTGCGAGATGGGAGGAGTGACCCCATTTGAGGATTCCGAGGCGTTGGCGTGGAGAGACGAAGGTCTTCCCTGGAGGAGTTTGCCTGATGGAGGCTGGAGAAGTGGAGATCAAGCAGTCAGGAGGAATGATGTGTTGCGGAGAGAGCTCTACTTCCGAGGCATCCGAGGAACGAGAGAGAGCATCGGCCCTAATGTTCT
The DNA here is from genome assembly GCF_029499605.1 of Hyla sarda. Lineage (NCBI taxonomy): Eukaryota > Metazoa > Chordata > Amphibia > Anura > Hylidae > Hyla > Hyla sarda. The sequence goes on from NC_079192.1 coordinate 136,805,096, forward strand.
TATCGGCAGGCCGAAAGTGAATTTCAAAATTAAATCGGGCAAAGAACAGAGACCACCTGGCCTGGCGAGGATTCAGCCGTTGGGCAGACTGGAGATAGGAGAGGTTCTTGTGATCGGTGTAAATAATAACTGGAAATCTTGATCCCTCCAGCAGATGCCTCCATTCCTCAAGTGCTAATTTAATGGCTAGTAGCTCTCGATCCCCGATGGAGTAGTTCCTCTCCGCCGGAGAGAAGGTCCTAGAAAAAAAACCACAAGTAACAGCATGCCCGGAAGAATTTTTTTGTAGAAGGACCGCTCCAGCTCCTACTGAGGAGGCATCAACCTCCAATAGGAAGGGTTTAGATGGGTCAGGTCTGGAGAGCACGGGAGCCGAAGAAAAGGCAGACTTGAGCTGTTTAAAGGCGTCTTCCGCTTGAGGAGGCCATGACTTAGGATTGGCATTCTTTTTGGTTAAAGCCACGATAGGAGCCACAATGGTAGAAAAATGTGGAATAAATTGTCTGTAATAATTGGCGAACCCCAAAAAACGTTGGATAGCACGGAGTCCGGAGGGGCGTGGCCAATCTAAGACGGCAGAGAGTTTGTCTGGATCCATTTGTAGTCCCTGGCCAGAGACCAAGTATCCTAGGAAAGGAAGAGATTGACATTCAAACAGACATTTCTCCATTTTGGCATAAAGTGAATTGTCACGAAGTCTCTGAAGAACCATGCGGACATGCTGGCGGTGTTCTTCTAGGTTGGCAGAAAAAATCAGGATATCGTCCAGATACACAACAACACAGGAATATAAGAGATCACGAAAAATTTCATTAACAAAGTCTTGGAAGACGGCAGGGGCGTTGCACAGGCCAAAGGGCATGACCAGATACTCAAAGTGTCCATCTCTAGTGTTAAATGCCGTTTTCCATTCATCCCCCTCTCTGATGCGGATGAGATTATAAGCACCTCTTAAGTCCAGTTTGGTAAAGATGTGGGCACCTTGGAGGCGATCAAAGAGTTCAGAGATGAGAGGTAGGGGGTAGCGGTTCTTTACCGTGATTTTATTAAGACCGCGGTAGTCAATGCAAGGACGTAGGGAGCCATCTTTTTTGGACACAAAGAAAAATCCGGCTCCGGCAGGAGAGGAGGATTTGCGGATAAAGCCCTTTTTTAAATTTTCCTGGATGTACTCAGACATAGCAAGAGTCTCTGGGGCAGAGAGAGGATAAATTCTGCCCCGGGGTGGAGTAGTGCCCGGGAGGAGGTCAATAGGACAGTCATAAGGCCTGTGAGGAGGTAGAGTCTCAGCTTATTTTTTGCAAAAAACATCCGCAAAGTCCATATAGGCCTTAGGGAGACCGGTTACAGGAGGAACCACAGGGTCACGGCAAGGAGAACTGGGAACCGGTTTAAGGCAGTCCTTGAAACAAGAGGAACCCCAACTCTTGATTTCCCCAGTGGACCAATCCAGGGTTGGGGAATGGTGTTGAAGCCAGGGTAGTCCGAGGAGAATTTCGGAAGTGCAATTGGGGAGGACCAAAAACTCAATTTTCTCGTGATGAGGTCCGATGCACATTAGGAGGGGCTCCGTGTGGAAACGTATGGTACAGTCCAATCTTTCATTGTTAACACAATTGATGTAGAGGGGTCTGGCGAGACTGGTCACCGGGATGTTGAACCTGTTGATGAGAGAGGCCAAAATAAAATTTCCTGCAGATCCGGAATCCAAGAAGGCCATAGTAGAGAAGGAGAAGGTAGAGGCAGATATCCGCACAGGCACAGTAAGACGTGGAGAAGCAGAGTTGACATGAAGGACTGTCTCACCTTTGTGCGGAGTCAGCGTACGTCTTTCCAGGCGGGGAGGACGGATAGGACAATCCTTCAGGAAGTGTTCGGTACCGGCACAGTACAGGCAGAGATTCTCCATGCGGCGTCGTGTCCTCTCTTGAGGTGTCAGGCGAGACCGGTCGACCTGCATAGCCTCCACGGCGGGAGGCACAGGAACGGATTGCAGGGGACCAGAGGAGAGAGGAGCCGGGGAGAAAAAACGCCTCGTGCGAACAAAGTCCATATCCTGGCGGAGCTCCTGACGCCTTTCGGAAAAACGCATGTCAATGCGAGTGGCTAGATGAATGAGTTCATGTAGGTTAGCAGGGATTTCTCGTGCGGCCAGAACATCTTTAATGTTGCTGGATAGGCCTTTTTTAAAGGTCGCGCAGAGGGCCTCATTATTCCAGGATAGTTCAGAAGCAAGAGTACGGAATTGTACGGCGTACTCGCCAACGGAAGAATTACCCTGGACCAGGTTCAACAGGGCAGTCTCAGCAGAAGAGGCTCGGGCAGGTTCCTCATAGACACTTCGAATTTCCGAGAAGAAGGAGTGTACAGAGGCAGTGACGGGGTCATTGCGGTCCCAGAGCGGTGTGGCCCATGACAGAGCTTTTCCAGACAGAAGGCTGACTACGAAAGCCACCTTAGACCTTTCAGTAGGAAACTGGTCCGACATCATCTCCAAGTGCAGGGAACATTGAGAAAGAAAGCCACGGCAAAATTTAGAGTCCCCATCAAATTTATCCGGCAAGGATAGTCGTAGGCCTGAAGCGGCCACTCGCTGCGGAGGAGGTGCAGGAGCTGGCGGAGGAGATGATTGCTGAAGCTGTGGTAGTAGCTGCTGTAGCATCACGGTCAGTTGTGACTGTTGGGCGACCACCGTGGTGAGGTCGGCGACAACTGGCAGAGGGACTTCAGCGGGATCCATGGCCGGATCTACTGTCACGATGCCGGCTGGCAGGAGGTGGATCCTCTGTGCCAGAGAGGGATTGGCGTGGACCGTGCTAGTGGACCGGTTCTAAGTCACTACTGGTTTTCACCAGAGCCCGCCGCAAAGCGGGATGGTCTTGCTGCGGCGGTAGTGACCAGGTCGTATCCACTAGCAACGGCTCAACCTCTCTGACTGCTGAAGATAGGCGCGGTACAAGGGAGTAGACAGAAGCAAGGTCGGACGTAGCAGAAGGTCGGGGCAGGCAGCAAGGATCGTAGTCAGGGGCAACGGCAGGAGGTCTGGAACACAGGCTAGGAACACACAAGGAAACGCTTTCACTGGCACAATGGCAACAAGATCCGGCAAGGGAGTGCAGGGGAAGTGAGGTATACATAGGGAGTGCACAGGTGAACACACTAATTAGAACAACTGCGCCAATCAGTGGCGCAGTGGCCCTTTAAATCGCAGAGACCCGGCGCGCGCGCGCGCATCCCGGCTGGAGGCGGTATCGCAGCGCACCGGGTCAGTGGATCTGACTGGAGCGCTGCAGTAGCGAGAGTGTAGCGAGCGCTCCGGGGAGGAGCGGGGACCCGGAGCGCTCGGCGTAACAAGCACATGATTTATTGCAACACACTAGTATTTATATATCCCCTGGATTCATTTGTTACAACACACCAACACCAACCAACACCGTTTTCCTTCACATCTACACAATACTTTACTGACACACACACCATACAATACACTCATCACATCCATTACCTATTTATTTTATTTTATCATTTATTTATTTATTTTTACCCAGTCCTTGAGAACCAGCCAATACTTTCTGCTTTATATTATTTTCTCCAGTGGTTTGAGGATACCATTTTAGGCTAATTTCTCGGACAATGCACTATTTAGATAGATTGAGTACCCCCACCTAGTTTTATTTGAATTTACAAATCTGTTTAACTTTCCGGAGCCAGTTGATTTATATAAAAAAAAGGTTTTGCCTGGAATACCCCTTTAACTGAGATATTCTCACACTCAAAAAGAGAATTACTGAAAAAATGGATATATAAAAAATGGATTACTCAGTCCTCAGCTGTATGACTTAAAGAACGAGTGTAGGATGGATGGTTCAACTGGAAAAGAATAATAGACTTCCAAACCAATATGGTAATAGTGTATAATTTAATGTCAAGAAAAATAATAAATTCCAATAAAAGTTAAAAAAATTACAGCCGCAGGGTCCTATGGCAGTGCGATATAATAAGCGCAAATTGGTATAAAATTCTATCACCAGTACATGCCTCGGGGAGTAAATAGTATTGCCATATAAAGATTTCACAATGATCGGTCATAGAAACACTAGAAATACTATACAGTATAATATGTAGCAATAATATGAAATGTAGCAATATGAAATGTAGCAATATGACTATATGTCTCTTGGCAACTATGCCGTTTTAACCCCTTAAGGACATAGGGCGTATCCATACGCCCCCGTTTCCAAGTCCTTAAGGACCGAGGGCCTATGGATACGCCCTGAGCATTTCCGGCCCCCACCGCTAGCCGGAGGGGAGCCGGGGCCGGATGCCTGCTGAAATCGTTCAGCAGGCATCCCGGCATATCGCCAAGGGAGGGTCATTATGTCCCCCCATGTCGGCGATTGCTGCAGATCGCTGGACAATTCAGTCCAGCGATCTGCGGCGGATTCCGGGTCAATCGGGTCTCCAGTGACCCGATGACCCGGAATTACTGGCTGATCGGGGCCGTCAGAGACGGCCCCGAACAGCCAGAGCCTGCAGGAGTGAGGTGGCACTGGTGCCACCTCACGATCGCCCTGATTCGTCGGCCGGATTACCGGCCGACCAATCAGGGCGCCTGCTGCGGGTGTCACTCCCGCAACCCGCTCCGCCCCTCTTCCGGAGGACGTGAGCGGGAAGACGACCCCGGGTGCTGGGGACCCCGATCCCCGGCGCCCATGTTGGGATCGGGGCCCCAGGAGCGACGGCGGCGGCGAGGGACAGTCCTGCAGTGTGGATCGTTGGAGGTGAGTGACAGCCTCCTGCTGCTGCTTAGCAACAGCTCCCAGCATGCAACAAGGGCATGCTGGGAGCTGTAGTTATGCAACAGCAGGAGGCAGACCACCACAACTCCCAGCATGCCCTTATGGGCATGCTGGGACTTGTAGTTTTGCAACAGCTGGAGGCACATTCTTTCTATGGAAAAGTGTACCTTCAGCTGTTGTGTAACTACAACTCCCAGCTTGCACAATCAGCTAAAGTGCATGCTGGGAGTTGTAGTGGTGCATCTGGTGGTTGCATAACTACAACTCCCAGCATGCCCGTTGGCTGTCGGTGACTGCTGAGAGTTGTAGTTTTGCAACAGCTGAAGGCACACTGAGTTAAGTAGTAAACCAGTGTGTCTCCAGCTGTTGCATAACTACAATCCCCAGCATCCCCAGCCAATGTAGTATGCCTCCGGCTGTTGCATAACTACAAGACCCAGCATGCCCTTCCGCTGTCTGTACATGCTGGGGGTTGTAGCTTTTGCAACAGCTGAAGGCATACTGGTTGCAAAATACTGAGTTTGTTACCACTGTTTCACTGATAGACCGTACATGCTGGGAGTTGTAGTTTTGCAACAGCTGGATGTTCCCCCCCCCCAATGTCCCCCCCCCAATGTGAACGTACAGGGTACACTCACATGGGCGGAGGATTACAGTAAGTATCCGGCTGCAAGTTTGAGCTGCAGCAAATTTTCTGCCGCTGCTCAAACTGCCAGCGAGAAACTACTGTGAACCCCCGCCCATGTGACTGTACCCTAAAAACACTACACTACACTACCACAAAATAAAATAAAAAGTAAAAACACTACATATACATACCCCTACACAGCCCCCCTCCCCTCCCCAATAAAAATGAAAAACGTCTGGTACGCCACTGTTTGCAGAACGGAGCCTTCAGCTGTTGCAAAACAACTACTCCCAGTATTGCCAGATAGCCACTGACTGTCCAGGCATGCTGGGAGTTTTACAACAGCTGGAGGCACCCTGTTTGGGAATCACTAGCGTAGAATTCCCCTATGTCCACCCCTATGCAATCCCTAATTTAGGCCTCAAATGCGCATGGCGCTCTCACTTTGGAGCCCTGTCGTATTCCAAGGCAACAGTTTAGGGACACATATGGGGTATCGCCGTACTCGGGAGAAATTGGGCTTCAAATTTTGGGGGATATTTTCTGCTATTACCCTCTTTAAAAATGTAAAATTTTTGGGAAAACAAGCATTTTAGGTAAAAAAAAAATTTTTTTTTACATATACAAAAGTCATGAAACACCTGTGGGGTATAAAGGTTCACTTAACCCCTTGTTACGTTCCCCGAGGGGTCTAGTTTCCAAAATGGTATGCCATGTGTTTTTTTTTTTTTTTTGCTGTCCTGGCACCATAGGGGCTTCCTAAATGCGGCATGCCCCCATAGCAAAATTTGCTTTCAAAAAGCCAAATGTGACTCCTTCTCTTCTGAGACCTGTAGTGTGCCAGCAGAGCAATTTTCACCCCATATGGGGTGTTTTCTGAATCGGGAGAAATTGGGCTTCAAATTTTGGGGGGTATTTTCTGCTATTACACGTTTTAAAAATGTAACATTTTTGGGAAACCAAGCATTTTAGGTAAAAAATATTTTTTTTTACACATGCAAAAGTCGTGAAACACCTGTGGGGTATTAGGGTTCACCTTACCCCTTGTTACGTTCCCTGAGGGGTCTAGTTTCCAAAATGGTATGCCATGTGTGTTTTTTTGCTGTCCTGGCACCATAGGGGCTTCCTAAATGCGGCATGCCCCCAGAGCAAAATTTGCTTTCAAAAAGCCAAATGTGACTCCTTCTCTTCTGAGACCTGTAGTGCGCCAGCAGAGCAATTTTCACCCCATATGGGGTGTTTTCTGAATCGGGAGAAATTGGGCTTCAAATTTTGGGGGGTATTTTCTGCTATTACACTTTTTAAAAATGTAAAATTTTTGGGAAATCAAGCATTTTAGGTAAAAAAAAAATATATTTTTTTACATATGCAAAAGTCGTGAAACACCTGTGGGGTATTAAGGTTCACTTTACCCCTTGTTACGTTCCCTGAGGGGTCTAGTTTCCAAAATGGTATGCCATGTGTGTTTTTTTGCTGTCCTGGCACCATAGGGGCTTCCTAAAGGTGACATGCCCCCCAAAAACCATTTGACGCTCCTTCCCTTCTGAGCCCTCTACTGCGCCCGCCGAACAATTAACATAGACATATGAGGTATGTGCTTACTCGAGAGAAATTGGGTTTCAAATACAAGTAAAAATTTTCTCCTTTTTACCCCTTGCAAAAATTCAAAAATTGGGTCTACAAGAACATGCGAGTGTAAAAAATGAAGATTTTGAATTTTCTCCTTCACTTTGCTGCTATTCCTGTGAAACACCTAAAGGGGTAATACACTTACTGAATGTCATTTTGAATACTTTGGGGGGTGTAGTTTTTATAATGGGGTCTTTTATGGGGTATTTCTAATATGAAGACCCTTCAAATCCACTTCAAACCTGAACTGGTCCATGAAAAATAGCGAGTTTGAAAATTTTGTGAAAAATTTCAAAATTGCTAATGAACTTTGAAGCCCTCTGGTGTCTTCCAAAAGTAAAAACTCATAAATTTTATGATGCAAACATAAAGTAGACATATTGTATATGTGAACCCAAAAAAAAATTATTTTGAATATCCATTTTCCTTACAAGCAGAGAGCTTCAAAGTTAGAAAAATGCAAAATTTTCATTTTTTTCATCAAATTTGGGGATTTTTCACCAAGAAAGGATGCAAGTTACCATAAAATTTTACCACTAAGTTAAAGTAGAATATGTCACGAAAAAACTATCTCGGAATCAGAATGATAACTCCAAGCATTCCAGAGTTATAAATGTTTAAAGTGACAGTGGTCAAAATTGCAAAAAACGCTCCGGTCCTTAAGGTGAAAAAGGGCTCGGTCCTTAAGGGGTTAAATTAATACAGGTTCCAGCAAATAATGCATGTGATAACCCCTTGCCTTGCTGGCATACATTCGGGGGTACACTAATTCCTGCATGAATACAGGGGAACTCACAAAATCATGTATACAGAGAAAAAGAAGAGTTCATACAACACCTTAACGAATAAAATCTGGTTTTATTGTATCATATTAAAAAACAATGTGAAAAGATGCATAAAAATAATTGGAAGTGGAATTGAGGTCAAGTAATAGTACAGAAAATGGGGTTACTGACAGCTATGATGGGATAATAAAATGTTATGACAAGTAATAAGTCTAGATGTATACTCTCAGTTCCTTTTGAAGGCTGCACTCCATGCCATAAATTACTCCTACCAAAATGCCAATAGTGCGGTATACATTAGATAAAATGCCCGAGTATACAGAAAATGCCGAAAGTGCATATGTATATGGACTAGTGATAATTGTCACAAAATTACTGCACAATGTTGAATATATATAATATAATAGTACTCAGACACTATCCATGGATGCATGCAGACTGCAAGTGCGCTAAAGGTTCAATCAGACAAAGAGAGTTACCTTACCCATCATAAGCAGCAGAGCCCCGACCCCTATGATCGTTTCGGTTTCCCTTTCTCAAGAGGTATCAAATGGTTCTGTGCTGGGGAATAGTAAACTCCTGTTGCGAGAATGAAAGTTGGAAGCCTGGCTGAAAAGGACCTGCTGTGCCGAAGTAATTCCTGTAAGGGGAAGACACAGGCACTTGCGTGCCACTCACCCACTCCGCGCTGGACCCGGTACCGATGTTTTTCTTGCTCTAGCTAAGAACGGCTGGAGCACCGGCAAGTGCAACAGCCGCCGCAAGCTCCCGGCGTCTGACGTAGCGGGTGGATGGTCACGTGTCTGGCAATCAGCTGGTCAGATGGATGCAGCCTGCTTCATAATAATGCAATGATTGCAGAATACTTGGATGCTTGTGTGAATAGCGGCAAATGGAATGTCCTCCGCACAGATGGATCCCTGTGATATAGTCACTAAATAGTAAGTCCGATGGTCCGGTAAAGCCAATGCAGTGATATAGATAATGCTTAGTGGATAACAGCAAATGGAATGCCCTCTACATAGACAGATCCGTGTGGTACGGTACCTTCTAATGGAAGGATAAGTCTGGTAATCCAGTAATAGAAGAATAAATCCGGTAATCCGGTATAGCCAATATGCAATAATCCTAGGGATTGAATATAGTTCCCAAATTGATTTTAGACAAATAAAAGTCTCTCCAAGGCTTAAAACTTAGGACTGCAGTGGTCTAAAGATATAAAGAAAATAAATAAAAACACCAAATGCGTTTCGGGATATTTAGCCAAACATGAACCGTTCTAACCCCTTCCTCAGTGGTAAATAATGTAATAAAATAGTGATTATCCTGTTAGCTATATATGGTCTGGAAGTCCAGAACCTGTAGCTTATATCAAGTTTGTCACAAGATATGGGATGGATTAAGTGAATTGTAAAACATGGAACATGTGTCTATGGGCGATCACAATAGATAAAGGAGATATAAGAAAAAGTTAATAATAATAATGAAAAATAAATAAATAGTCAAAAATACATGACAAATCGGAATAAATGAGAATGGTAAAATCCAAACAAAAATAAAGACAACAATAAAAATATAAATATAAAAATAATGGTAAAAATAAAAATGAAAAAATAAAAAATAAATAATAAATATAAAAAATAAAATAAAAATAAAGATTAAAAAAATAAAAATGAAAATAAAAATTGCTATAGAGAGAGGCACCTACAGGAACCCAAAAAGTTATGGATTGGAATTGAGCCCTCTGGGTTCCATACTATCAAATTCAAAGATTTTTTGGCTTTCAGCCTTGGACATATGAACCAAAAGAGACCCCCCCCCCCCACCCTCCGCCAATCTTTCTTAATGACCATGATACCTGCAAAAAACAACCCTGAGGGATCTATGTTATGAAATTGAGAGAAGTGGTTAGATAAGATAAAGGATGTTTTAAACAACCTGTTTTAATGTTATAGACATGTTCCGAAATCCTGACCTCAAGGAGTCGCTTAGTCCTGCCTATATATTGCTTTGGGCAACTGCATTGCAGAACATAAACGACCCCTTGGGGTTCTGGAATTTTCCATTTAAATTAATTAACTGTAGACTGAATTTCTTTAACTTTTTTGGGACCTCCTGACAATTGGCAGCTAGAGCAGGATCCACATCCCAAAAAAATGTTAGTGGATAACCAAGTCTGGGAGGAATCTTGCTTCTGGGGAGATTTAATGGTAGGGGCTACAGTAATCCCCAAATTGGGAGCCCGCCTATAGACAATTTGGGGTTTGGATGGTACTAAATTTCCTATGGACCTATCTTCTTGAATCAGATGCCGGTGTTTAAAGATTATTTGCTCTACTTTCTTGTATTCCCTATTAAATGGAAGGATGATTTTTATTTGTTGATCCATATTTTCTGGGGTCTTGGCTCTCTCTCCTCAAAGAAAGATCCTCGATCGAGTCTGTTGACCTGATCAAGGGATTTTTCGAGGATGCTCAGAGGATATTGTTTATCCAAAAATTGCTGGGTCAAATGTTTGGCTTCCTCCTGAAGATATGGATCTAATGTACAGTTACGTTTGAGTCTTCTAAACTGGCCTTTTGGAACATTGATTAACCACCTAGGTAAGTGGCAGCTATTAAATTTTATGAAACAGTTTTTTGCAGTAGGTTTCGTGTAGGCTTTACAGTGAATTTTGGTTTCAATAGGGAATATCTCCAAATCTAAAAATTCTATGTTTTCTCTATTTTTTCTCTACTTATTGTAGAGGTAAATTTCTAATTTTGGTTATTGGAATTCAATTGAATGATGAATTTTTCAAGTTCACACTGGGCACCCCCCCAAATCAAATTAATATCGTCAATGTAGCGTTTCCAAAGCACCAGGCTCGCGCCGAGTATGTGGGTGATGTTATCTTCCTCCCACGATGCCATGAAGAGATTGGCATAACTCGGCGAATCGGTTAACTGTTAATAATAATTGCCTTCAAAATAAAAATAAATGTGCGTGAGAATGTATTCTATTGCCGCTGTGATGTAATTAATCTGTTCCGATTAAATATTGCCCTTCCTTTAAAATCTACCAACCGCTGAAATCCCAGATTTGTGTTCTATAACAGTGTATAATGAATTAACATCTAAAGTGGCTAAAATATAATCCGGTGACCATGTGAATTGTTCCAATAAAGTAATAATGTGAGTAGTGTCCTTTAAATAATAATCAGTCTGTTTAACAAAAGGTTGGAGAAAACGATCAACATAGTGTGACAATTAGAAGTGATAGAACCAATACCAGAAACAATAGGTCTGCCGAGTGGGTGGTAAAGGTCTTTGTGAGTTTTGGGTAAACAATAAAAACATTTTTTTTTAAAAGGGCAAACCTACAGGTGCTAGACTTCCAGACCATATATAGCTAACAGGATATTCACTATTTTATTACATTATTTACCACTGAGGAAGGGGTTAGAACAGTTCATCTTCGGCTATATACCCCAAAACGTGTTTGTTTTTTTTAAATTTATTTTGTTTATACTTTTAGACCACTGCGGTACTAAATTTTAAGCCTTGGAGAGACTTTTATTTGTCTAAAATCAATTTGGGAACTATCTTCAATCCCTAGGATTAGTACATATTGGTTATACCGGATTACCAGATTTATTCTTCTATTACCGGATTACCATCTTTCATTCACGCAACAGGAGTTTACTATTCCCCCGCACAGAACCATTTGATATCTGTTACCACCTTGCCTCTGTGACAGAACTTTCATTGCTCAGCTGGGCTGGGAAGTGGCAGATGAGGTTCAACACTGATAAATGTAAGGTATTGTACATGGGGAGGAAAAATCCAGCCTGGGATTATGATTTAAATGGGAGCACACTTAGGACGTCTGACGTGGAAAAGGATTGAGTAGTAAATTTAGCTGTAGTGACCAGTGTCGGGCAGCTGCTGCGAAGGCAAATAAAATCATGGGGTGCATCAATAGGGGCATAGATGCCCACGACAAGGAAATAATTCTACCGCTGTACAAATCACTAGTCAAACCACACATAGAATACTGTGTACAGTACTGGGCACCAGTGTACAAGAAAGATACAGTGCAGCTGGACAGGGGAGGACTACAGTACCCAGAAAGATTATCAGAATTAGGGTTATTTAGTTTAGAAAAAAGAAGGCTTAGGGGAGACCTAATAACTATGTATAAATATATCAGGGGACAGTACAGAGATCTTTCCCATGATCTATTATACCAAGGGGCATCCTCTATGTGTAGAAGAAAGAAGGTTTCTATACCAGCACAGACGGGGGTTCTTTACTGTAAGAGCAGTGAGACTGTGGAATTCTCTCCCGGAGGAGGTGGTCATGGTGAACTCTGTAAAAAATAATTTAAAAGGGGTTTGGATGCATTTTTGGAGAGTAAGAACATTGCTGGTTATGTATATTAAATGTATAGGGACAGAACGTTGATCCAGGGATTTATTCTGACTGCCATATTTTGAGTCGGGAAGGAATTTTTACCTCTAGTATGAGGGGCTTTTGCCTTCCTCTGGATAAACTCAGTATGGACTCATTGGGGATATAGGTTGAACTTGAGATATCTTTCTATGTTACTATGTTACATAAGGGGCATATGCCTGTGAACATGTTGCCACAACTAAGAGCCATATCTGGCTCGAAATGTGTCGGCGTTTACTTTGTTTTAATATTCACGTTGGATATCCTATTGCTTTTAACATGTATGGAATAAAGATGAAGTTTTAATCGTATCATTGTTTTGGAGCAACTGGAGGCTCCTGCTTTCTGCCCTCTTCTCACTATAAGTCCGGGATATGGCCTGCTGTTTGTCTGCCTTGCTCTCCAAAAATGGATCCATCTTTCAGTCACGTTGCACACTGGAGTGGTGAGCTGAATCTACGTTTATAGAAATTTGCATATAATAATTACACGGCCTGCATGTGACCTGGTTATTCCCGCATATTCAGACTAAGAAAATCAACAACAAAAATTGTGCTGATCGGAGGGGAACTCCATAAGACTTAGCTTTTATTAATTATAGTTTAAAAGCCACCAGAGTAATCAAAAAAAGTGCTCAAAACTATATCCAACACCAAATAATATGTCAAAAGATTACCACATGTCAATGTGGATTTATCAAGAATAATTCCAATCTAATGCTAGTAGTGTAGACCCAACGTGTTTCTGCCACAATAGTGTGGTGTCATCAGGGGACTATTTTTGGAGCAAAAGATCCTGGTATGAAGGCTATTTGTTCTAAGCCCACCAAGCACTAGAACTATTACAATTAAAAAGATATTTGTAAACTAAGAACCATGATTACTCAAAGAAGGAGTACACTCGATACATAGTGTACCCCATACATAATTTCAGGACACAGACTCCTAGGCAACAGAGTTGATAATCATCAGAATATAGCCCTGTAAAGTCCATAGGTACTGTTAGGATGTACTTGCTTCCGGCAAATGGTTCTCAGTGCAGTGCTCCTACCAGCAGTGGCGGGGAGCCGTCTGATACTAGCGGCTGCTGGGCACACGTTTCCTTCTTTCTTCTTGACATTAAATTAAACTTGATAATCTATTAAAAATCTTCAATTTAAATTTAAAAATAAATCTCTGTTATCTTTTCAATTGTGATGCCCCATGGTCTCGTCAGACTGCTGCACTTCCAGGCTGTGTCATTGTGCCACCATGTGATCTCCTCATGCTGCAGGCACATTAAATTAAATGTGTTAATCTATTCAAAATCTTCAATAAAAATGTAAAAAAATCTCTTTAATCTTTTCAATTGTGAGGCCCTATGGTTCGTCGTGGTGGAGCGATAAAAAAAAACCATAACTGATTAAATGACACATTGGCAGTTTTATATGCAGTTTCACAGTACCAGCCGTGTTTACTTGCGCGTGCATGACTTAAAGGGTACCTCTCATCAAAAAAACTTTTGATATATTATAGATTAATGTATGCTGAATAACTTTACAATTGTATGTTATTAAAAATATGCTTCTTTCTATTTAATTTTCCACTTTGAAGAAATGACCACTAGGGGTCTCCCTACCAGTCCTGGCAGCAAGCATTTCAGACTCATGCTGGAGTCCTAAACACTACGAGCTGCCAGTCTGCTTTGTTCACAAAGGAGAACACTCAGAGCTGCCAGCCTGCTTTGTTCACAGCCTGTTTGGCTGTGAACAAAGCAGGCTGGCAGCTCTGAGTGTTTAGGACTCCAGCATGAGTCAGAAATGCTTGCTGACAGGACTGATCGGGAAAAATACAATAGAAAGAAGCATATTTTTCATTAACATGCTATTGGAAAGTTATTCAACATTCATTAATCTAAAATATATCAAAAGTATATTTGATGAGAGGTACCCTTTAATAGACGATGCCCACCAGACTTGCCCTCCAGTGGGTCCTCAAAAAAGGATTTTAAAGAAAACTGACACAGGGAAATGTTTTTTGTTCAATACTAAAAAAAACGGGTCAATGTGAGTTTACGAGTGAATTCATTAAGATCTAAAAAATAAATCAAAAGGGTCAGGTAAATTAGTGGGACAAAACTAGAGGCCCTTAGATAAAAGGGCAATCTCCTTTTCTTCCAATAAATATGATAAATTTGAAATTTTTCTCTTTCAATATTTTGTTCCTTGCGCCTTCTCTCAGATGTCTTAGTTTTTTTATTTGTCTTTTTCCCCGTCTCCTATTTTTCTTTTTCCTTATAGTGATATTTGTGCTAACTGAAATTGAGGTGGTTGATGTAGGTATGGAAAAAATTGTGTTATGGTTTGCTGAGGTTTCAAAAATATCAGTGGGGGTGGGTGTGTGACAATGTTCACATGGGCATTGGGGGAGTCTAAAAAACTAACCTCTGACTGTTGGGGAAAATAATAATCATTAGAATGAATATCACAATCCATACTGATGGATTCTAAAATAGTAGTGGAGACAGGAGACATAGACGAGGATAAGATATATTCAAAGGTATTGTTAACGAATGCACAAGACATTTCATTATTGCTAATGTCTTGCACCCAGCCGACTCCCTGATATTAGAGAGAGAAAGGAAAGAAGGTGAAAATGGGAAGTGGTGTCCGCACTGCTAGAAGGTTAGATGGAATCAGCATACATCTGAAGTCATCGGTATTTAAGAAGTACTTTAATTATGTTCACATAGTGTGAACATAATTAAAGTACTTCTTAAAATACCGATGATTTCAGATGTATGCTGATTCCATCTAACCTTCTAGCAGCACGGACACCACTCTCCATTTTCACCTTCTATCCTTTATCTGCATGTTACACCAATGTTTTCAGTGTGGGAAGCCGTAGCAGCTCCACCTTTGTTCTGATGAGCCTTTGTAAGTGTTGTGCCTGATATTGCACAACCTGTCCAGGTGAGCACATTTTCTCTCTCCAAGAATTCTCCATTTCATGTTTGGTGATCCCGCACAAGGAAGCGCGTTTTGTCTATTTCTCTCTTTGATATTAGAGAGAAGAATTTCGGTTTAGTGACACATGGGATTAACCTTCGATTAGCCACTTTTCCATGTAATGTCAGAAATTGTTTATGCTGTAAATGGATCAAATTGGATAATCCTGCAGTTTTTAAGTCCTTTTCGACTGAAGTATTTAACGTGAAGTTCTTTGCTAATTGTGCTACAGAATTTGTAGTGTATATGCTCACTTGCGGGGTTCAATATGTGGGCAGCACCGTGCAGATGGTACAGACCTGCATGAATAAACACTGCTTCAATATTGCTAAAACACTTTTTAAAGCAAAGTGTTTCTAGACACATTACCATGGTGCATCAGGGTTCATCTGACGGCATTGGCCTGCAGGCCATTGATGCCATTCCTCAATGATGTTGTGGATAAAAAAAGATAAAAAAAATATTTTCCCTGTATTTTAAACCTGAGTCTAACCTTGATCCTTGGGGAATGTAACACTTCTGTACTCCATCTCCAGATTTTAATGGTAACCTTGTAAATCAACCCCTCTCGCTGACATATCCATATAATTGTACCCAGCCATGTATTTTTAACATTGTGCGTTTATTTCAATTTTATTGTACCTGAAGAAGGAACCAGCATTGTTCCGAAACTGATGTTGGACTTTTAAATGGAATAAAGATTCTGCTTAACCACTCCATGGTCCCGGGTAGAGCTTGGTATATCCTGACATCCAAACCTTTCTTTCTGGTGGTTTTGCTCTGTGCACCATAGTGTGTTTGGCAGAAGCTACATTTTTATACCTCAAGCAACAGCAAATTTGGCTCATCTTTTCTTACAACTCTGCAATGTGCCCTTCCTCTTATTTCTCCTGCATATTTATGGATACATTGACCACTGGGTGTTATTTCCCTTGTTAAAGGGGTGTATGTCTACAGAGTCAGACTGTCAGTGTCTGTGTGTGTGTGTAGGTACACACCTCACCTCCAAATGTTATCACCCAGCTGTCAATGTAGCCATAAGTTTCTAGAAGAAATAAGAGGAATTTTTTTTTTTAGAACAATATTTTAATGTTAACAAGTATAAGGCAGTACAAAAAGGCAGTAGGACGAGCAGAGATTGTACATAAGAATGTAAGAATTACAAGTCATGAGTGGTGACGGGTCCTCTGGAATCGGAGTGCCACGGCTACTAACAGCCTTGGATACAAACGTTCCTGAGTCACATTAGGATCTCCTGTTATTTACAATTGTAAGTTTTTCAGCCATTAACAAATATTTAGCTTGTCTACATAGTAGATACTGCCCTACTAATGGAAAAAGTGCTAATGTGTATTTATTTATGTTTTATGTAACACATCATTTTTTCTATTAAACCTCATTCTAGTCATAAAGGTACTCCACTGCTTCCATGAAAACTTACTGACAGCTTAGTTTGATAAATAAAAGGGTCTATCAACTTCTTCTTAACTGGCTATCTTTATTTCAAGGGGTTGGTGCATCTTGTAAAGAAAAAGCACTGTACTCCGCTGTCTCCGCAGCTTCCATAGAGAATGAAGGGAGTGGCAGGGCACATAAGCAACCTGTAGCTGAAAGAAAAACTTTTTGTTGTCTATAGCAATCAGTACTCAGTTCTTTTTTTTTTTTTTTTTTTTTTACCAGAGCAATTTAAGAAATAAAAGCTGAGCCCTGATTGGTTGCTTTGGGCAACAGATAGTTCTTTCTTTTAAACACTCTTAAGGTAGGTAGGCATATGCAGCATATTTCCCACTGCGCAAACTCTGCTGCACAGCAGGAAATACACTGCATAATCTCCTATGAGGAAACACACAGAGCTTCACGGCAGCCCTGTGTGTGCAGTAAGGTTTGGAGGCGGGGCGATCGCGCCGATGTGACTGTAATGCAAAGGGCCTGCCTTCAAACCTCAATGCACACACAGCTGCTGCAGGGAAGACCTGTGTGTTTGTTCATAGGAGAATACACAGCATATTTTTTCGCTGTGCAACGGGAAATACGGTGTGTATACACATTTTATGACCCTAGCCTTCAAATGTATTTATTCTATCATAGTTTGCTATTAAAATAAAAGATGAACTATTTACTAGATTATATATTTATTACATACTATATAAAGAAAATGTCAGTAGGGGATATTTAATTCTGTGCCACTTACAGTTCCTTCCTCAGCAAGGAATGAGATTGACTGGTCCATTCCACCACCTTCTGTGCCAATATAACGCTCACATTTTGTACATGTTTCTGCAAGTTCCACCTAAAAAACAAAGACAATTCAATGGTCATTAAGATTTTGCTGAGCTATATTTTTATGACAATACAACATATGAATGTTCTACATCATAGTTCTTCTGGTACCTATTAAACGTTATTTCCTTTAATACAATTTCTTGTGACCAACTTCCATTTTAATACACATTCAATATTGTGTACGAGGTATGATAGGATAATCACAGCTCATAATTCTGGCTGAAAATTCTTACATGACTATGAAATGATAATGTAGTAACTAATCAAATAAAGGATTTTGTGAAAGACTAACACAATTACAAAAAATATAGAAATTTCCATAGAAATAATGGTTTGCATGTTCAGTGATTTAAAATAACATGGACAACACACAAAAAAAAGAAATACTGTATGACATAACAGTTCCTTTTATACAATAGAAGACAGAGTGCACAGGACATTTAGTCCGGAACCTCCACCCACACGTTGTGGTTTCTGTCCAATTGCCAAGCCAAGTGATGTGCAAGAAGCAGCTACTTTTAAGCACAAAGCCTGACACAAAAGCTAATAATTACTTGGTCCTTGCCAAAAAGTGAAATTTGGATTCTGAATCTATTATGCAAACTTAATCATACTTTGTCTGACATGACATGTGGTCCCTGCGGCCCCTGCAGAGGTTTATAGCTGGTTAATGTGGTTACCACACAGGTCAGTGTATACAGCAAAAGAGGTAGGCATTCAGCCATGCTGTTGTGTTGCAAAATAATAAATATTAACTTTCTTATTTCTAATATGAAAAGTAATATGTCAAATATATCAATCACAAATAACTACCGCTAGTTTCCACATGATGAAGGCAGACATCAGGCAGTCTCTGAAATGGCCAGGACTTGACAAATCTCAGATCTCTGACACTTGACTGCTTAGATGCTGTAATTAATATTGATTAAAAAATTAAAGTGGTACTCGGGTGGAAAAATTTTTTTTTATCAACTGGTCCCAGAAAGTTGAACAGATTTGTAAATTACATCTATTTAAAAATGTTAATACTTCCAGTACTTATCAGCTGCTGTAGGCTACAGAAGACATTTTCTTTTTGACCACAGTGCTCTCTGCTGACACCTCTGTCCATGTCAGGAACTGTCCAGAGAAGGATAGGTTTCCTATGGGGATTTTCTCCTGCTCTGGACAGTTTCTGACATGGACAGAGGTGTTAGCAGAGAGCACTGTGGTCATACAGAAAAGAAAAGAACTTCCTGTGGATCATACAGCAGCTGAAGTACTGGACAGATTAAGATTTTTAATTAGAAGTAATGTACAAATCTGGATTGTTGTCACCAGCGCTGCATTAGGAATAGGGAATACTGGTGCCCAATCTGCTGCACAACCGTGAGTACCGATCCCTGTATTGTGGTATTATTAAAGGGGTATTCCAGGCAAAACCATCTTATCCCCTAACGAAAGGATAGGGGATAAGATGTCTGATCATGGGGGGGGGGTCGTCGCTAGGACCCCCCGCGATCTCCCTGCGTCTGAAGTTTCGGAAACCTCCGGGCTTCCGAGACGGGGACGTGACGTCACGCCACGTCCCCTCCATTCATTTCTATGGGAGGGGCCATAACGGCCGCAACGCCCCCTCCCAGAGACATGAATGGAGGGGGCATGGCATTACGTCACGTCCCCGTCTCGGAAGCCCGGAGGTTTCTGAAATTTCAGACACAGCTACGCAGAGAATGTGGGCTGCTGCAGGGAGATCGTGGGGGGTCCCAGGGGCGGGCCCCCCGCGATCAGACATCTTACCCCCTATCCTTTCGATAGGGGATAAGATGTTTGAGATGTTTGAAATAGAGCACTAAAATGATAAACAACAGTTTGTGCTGAGAAGGACACAGTTAAGTACCTCTCAGCGCAAACTGTTTTTTATTTTAATTCACAAACCTGTTCAACTTTCTGGTACCAGTTGATTAAAAAAAAGAAAATTATTTCCACCGGAGTACCCCTTTAAGTAATAAATGGGGGGGAAAAAAAAGTTTTCAATACACTTGAAACAGTTTTATAAATAATTGCATTAAAGGGATACTCTGGTGGAAAAAATATTTTTTAAATCAACTGGTGCCAGAAAGTTAAACAGATTTTTAAATTACTTCTATTAAAAAAATCTTAATCCTTCCAGTACTTTTTAGCTGCTGAATACTACAGAAGATGTTCATTTCTTTTTGGAACACAGAGCTCTCTGCTGACATCACGAGCTCAGTGCTCTCTGCTGACATCTCTGTCCATTTTAAGAACTGTCCAGAGAAAATCCCCATATGCTGGCCTGGACAGTTCCTAAAATGGACAGAGATGTCAGTAGAGCCCTGTGCTCGTGATGTCAGCAGAGAGCACTGTTTTCCAAAAAGAAAATAATTTCCTCTGTAGTATTCAGAAGCTAATAAGTATTGGAAGGATTAATATTTTTTTTTAATAGAAGCAATTTACAAATCTAAAATAGTATCGATTGTGTGCAGCTCATAAAAAACAGGGGACGAGGTTAACTTAGATGCTTTTTCACCAGAAAAGCAAAAATGGTATAAATATAGAAAGCAAGAGAGTACTCAGTCCTCAGTCTCCCACCTGTAAAAACAGGTATGTGATGGAGGAATGGATTCACTAGACAATAATCATAAAATTTATTAGTACAAAATATAACCAATCCACAAACCGCAGGGCCTTACGGATGTGTAATGGGATTACAATAAAATATTCAATAATGACTTCTGCCCGTATTCAATCATGCAAATATTCAATTTGAATAATACAAATAATGCCGTAAGCGATAATCTACTAATGACAAGAAAGAAAGAATAAAAAAGATAAAGATTTTATCTATAAGAATGTCCTGAAAGAAAAAATATTTTGGTGGCCGTCCTGTAACAAAAAAAGAATGATGTGGCAAAACTCTGGATATCGTATATAAATTTCATATAGCTTGTGACAGTTCCGTAGACAATTTATATCCAAGGATACATTATAACAGTTTTTAATCCTAGAAAGGAAAAATATAATATTTCTCCTGTGCGGTAATAGTATTAAACTGTATGTTTTCTGGTACGATGAAGTATATAATCGTCTCCGCTATTAATCCTGAAAAGGAAAACGTTCTCGGCACTGTGTGCCACTCACTACCCTTAAAGTTCGGGGTCCCGGTATCTAGAAGTTCAGTCCGTACGCTGGAGGCTGGAGAGATACCGGGTCTCAATGCAGCCGCTGCTCACAGCGCGTTCCTCGGTAATCCCCGGTGGCGTGTGATGTCACGGGTCAGCTGATTTCAGTCAGCTGACCTCTAGAGCCGGTGTGAGCCGTATACAGGCAGGTAGATAGAGGCTCCAAGGGTGGTTTCAATGATGATACAAATTAGCGGGGATTCGTACACAGAGTTTAGAAGGTCATGCTGGGACTTATAGTCCGTACCGCTGAGTGGAGATAGTCTCTTATTACTGTCACAGCTGTAACAATAGATGTTCCATCAAAAGACATCCAGATAATGTCCCAAAAATGTCCAAATAATTAATCCATATAAATCGCAGGTAAAATGCAAAATATGAATAGAGCAGTAGTCCAAAAAACTTCAGATCTCAAAACAAAAAACCAAACGCGTTTCGGGGTGTCAAAAGGAATAAAATATTAAGAATATTAAAATACCCCTTCTTCAGTGGTGTCTAGATCAGTCTGAAGCTCTGGTCTTTATATATATATATTCCTCATGATTAACACCTGGCATGTCCCTAAAGGATCTACAAATACTGGGATGGACTTTATTCACATGGAGACATGGATAGTTTCAGTGGTTGCTAGGAGCAACAGTTCTTACGTTTACTGATAAAATTTACATCAGTATTACCAAAAATAGAAAATACTGTATTTATCGGCGTATAACACGCACTTTTTAGGCTAAAAATTTTAGCCTAAAGTCTATGTGCGTGTTATACGCCGATACCGCCCCAGGAAAGGCAGGGGGAGAGAGGCCGTCGCTGCCCGCTTCTCTCCCCCTGCCTTCCCTGGGGTCTAGAGCGCTGCTGCCGGCCCTTCTCACCCCCTGGCTATCGGCGCCGCTGCCTGTTCTGTCCCCCTGACCATCGGTACCGGCGCCCCACTGCCAGCGCCGATAGCCAGGGGGAGAGAAGGGGCAGCGGCGCCGATTGCCAGCGCCGCTGCCCCGTTGCCTCCCCCCATCCCCGGTGGCATAATTACCTGAGTCGGGTCGGCGCTGCAGCAGGCCTCCGGCGTGCGTCACCTTCATCGTTGCTATGCGCTGCACGGCGCGGCGCATGACGTCAGTGCGCCGGGCCGTGCATAGCAACGATGCAGGGGACGCACGCCGGAGGCCTGCAGCAGCGCGGACCCGACTCAGGTAATTATGTCAGGTAATTATGCGGGGATGGGGGGAGGCAACGGGGCAGCGGCGCCGGCAATGGGTGCCGCTGCCCCTTCTCTCCCCCTGGCTGTCGGCGCCGCTTAGTACCGATAGTCAGGGGGACAGAACGGGCAGCGGCGCCGATAGCCAGGGGGAGAGAAGGGCCGGCAGCAGGGCTCTAGACCCCAGGGAAGGCAGGGGGAGAGAAGCGGGCAGCGACGGCCTCTCTTCCCCTGCCTTTCCTGGGGATGTATCGGGGTATACACGCGCACACATGCACCCTCATTTTACCATGGATATTTGGGTAAAAAACTTTTTTTACCCAAATATCCTTGGTAAAATGAGGGTGCGTGTTATAGGCCGGTGCGTGGTATACCCCGATAAAAACGGTATATGAAAATAATGATAAAATAAATGAAAAATAAATAATGAAAAAATGAATGTAAATAAAAATAAAAACAAAAACAAATGAAATTAATAAAATATTCTTCTATATGGCTTGGATGCTGATCTAGAGGGGGAAAAAACAGGACGATCATTCTGTGCTAAGTTCATGCATATAGTCACAGGGCGTGAGGACCGGTCAGATGAAAGCATCTCAGTTAACCTCGTCCCTCGTTTTTTGTGAGCTGCACACAATCGATACTATTTTTTAACTACTTTTTCACCAAAGTGTGATTAGTGCTCCAATAAAGTGATGGACATCTGGACTCACTCAGAGAAAAATAAATTACCAATAGATGCATTTATATATGATAGGGATCTAAAATCCAATACTACAATGACACCTGATGTAAATTTGACACAAACTTTAAAAAAATTAGAAAATATGTTATCTAAAAGACTGAGAAAACAGTGGGAGGTTAGAAGTTTGTCACATCTATTAGATGTAAATGTAATCCCGAAGGACTTATTATTGTCCAAAACTCCAGCAGGAGACTTGGACAATCCTGAGTTCAACCAAAAATGGGAGGATTTTTTGAGGGAACAATCCAAAAACTTGGTCAAACTAGTGATAGAAAGGAGACAACAATTGATACAGGAGTTGGATGGTTAAATAGAGGGGATTAACCCCTTGGGGACGGAGCCTATTATAACCCTAAGGACAGGAGCATTTTTTGCAAATCTGACCACTGTCACTTTAAGCATTAATAACTCTGGGATGCTTTTACTTATAAATTTGATTCCGAGATTGTTATTTCGTGACATATTCTACTCTATGGTAGTGGTAAATATTTGTCGATACTTGCATCATTTCTTGGCGAAAAATTAAAAAATTTGATGAAAAATTTGAAAATTTAGCATTTTTCTAACTTTAAAGCTCTCTGCTTGCAAGGAAAATAGACATTCCAAATAAATTATATATTGATTCACAAATACAATATGTCTACTTTATATTTGCATCATAAAGTTGATATGTTTTTACTTTTGGAAGACATCAGAGGGCTTAAAAGTTCAGCAGCAATTTTCCAATTTTTCACAAAATTTTCAAAATCGAAAATTTTCAGGGACCAGTTCAGGTTTGAAGTGGATGTGAAGGGCCTTCCTGTCAGAAATACCCCACAAATGACCCAATTATAAAAACTGCACCCCTCAAAGTATCCAAAATGACATTCAGTAAGTTTGTTAACCCTTTAGGTGTTTCATAGGAATAGCAGCAAAGTGAAGGAGAAAATTCAATATCTTCATTTTTTACACTCACATGTTCTTGTAGACCCAGTTTTTGAATTTTTACAAGTCGTAATAGGTGAAAAAGCCTCCATAATTTGTAACCCAATTTATCTCGAGTAAGGAAATACCTCATATGTGTATGTCAAGTGTTTGTGGGGCGCAGTAGAGGGCTCAAAAGGGAAGGAGCAACAATGGGATTTTGGAGAGTGAATTTTGCTGAAATGGTTTTTGGGGGGCATGTCACAATTAGGAAGCTCACTGTACCCCTTATTACATTACACGAGGGGTGTAGTTTCCAAAATGGGGTCACATGTGGGGGGGGGGGGGGGGGGGCTTTGTTCTGGCACTATGGGGGCTTTGTAAACTTATGTGGCCTTCAATTCCGGACACATTTTCTCTTCAAAATCCCAATGGCGCTCCTTCTCTTCTGAGCATTGTAGTGCGCCAGCCGAGCACTTTACATCCACATTTGGGGTATGTTCTTACTCAGAGGAAATGGGGTTACAAATTTTGGGGGGCTTTTTTCCTATTTTCCCTTGTGAAAATGAAAAATTTAGGGTAACACCAGCATTTTAGTGAAATTTTTTTTTCATTTTCCCATCCAACTTTAATGAAAATTCGTCAAACACCTGTGGGGTGTTCAGGCTCCCTATACCCCTTGTTGCGTTCCGTGGGGGGTGTAGTTTTCAAAATGGGGTCACATGTGGGTATTTATGTTTTTGCGTTTATGTCAGAACCACTGTAAAATCAGCCACCCCTGTGCAAATCACCAATTTAGGCCTCAAATGTACATGGTGCGCTCTCACTCCTGAGCCTTGTTGTGAGCCCGCAGAGTGTTTTACGCCCACATATGGGGTATTTCTGTACTCAGGAGAAATTGCGTTACTAATTTTGGGGGGCTTTTTTTCCTTTTACTGCTTGTGAAAATAAAAAGTATGGGGCAACACCAGCATGTTAGTGTAAACATATTTTTTTTTTTACACTAACAGGCTGGTGTAACCCCCAACTTTTCCTTTTCATAAGGGGTAAAAGGAGAAAAAGCCCCCCAAAATGTGTAGTGCAATTTCTCCCGATTACGGAAATACCCCATATGTGGCCCTAAACTGTTTCCTTGAAATACGACAGGGCTCTGAAGTGAGAGAACGCCATGCGCATCTGAGGACTAAATTAGGAATTGCATAGGGGTGGACATAGGGGTATTCTACGCCAGTGATTCCCAAACAGGGTGCCTCCAGCTGTTGCTTAACTCCTAGAATGCCTGGACAGTCAGTGGCTGTCCAGAAATGCTGGGAGTTGTTTTGCAACAGCTGGAGGCTCCGTTTTGGAAACCCTGCCGTACAATACGTTTTTCATTTTTATTGGGGGGGGGGGACAGTGTAAGGGGGTGTATATGTAGTGTTTTACTCTTTATTATGTGTTAGTGTAGTGTAGTGTTTTTAGGGTACATTCGCACTGGCGTGTTACGGTGAGTTTCCCACTAGGAGTTTGCGCTGCGGCGAAAAATTTGCCGCAGACCAAACTTGAAGCAGGAAACTGACTGTAAACCTGCCCGTGTGAATGTACCCTGTACGTTCACATGGGGGGACAAACCTCCAGCTGTTTCAAAACCACAACTCACAGCATGCACTGACAGTGCATGCTGGGAGTTGTACTTTTGCAACAGCTGGAGGCACACTGGTTGGAAAACCTTCAGTTAGGTTCTGTTACCTAACAGTATTTTCCAACCAGTGTGCCATCAGCTATTGCAAAACTACAACTACCAGCATGTACTGACATACCATGCATGCTGGGAGTTGTAGTTTTGCAACAGCTGGAGGCACACTGGTTGGAAAACCTTCAGTTAGGTTCTGTTACCTAACAGTATTTTCCAACCAGTGTGCCTCCAGCTGTTGCAAAACTACAACTCCCAGCATGTATTAATCGCCGAAGGGCATGCTGGGAGATGTAGTTATGCAACAGCTGGAGGTTACGCAACTACAACTCCCAGCATGGTGAGACAGCTGTTTGCTGTTTCAGCATGCTGGGATTTGCAGTTTTGCAACATCTGGAGAGCTACAGTTTATAGACCACTGCCCAGTGATTTCCAAACTGTGACCCTTCAGATGTTGCAAAACTACAAATTCCAGCATATCCAGACAGCAAAGAGCTGTTTTGAGCATGCTAGGAGTTGTAGTTTTGCAAGATCTGGAGGGATACAGTTTAGAGACCACTATATAGTGGTCTCAAACTGCAGCCCTCAAGCTGTTGCAAAACTACATATTTCAGCATGCCTAAACAGCAAACAGCTGTCTGGGCATGCTGTAAGTTGTAGTTTTGCAACATCTGGAGGGTTACAGTCTCCGACTGTAGCCCTTCAGATGTTGCTAGGCAACTTATCGGCTTCCGTAGGATCCAGGAAGCCGTCCTCTTCTGCCGCACGCCGCCCGCGTCTATCTCCGTCGCCGCCCACCGATCCCCGTCGCCCGCAGCCTGCGGAGGGGTAAGTGGACCTTCGGCGTTCGGTCCCCGTCATTTTCCCCATCCTGCCCCGCCTATTGTGACCACCAATAGCAGAGATAGGAGGGGTGGCACCCCTGCCACCTCCCTCCTATCGCTTTAGGGGGATCGTAGTTGTCTTAGACAACCGCGATCCCCCTTCTATACCGGGTCACCGGGTCACCATAGACCCGTAATGACCCGTAATCGGCGCAAATTTGAATTCAAATTTGATTTGCGCCGATCGCCGACATGGGGGGTCTAATGACCCCCCTGGGCATTTGCACGGGTGCCTGCTGATAGATATCAGCAGTCACCCCGGCCCGGCCAGGTACCAGGACGAAAGGGCGTATGCATATGCCCTTCGTCCCCAACAGGTTAAGCAGGACTTGGAGAAATTTAGTAAGAATTATGAATATATCAGATTTCAGGAATCAATATGTATGAATCTAGACAAGATGGAGTCTGAGATCATAAATAGGAAAACAAAAAAAATGATTTGGCAGACTTCCAAACAATACACTAAAACCAATGTAAATATTAGTGATCCAAATACAATTCCGTTATAAAATAGATATGCACCCTTAGCGGACAATTTTTTGGGGACGGTCAACAACATCGACCCCGCCACAAGTAAATTCAAATCTAAATCAGAGACATGCAATTCACCTGTCATAAGGTCACCCACAGGGCCAACCACGGAATCACTATCGGGATTCCCCGAATCAAACACAGAGGAGACCGTATTACAAACAAAGACACGACAAGGAATACCATCCAAATCAACATTATTATCGCAATTATCAACAGGATCGCACATATCACCAATCACCCCAGAGATACCACAGGAATCAATACCACTCACCTCGTCAGAATTATTACAATCACAACCATTGGGACAACAGACACAGACAGAACACATACACATGGGGTTCACACAATTCACACAGGACTACACAACAAACCTCACCAATACGCAACCCTTTCCCACTCCCACAACTGAAGATCAATTCAGATCTCCAGCTAATTCATCAGATAACCCCCAAAAAAAGAGGATACGTAGGAGACATGGACGAAAGAAACAACCACCCACCACCACAGAAAATCGGAAAGACACAACCACCTCAAATATAATAAATATTAGTAGTCACACACTCACTCAGGCACAGGAATCTGTTTTAAAGAAGGGATTAATATTTGCATCTGATTGTACATTGAAAAAATTTGACACATATATTGGGGTTGAGAAATTCATCCGCAATCTATGCTTGAAAAAATATTTTTTAAAACACCCTTTAGAACAAAGAACATCTGATTCAGAATATATACCGTATTTATCGAGGTATACCACGCACCGGCCTATAACACGCACCCTTATTTTACCAAGGATATTTTGGGTAAAAAATGTTTTTTACCCAAATATCCATGGTAAAATGAGGGTGCGTGTGTGTGCGTGCGTGAATACCCCAACACACCCCCAGGAAAGGCAGGGGGAGAGAGGCCGTCTCTGCCGGCTTCTCTCCCCCTGCCTTTCCTGGGGTCTAGAGCCCTGCTGCCGCCGCTTCTCTCCCACTGGCTATCTGCACCACTGCCCGTTCTCTCCCCCTGACTATCGGTGCCGGCGCTGATAGCCAGGGGGAGAGAAGCGGCGCCGGCAATGGGGCAGCGGCGCCGACAGCCAGGGGGAGAGAAGGGGCAGCGGCACCCATTGCCGGCGCCGCTGCCCCGTTGCCTCCCCCCATCCCCGGTTGCATAATTACCTGTTGCCGGGGTCCACGCTGCTTCAGGCCTCCGGTGTGTGTCCCCTGCGTCAGTGCTATGCACTGCACGGCGCAGCGCACGGACGTCATGCGCAGCGCCGTGCAGCGCATAGCAACGATGCAGGGGACGCACACCGGAGGCTTGAAGCAGCGTGGACCCGACCCCGGCAACAGGTAATTATTCAACCGGGGATGGGGGGAGGCAACGGGGCAGCGGCGCCGGCAATGGGTGCCGCTGCCCCTTCTCTCCCCCTGTCTGTCGGCGCCGCTGCCCCATTGCCGGCGCCGCTTCTCTCCCCCTGGCTATCGGCGCCAGCAATGGGGCGCCGGCACCGATAGTCAGGGGGAGAGAACGGGCAGCGGCGCCGATAGCTAGGGGGTGAGAAGGGCCGGCAGCAGGGCTCTAGACCCCAGGGCAGGCAGGGGCAGAGAAGCCGGCAGCGCTGGCTGTCTCTGCACCTGCAAAGCCGCTGCAGTTCATTGAATTAAAGCGCCCGCTTTAAATCAATGAACTGCAGCGGCTTATTGGCTTATAACACGCACATAGACTTTAGGCTACGACATACTGAATGTCAACCTAAGTCCTGGTTTTACCCCAAATCTGAAATGGGTCCAGATTTTACATCCTTCAAAAAATCCGTAGAGAATGATTTGAGACAATTGAAAGGGAAAAATAGAAGAACCTATAATATTAGTCTAAAAGAAAAA
The DNA here is from genome assembly GCF_029499605.1 of Hyla sarda. NCBI lineage: Eukaryota > Metazoa > Chordata > Amphibia > Anura > Hylidae > Hyla > Hyla sarda. The sequence continues at coordinate 136,833,625 of NC_079192.1, forward strand.
CAAGCTATTCAAGAACTTAGAACCAATTTAGAGATCACCATTCGTCCCGCGGATAAAGGCGGGGCGGCGGTGATCCAAAATTCTGAGGACTATATTAGAGAATGCCTGAGACAGTTAGTAGACCCCACAGCGTATAAGAAATTAGAAGCAGACCCCACATTGAAGTTTAGTGAAGAACTGACGAATTTATGTAAAGAAGCTCTGGCAGTTGGAGTGATTAATGAAAAAGAATCCAGTTTCATACAGAGCACCCCCGAACGTTTGCCTGTATTTTATTGTTTGCCCAAAGTTCACAAGGATTATTTTCACCCTCCAGGTAGGCCGATAGTTTCCGGTATTGGGTCATTGACATCTAATTTATCACAATACGTGGATTGTTTTTTACAGCCATTTGTCCAACAAACATACCATTATTTAAAAGACACCACTCAGATAATCAGTATTGTTGAACAACTCACTTGGACATCAGAACATATATTCACAACTTTAGACGTAAGTTCATTATACACCATCATTGATCATCAGTTGGGGATCCAAGCAGTTACCAGATTTTTGGAAAAGGGTAATATTAAACCAGAGCAAATCACATATATTACATCAGCAATCCATTTTATCCTTACTCATCATTATTATTTACAGCAGACAGGTACGGCCATGGGCACCAGGTTTGCGCCGAGCTACGCCAACCTCTTTATGGCAGCATGGGAACAAGATACCATCAGTCCCAAGCTCGGCGCAAACCTGGTGCTCTGGAAAAGATATATAGATGGTGTATTTTTAGTTTTGCGGGGTGCTCAGTCTGATCTGAAAGAGTTCATAAAAGGTCTAAATGTGAACAATCATAATCTAAAGTTTACTTCTACGATAAACGGAGAAAAGATTATGGATTTAGAAATTTATGCTACATTCAATAAATTACAGTGCAAAATATTTGTGAAACCAACTGCCAAGAACAGCTACATACAATTCAACAGTTGCCATCTTCCCAGGTGGCTGATAAATGTCCCCAAGGGCCAATTTAGACGCTTAAAACGAAATTGCACTCTGGAAACACAGTTTCAAGAAGAAGCTAAGAATTTAACTTCACAATTCATAGAAAAACAATATCCCATACAAATAATAGAGAAATCCCTGGGGGAGGTGAATAAATTATATAGAAATACCTTTTTTGAAAATCATGCTAAAGAAATAGGGATATGGTAACAACAACCGAAAATAGTCCTACCCTATAACATCGACCATAAAACAGTAGAACAAATACTGAAAAAGCATTGCTATCTAGCACAAAATGATAAAAGTATTGGTAGTATATTACCTCAAAATCCCCCTGCGATCTACACAAAGGCCCCAAACTTGGGGATCACTATAGCTCCAACGGTGAGAAATTTGAGTAATCAAAAAACATCCCAAACCTGGTTGACAACTAAGGGTTTTGTACGCTGTGGAAGTTGTCCAAATTGTCGTACCACACATGGTCCGAAAAAAACTGTAGAAGTACATTCTACAGTTAATTCATATAGTTGGAAAATCCCAGAATTGATAACTTGTAATACTAAGGGAGTCATTTATGTGTTGCAATGCAACTGTTACAAACAATATGTGGGACGAACAAAAAGATCCCTCAGAATTAGAACATCAGAACACATATATAATATTAGAAAAGGTTGCCTTAAACATCCTTTGTCCAGTCACTTTTCAACATGTCATAATAGGGACCCTTCAGGGCTAATATTTACAGGAATTCAACAGATTAAACAGGATTGGCGAGGTGGTAGCCACATGGTGAGAATGTCCAAGGCGGAGAGCCAGAAGATTTTTGAATTTGAAAGTTTGGAACCAAGGGGCCTTAATTCAAATCTGGAACTCTTCGTTTTTTTTATAGGGCGTGGATTCCGTGCAGAGGCTGGCCCCGTCGCTGGTACCCGGGGCTATCCTCTGCCCGGTCCCCACGCCCTGTGACTATATGCATGAACTTAGCACAGAATGATCGTCCTGTTTTTTTCCCCTCTAGATCAGCATCCAAGCCATATAGAAGAATATTTAATTAATTTTATTTGTTTTTATTTTTATTTACATTTATTTTTTCATTATTTTTCATTTATTTTATCATTATTTTCATATATTTTCTATTTTTGGTAATACTGATGTAAATTTTATCAGTAAACATAAGAACTGTTGCTCCTAGCAACCACTGAAACTATCCATGTCTCCATGTGAATGAAGTCCATCCCAGTATTTGTAGATCCTTTAGGGACATGCCAGGTGTTAATCATGAGGAATATATATATATATAAAGACCAGAGCTTCAGACTGATCTAGACACCACTGAGGAAGGGGTATTTTAATATTCTTAATATTTTATTCCTTTTGACACCCCGAAACGCGTTTGGTTTTTTGTTTTGAGATCTGAAGTTTTTTGGACTACTGCTCTATTCATATTTTGCATTTTACCTGCGATTTATATGGATTAATTATTTGGAAATTTTTGGGACATTATCTGGATGTCTTTTGATGGAACATCTATTGTTACAGCTGTGACAGTAATAAGAGACTATCTATCTCCACTCAGCGGTACGGACTATAAGTCCCAGCATGACCTTCTAAACTCTGTGTACGAATCCCCGCTAAATTGTATCATCATTGAAACCACCCTTGGAGCCTCTATCTATCTGCCTGTATACGGCTCACACCGGCTCTAGAGGTCAGCTGACTGAAATCAGCTGACCCGTGACATCACACGCCACCGGGGATTACCGAGGAACGCGCTGTGAGCAGCAGCTGCATCGAGACACGGTACCTCTCCAGCCTCCAGCGTACGGACTGAACTTCTAGATACCGGGAACCCGAACTTTAAGGGTGGTGAGTGGCATACAGTGCCGAGAACGTTTTCCTTTTCAGGATTAATAGCGGAGACGATTATATACTTCATCGTACCAGAAAACATACAGTTTAATACTATTACCGCACAGGAGAAATATTATATTTTTCCTTTCTAGGATTAAAAACGTTTATAATTTATCCTTGGATATAAATTGTCTACGGAACTGTCACAAGCTATTTATGAAATTGATATACGATATCCAGATTTTTGCCACATCATTCTTTTTTGTTACAGGACGGCCACCAAAATATTTTTTCTTTCAGGACATTCTTATAGATAAAATCTTTTTTTATCTTAGTTATTCTTTTTTCTTGTCATTAGTAGATTATCGCTAATTATTTGTATTATTCAAATTGAATCTTTGCATGATTGAATACGGGCAGAAGTCATTATTGAATATTTTATTGTAATCCCATTACACATCCGTAGGGCCCTGCGGTTTGTGGATTGGTTATATTTTGTATAAATAAATTTTATAATTATTGTCTAGTGAATCCATTCCTCCATCACATACCTGTTTGTACAGGTGGGAGACTGAGGACTGAGTACTCTCTTGCTTTCTAATTTACAAATCTGTTTAACTTTCTGGCACCAGTTGATTTAAAAAAAAAAAGAAAAAAAAAGTTTTCCACCGGAGTATCCCTTAAACCCTAATAACCTATGCATATATAGTACTCCCATATCTATAACATCCAGTACTATAAATGTATAACATTTATTTTTGGTGAGATGTAAAATATAAAAAAAAAATAATAAAAGCATATGAAACTTGAATAAAGGTTGTGACTAACAGAATGTCAAGTTCATCCATTTGATGCCACATTTCCTCTCCTGCACTGCTGCACCATTAGCATCCAAGTAGATGACCAGAGGTCCTAGAAGGCCTATCGAGGGAGGAATTTTCAGGGGTGTTACACTAATGGGACAATCCTTTTAAGCAGGCATTTTTTGTTATTAATAAATTTATTCAGAAATCCAAACATACCAGCTACAATGGGGTAGCAAATTACTATTTAAGCTTCTACACCTATGATACTCTATGACATTAAAGAGGTTTTCCCACCTATCTAAAAAAAAAAAAAAATAGATGACAGTGTCTGATCTGTGGGGGCCAACTGTTAGAAGAACAGGGGTCCTGAGTGCCCCTGTTTGAATGGAAAAGTAGGGAAGGAATAGCACTGTCTCTCCATTTAAACTCTATAGGACTGCAAGTGAAAAGCCAAATAGCTCCATTAACTCTACTGTATTGCAAGAGACAGTTAGCTTATCTTTGGTATTCTTAAAGAGTTACTGGAGCAGCAGTGCACATTTTTAGTGGTGGTCCCAGCAATCAGATACCAACAATCAGGCACTTATCTATCCTGTGAATACGTGATAACCTGAATATACAGGTAGATGATGATGGTGACCCTGTTTCTGACGTTTCTTACCGGGAGAAAATCGGTGCAATTGTTCAGGAGAAATTCGTCTGGTTGCTTATATGGTTTATATAGTTTTATTATGTGCAATGGAGACGGGCAGATAAAAGTGTTGAACTTAAAGCATCAGCCCGCCTCCAGTGCCCATAAGAAAATACCATATTAGCAACAAGATGAATATCCCTGTACCAATGTTCACTCAGTAAGAAGTCTAAGAAAAGGTTCCCCTATACCATGGGTGTCAAACACGCGGCCCACAATGAATATCTTTGCGGCCCAGCATCCCTGTGTCCTGAAAAATCTTTTCAGCACACAAGGATGCCCTGGTTACCCCTCTGCAGCCCCGCATTAACTTTAAGAATGCAGGGGCTGCCGGAAGGTAGCGCACGCAGGGACGTCACTGACGTCCCGTGTGTGCGCCCATAGGAGAAGAGCAGAGTGGAGCAGTGAGGAGGACGCACGGATATAATAAGTCACAACTCACCAGCACGTCATCTTCGCTGTTCCGACCACTGCTCCTCCGGTCCCAGGACCTACTGCTATGGCACATAGGCCATAGCAGTAGATCGTGATTCTGGACCGGAGGAGTGGTGGCCGGAACACTGAAGTGGGGCAGTAAACAGGCATACAGCCTCCAGCTATACACTGTATATGGCTGAAGGCTGTATGTCTGTGGGGGAACTTTACTGCACCTAATGTGGGGGAACTCTACTGCACCTAATGTGGGGGAACTCTACTGCACCTAATCTGGGGAACTATACTGCCAACCTAATATGGGGGAACATACTGCCAACCTAATGAGGGGGAACTATACTGCCAACCTAATGTGGGGGAACTGTACTGCACCTATTGTTGGGAATTATACTGCCAACCTAATGTGGGGGCACTGTACAGCACCTAATGTGGGGAACTATACTGCCAACCTAATGTGGGGAACTATACTGCCAAGTTACCTGTATGTTGTACGTCATCTTCAGTGTTCCTACAACCACTCCTCCGGTCCCAGGACCTAATGCTATGGTCTATAGGCCATAGCAGTAGATCATGACCCCGGAGCGGTGGTCGGAACACTGAAGTGGGGCAGTACACAGACATACAGCCTCCAGCCATACACTGTATATGGCTGGAGGCTGTATGTCTGTGGGGGAACATACTGCACCTAATGTGGGCAACTATACTGCACCTAATGTGGGGAACTATACTGCATCTAATGTGGAGAACTATACTGCACCTAATGTGGGGAACTATATGGCACCCAATGTGGAGAGCTATACTGCACCTAATGTGGGGGAACTATACTGCACCTAATGTGGGGGAACTATACTGCACCTAATGTGGGGGAACTATACTGCACCTAATGTGGGGAACTATATGGCACCTAATGTGGGGGACCTATACTGCACCTAATGTGGGGAACTATACTGCCAACCTAATGTGGAGAGCTATACTGCATCTAATTTGGGGGAACTATGCTACACCTAATGTGGGGAATTATATTGCACCTAATGTGAAGGAACTATACTGCACCTAATGTGGAGAGCTATACTGCACCTAATGTGGGGAACTATAGTGCACCTAATGTGGGGGAACTATACTGCCAACCTAATGTGGGGGAACTATACTGCCAACCTAATGTGGGGGATCTGTACTGCACCTAATGTGGGGGAGCTATACTGCACCTAATGTGGGGGAACTATACTGCACCTAATGTGGGGGAACTATACTCCACCTAATAGGGGGGGGGGGGGAACTATACTGCACAGTCTTGTGTAGGGGAGCAGGGTATTGTGCAGGGGGCATGGGGTCTTGTGCAAAGGGGGCATGAAGTGTTGTACAAAAGGGGCATGGGGTTTTGTGAAGGGGGATCATGGGGTCTTGTCAAGGGGGTCATGAGGTGTTGTGCAGGGGGGCATGGGGTCTTGTGTAGGGTGGGCATGGGGTCTTGTGCAGGGGGGCATGAGATGTTGTGCAAATGGGACATGGGGTGTTGTGCAGGGAGGACATGTTTTTTTTATTTATTTTTTTATGCGGCCCACATAACTTAAACCTTGTTTTTTTTTGGCCCATGTTAGCCTTTGAGTTTGACATGCTTGCCCTACACTAGCTACCTGTATATTCAGGTTAGTGTGGGTGACCCTACTGTCAGTTTCCCTTTAAGGCAAAACCCCTTAAGCCTACCAAATATCCAGTATTTTAGTTTTGCAGCTAATTTCAGACATGTCACAGACTGGTTGTGTAGGCTACACCATTCAAGTCAGCATGTAGATGTTTAATATTGGCTTCTATGAATCATATTATATATATATATATATTTTTTTTTTCCATATGAATTTATATGACGTGTTATTTATTACTTTACTTTAATAAAGAGTTTGCAAAAAAATAAGGACTCTAATTTATACAAAAAGCTTTTTTTTTTTTTTAAATGTCTGTCATTATGTGTGGATTTGGATTTGAAAAGTTGGTACAGGTTCAACAAACATGTACATGGACAAAGCAGCCGAAAGCAGACATTGCCATTATTAATCATGTTACAGACTAAAACATTTTACATTCTTACACTCTTGTTGACCATAACATTGCAAATGTGGGAGTCCAGCAACAAAGATTACAACATTCATAATACCTTTCATATATATGCTTTGGAAATATACAAATAGATGGTGTAATTGGGAATATAAATAACCTCTTAACAATAAGCCACTTTCATGTGCTAAGTAGTATGTATTCTCCTGGGTTATGGATAATCAATCATTACAAAATGGGGGGAAAAAAGTTTACCATGTGCAGCTATGGGACAACCTTTGATCATAAAAGATATTTACTAAAAATAAAACTTTTTTTATGCTTTTAAAAAAAATGTAGAGATTTTACTAATGAGCCATGAATACATTTTCCAGGTACATAAAAATGAGATGCAAAAGAGGACAAATACCAAAGAAAGCAACAATATGTTCTTTAAAGGAGACTCTGGTGGAAAAAAAAAGTGATTTTCTAATCTAATGGGGCCAGAAAGTTAAACAGATTTGTGAATTACTTCTGTATAAAAATGTTAATCCTTCCAGTACTCTTGAGCCACTGTATGCTCCAGAGGAAGTTGTATAGTTCTTTTCTGTCTGACCACAGTGTTCTCTGCTAGAACCTCTGTCCTTGTCAGGAACTGCCCAGAGCAGGAGAGGTTTGTTATGAGGATTTGTTCATGCTGCATACAGCAGCTGATAAGTACTGGAAGGATTAAGAGTTTTAAACAGAAGTAATTTACAAATCTGTTTAACTTTTTGGTCTATGAAGCGTTCTCAGGACCTGAGCATGCTTAATAGCCAGTTGGTCTTGGTCCCAACAATCAGCACCATGGGTTCTTCTAAGCAGTTGTCTAGAAATCTGAAACTGAAAATAGTTGACGCTCACAAAGCTGGAGAAGGCTATAAGAAGATAGCAAAACGTTTTCAGATGTCAATATCCTCTGTTCGGAAAGTAATTAAGAAATGGCAGTCATCAGGAACAGTGGAAGTTAAAGCAAGATCTGGAAGACCAAGAAAAATATCAGACATAACAGCTCGCAGGATTGTGAGAAAAACAATTCAAAACCCACGTTTGACTGCACAACCCCTCCAGAAAGATCTGGCAGACACTGGAGTTTTGGTACACTATTCCACTATAAAGAGATACTTGTACAAATATGGTCTTCATGGAAGAGTCATCAGAAGAAAACCTCTTCTACGTCCTCACCACAAAATCAGCGTTTAAACTTTGAAAATGAACATATAGACAAGCCTAATGCATTTTGGAAACACGTTCTGTGGACCGATGAGGTTAAAATTGAACTTTTTGGCAGGAATGAGCAAGTGTACGTTTGGAGAAGAAGGGGAACAGAATTTAATGAAAAGAACCTCTGTCCAACTGTTAAGCGTGGGGGTGGATCAATCATGCTTTTGGGTTGTAGTGCAGCCAGTGGCACAGGGAACATCTCACGAGTAGAAGGAAAAATTGATTCAATAAAATATCAGCAAAATTTGGATGCTAACTTGATGCCATCTGTAAAAAAAAGCTGAAGTTAAAGAGAGGATGGCTTCTATAAATGAATAATGATCGTTAAAACACCTCGAAATCCATGGGGGATTACATCAAGAGGCGTAAACTGAAGATTTTGCCATGGCCTTCACAATCTCTTGACTTCAACATAATTGAAAATCTATGGATAGACCTTAAAAAGAGCAGTGCGTGAAAGACAGCCCAGAAATCTCAAAGAACTGGAAGACTTTTGTAAGGAAGAATGGGCAAAGATACCTCAAACAAGAATTGAGAGACTCTTGGATGGCTACAAAAAGCGTTTACAATTGTGATACTTGCCAAAGGGGGCAGTACAAGATATTAAAGCGGTATTCTAGGATTTTTTTTTTTATTTGACCATGCTACTGGGGCTGTAAATTTAGTGTAGTTCATAATATAGTGTCTGTAGCTGTGTGTGACTGTTTTCTCACAATTCTTTACCCTTTAAGGACCCAGACAATTTTCACTTTAGGACCCGGCAATTTTTTGCACATCTGACCACTGTCATTTTAAACATTAATAACTCTGGGATGCTTTTACCTTTCATTCTGATTCCGAGATTGTTTTTTCGTGACATATTCTACTTTATGTTAGTGGTAAAATTTTGTCGATACTAGCATCATTTCTTGGTGAAAAATTCCAATATTTGATGAAAATTTTGCATTTTTTTTAAAACTTTGAAGCTCTCTGCTTATAAGGAAAATGAATATTCCAAACAAAACTATATATTGATTCACATATACAATATGTCTACTTTATGTTTCCATCATAAAGTTGACATGTTTTTACTTTTGGACGACATCAGAGGGCTTCAAAGTATAGCAGCAATTTTCCAATTTTTCACAACATTTTCAAAATCGAAATTTTTCAGGGACCAGTTCTGTTTTGTAGTGGATTTCAAGGGCCTTCATATTAGAAATACCCCACAAATGACCCGATTATAAAAACTACACCCCCTAAGTATTCAAAAGGTTTGTTAACACAAACAGGAATAGAAGCAAATTGAAGGAGAAAATTCAAAATCTTCATTTTTTACGCTGGCATGTTCTTGTAGACCCAGTTTTTGAATTTTTACAAGGGGTAAAAGGAGAGAAATCTTCCTAAAATGCGTAACCCAATTTCTCTTGAGTAAGAAAATACCTCATATGTGTATGTCAAGTGTTCGGCGAGCGCAGTAGAGGGCTCAGAAGGGAAGGAGCGACAATGGGATTTTGGAGAGTGAGTTTTTCTGAAATGGTTTTTGGAAACTACACCCCTCAAGGCACGTAACAAGGGGTCCAGTGAGCCTTAACACCCCACAGGTGTTTGACGACTTTTCATTAAACTTGGATTTGTAAATTATTTTTTTTATTTTTTTTTTTACTAAAATGCTAGTTTTCCATAAAATGTAACATTTTTACAAGGGATAATAGGAGAAAATGCCCCCCAAAATGTGTAACCCCATCTCTTCTGAGTATGGAAATTCCCCATGTGTGGACTTCAAGTGCTCTGCTGGCGCATTACAATGCTCAGAAGAGAAGGAGAGCCATTGAGCTTTTGGGAGAAAATTTTTTGGGAATGGAAGTCAGGGGCCATGTGCATTTACAAAGTCCTCTGTGGTGCCAGAACAGTGGACCCCCCCACATGTGACCCTAGTTTGGAAACTAGACCCCTCACAGAATTTAATAAGGTGTGCAGTGAGTATTTACACCCCACTGGCGTTTGACAGATCTTTGGAACAGTGGGCTGTGCAAATGAAAAATTAAATTTTTCATTTTCACGGACCACTGTTCCAAAAATCTGTCAGACACCAGTGGGGCGTAAATGCTCACTGTACCCCTTATTACATTACGTGAGGGGTTTCGTTTCCAAAATGGGGTCACGTGGGGGGGTGTCGATTGTTCTGGCACTATGGGGGCTTTGTAAACACACGTGGCCTTCAATTCTGAACAAATTTTCTCTTCAAAAGCCCAATGGCGCTCCTTCTCTTCTGAGCATTGTAGTTAGCCCGCAGAGCACTTTACATCCACATATGGGGTATGTTCTTACTCAAAAGAAATGGGGTTACAAGTTTTGGGAGGCTTTTTTCCTATTTTCCCATTTTTCCACCCAACTTTGAAGAATTTTCATTAAACACCTGTGGGGTGTTCAGGCTCACTATACCACTTATTACGTTCCGTGAGGTGTGTAGTTTCCAAAATGGGGTCACATGTGGGTATTTCTTTTTATGCGTTTTTGTCAGAACCGCTGTAAAATCAGCCACCCCTGTGCAAATCACCAATTTAGGCCTCAAATGTACATAGTGCACTCTCACTCCTGAGCCTTGTTGTGCACCCGCAGAGCATTTTACGCCCACAAATGGGGTATTTCCATACTCAGTAGAAAATGCGTTACAAATTGTGGGGGTCTTTTTTTCCTTTTAATGCTTGTGAAAATAAAAGTATGGGGCAACACCAGCATGTTAGTGTAAAATGTTTTATTTTTTTACACTAACAAGCTGGTGTAGCCCCCAACTTTTCCTTTTCATAAGGGGTAAAAGGAGTAAAAGCCCCCCAAAATTTGTAGTACAATTTCTCCCGAGTACGGAAATACCCCATATGTGGCCCTAAACTGTTTCCTTGAAATACGACAGGGTTCCGAAGTGAGAGAGCGCCATGCGCATTTGAGGACTTAATTAGGGATTGCATAGGGGTGGACATAGGGGTATTCTATGCCAGTGATACCCAAACAGGGTGCCTCCAGCTGTTGCTAAACTCCCAGCATGCCTGGAAAATCAGTGGCTGTCCAGAAATGCTGGGAGTTGTTGTTTTGCAACAGCTGGAGGCTCCGTTTTGGAAACACTGCCATACAATAAGTTTTACATTTTTATTGGTGGGGCGACAGTGTAAGGGGTGTATATGTAGTGTTTTATCCTTTATTTTGTGTTAGTGTAGTGTTTTTAGGGTACATTCGCACTGGCGTGTTACAGTGAGTTTCCCTCTAGGAGTTTGCCCTGCGACGAAAAATTTGCCGCAGCCAAAGCTTGAAGCAGGAAACTTACTCTAAACCTGCCTGTGTGAATGTACCCTGTACGTTCACATGGGGGGGGGCAAACCTCCAGCTGTTTCAAAACTACATCTCCCACCATGTACTGACAGACCACGCATGCTGGGAGTTGTACTTTTGCAACAGCTGGAGGCACACTGGTTGGAAAACCTTCAGTTAGATTCTGTTACCTAACTCAGTATTTACCAACCAGTGTGCCTCCAGCTGTTGCAAATAGATATAGATATAGTTATGCAAAACCTGAAGCTACGCAACTACAACTCCCAGCATGCCGAGACAGCTGTTTGGGCATGCTGGGATTTGCAGTTTGCAACATCTGGAGGGCTATAGTTTAGAGACCACTGCACAGTGATCTCCAAACTGTGACCCTCCAGATGTTGCAAAACTACAAACCCCAGCATGGGGCATGCTAGGAGTTGTAGTTTTGCAAGATCTGGAGGGATACAGTTTAGAGACCACTGTATAGTGGTCTCAAACTGCAGCCCTCCAGCTGTTGCAAAACTACATATTCCAGCATGCCCAAACAGCTGTCTGGGCATGCTGAGAGTTGTAGTTTTGCAACATCTGGAGGGCTACAGTTAGAGAGCACTGTATAGTGGTCTCAAACTGTACCCTCCAGATTTTGCTAGACAACTCACCGGCTTCCGTAGGATCCAGCCGCACAACGTCGACGCCCGCCGATCTCTGTCGCCCGCAGCCTCCGGACGGGTAAGTGACCTTAGGCGTCGGTCCCTGTCGGGTTTCCCCGTCCTGCCCCACCTATTGTGGGTGAGCAGAACGGGGAAAACGAAAGTTTAACCCCCCCCCCCCGATCTGCTATTGGTCGTCGCTTCTGGCGACCAATAGGAGGGATAGGAGGGGTTGCATCCCTGCCACCTCCCTCCTATCCCTTCAGGGGGATCGTAGGTGTCTTAGACAACTGCGATCCCCCTTATATTCCGAGTCACCATAGACCCGTAATCGCGCAAATCGCAAGTGTGAATTCCTCGCCGACATGGGGGGGGGGGATGCCTGCTGAATGATTTCAGCAGGCATCCCGGTCCGATCCCCGCTCGGCGGGGGACGAAATTCTCTATGATGTACACGTACGTCAAGGGTCCTTAAGTGATTTTCAATATTTATTTTTACCAGCATACAAAATGACTGTTATCTCAGATTTTTTTTCAGGTTGCAATGCGGCTGAGACCTGACTCATTAGTCAGCTGATGACAGGGAGCCTGTCTGCTTCAATGGGTGGAGGGATCGCTTGGTGGGAGAGAGATCAATCTGCAACTAATGCAACAGCTGTAGGCACCTTGATTGAAAACCACAGGTCTGCAGCTCATTTATGTTTCTATGGGTAGGGTGGCTGATGTGTGGGAGGGAGGAAAATGGAACTGTGGGATTTGTAGTCAAAAAAAGAAAAGTCAAACAGGAAATACAAGTTCACAAAAAGCTAGCCACAGTGTTATGGTAATCTGCATTTAGCCCCAAGACAAGCACAGATCCTTCCTAAGCATGTCCATTACTGTGTGCCAGGTACACACTAAAATCACCTTATGGTGGCTAACCCCTTTAACTCTGCAGGGTGCCCAAACTTTTGCAGATGCCATTTTTTTGTTTTCTGTTATTTTGAAAATGTAAATGATGGAAATAAAATCTAACTTTTGTTGACATATTATAAGAATGTCTAATCTGTACTTTGATGTCTTTTGGAGATTTTTCCATCTTTTTTTAGCTTCTTTATGCACATGAATACAAATTTTTACCTGGGGTGCCCAAACTTAGGATCCCCACTGTATATAATGCTGTTACTAATGCTCTTTTCTTATTAAAATTTGTTGCTGTTGCAATACCCATTAGCTCTATTAAAAGGGCCTCTTCACCCTACAGAATTTCCACCATGAAATTTTGGGTAGAATTCACTTACAGCAGCCTCCTCCAGAATCGGCGCCGTCCCTTTAACTGCAGTATAGTGCCAGGCTTCTCTGGCAGATTCCACTGGAAAATCAAACATGTCCAATTACCATTACACTACCGAAGAGGGAACTGAGCAGCAGAAGCCCACTCATTAATAGAATTCTGCAGCAAGTAGAATCCACGTGGAATTTCCATGAGAAATTCCACGTGGTCGACCACGTTTTTGCCTGCGGTTGGGAAACTGCATACGGCCGAAAAAGCAGCCGACTGGAGGCTGCAGTTCACTCTGGTCGGCTCATAGGCATGCATTAACTACGGTTACCCTATACGACTGAGTGCGAGCGCCGCAATTAAGCCCCGTCCCCCCCCCTCCTCCCAGCCGTATGCGGGAATCGTAGTTACAAATCGTAGTGTGAACCCAGCCTTAGCTTAGCTTTTTGGTGCATGTGAATAGAGGAATTTCAGAAAATGTTTACCTGCACAAAATGTATCAAATGCTGTAGCCATTTGATAAATGTGGTGCTCCAACACATTACAAGCACACAAAAAAAGGTGTAGAAAAATGCTTCATTTACACCTACAATGAAAAATGCCAGCCATGGTGTCATATTTACCAAAAAGTGCACTGCTTAGAATCGGAAGCTCCCAAAACTTCCAAAATGTTTTTTTTTTCTTCCAATTTTGCCCCACAAATATTTTTTTTCTAGTTTCGCCCTAAATTTTGTGGTAAATGATTATAAAGTACAATTGGTGGTGCAAAAAATAAGCCTTCATATGGGTCTGTAGGTGCTAAATTGAAAAGTTACGATTTTTTTAGAATGTGAATACACGAACGTGCAAAAAACAGAAAAACCTTGAGTCCTTAACCCCTTAAGGACCCCTGACGTACGCGTACGTCATGACACCCTGGTACTTAAGAACCCAGGACTTACGCGTACGTCATGGAGAATTCTGGCCCCTGCCGCGCGCCGGGCGGGTATCTGACCGGGATGCCTGCTGAAATCGTTCAGCAGGCATCCCGTGCAAACGTCCAGGGGGGGTCATCAGACCCCCCCCATATCGGCGATCGCGGCAAATCGAAAGTGAATTCACACTTGCGATTTGCGCGATTCCGGGTCATTACGGGTCTATAGTAACCAGGTGAACCGGAATATAAGGGGGATCGCGGTTGTCTAAGACACCCGGGATCCCCCTGAAGCGATAGGAGTGAGGTGGCAGGGGTGCCACCCCTCCCATCCCTGCTATTGGTGGTCTAGACGCAACCACCAATAGCAGATCGGGGGCGGTTAACTTTCCTTTCCGGATGGGGAAACGACGTGGACCGGCGCCGAAGATCCACTTACCCATCCGGGCGGGCGACGGAGATCGACGGGCGGCGATGACGTGCGGCTGGATCCGACGAAAGCCGGTGAGTTGCCTAGCAACATCTGGAGGGCTACAGTTTGGGACCACTATATAGTGGTCCCTAAACTGTAGCCCTCCAGATCTTGCAAAACTACAACTCCTAGCATGACGAAACAACTGTTTGCTGTCTGGGCATGCTGGGATTTGTAGTTTTGCAACAGCTGGAGGACCACAGTTTGGAGATCACTTTGCAGTGTTCTCTAAAACTGTAGCTCTCCAGGTGTTGCAAAACTGCAAATCCCAGCATGCCCAAACAGCAAACGGCTGTCTCGGCATGCTGGGAGTTGTAGTTGCGTACCTCCAGCTATTGCATGACTACATCTCCCAGCATGCCCTTCGGCGATCAGTACATGCTGGGAGTTGTAGTTTTGCAACAGCTGGAGGCAGACTGGTTGGAAAATACTGAGTTAGGTAACAGAACCTAACTTAAGGTTTTCCAACCAGTGTGTCTCCAGCTGTTGCAAAAGTACAACTCCCAGCATGCACGGTCTGTCAGTATATGCTGGAAGTTGTAGTTTTGAAACAGCTGGAGGTTTGCCCCCCCCCCCCCCCCCCCAATGTGAACGTACAGGGTACATTCACACGGGCAGGTTTACAGTATGTTTCCTGCTTCAAGTTTGGGCTGCGGCAAATTTTTCACCGCAGCGCAAACTCCTAGCGGGAAACTCACCGTAACACGCCAGTGCGAATGTACCCTAAAAACACTACACTAACACATAATAAAGAGTAAAACACTACATATACACCCCCTTACACTGTCTCCCCCCCAATAAAAATAAAAAACGTATTGTATGGCAGTGTTTCCAAAACGGAGCCTCCAGCTGTTGCAAAACAACAACTTCCAGCATTTCCGGACAGCCACTGACTGTCCAGGCATGCTGGGAAATTAGCAACAGCTGGAGGCACCCTGTTTGGGAATCACTGGTGTAGAATACCCCTATGTCCACCCCTATGCAATCCCTAATTTAGTCCTCAAATGCGCATGGAGCTCTCTGACTTCGGAGCCCTGTCGTATTTCAAGGAAACAGTTTAGGGGCACAAATGGGGTATTTCCGTACTCGGGAGAAAATGCACTATGAATTTTGGGGGGCTTTTTCTCCCTTTACCCCTTATGAAAAGGAAAAGTTGTGGGCTACACCAGCTTGTTAGTGTAAAAAAATTAAAAATTTTACACTAACATGCTGGTGTTGCACCATACTTTCACTTTGACAAGCGTTAAAAGGAAAAAAAGATCCCCAAAATTTGTAACGCAATTTCTCCTGAGTACAGAAATATCCCATATGTGGGCGTAAAATGCTCTGCGGACGCAAAACAAGGCTCAGGAATGAGAGCACACCATGTACATTTGAGGCCTAAATTGGTGATTTGCACAGGGTGGCCGATTTTACAGCGGTTCTGACATAAAAGCAAAAAAATAAATACCCACATGTGATCCCATTTTGGAAACTACACCCCTCACGTAATGTAATAAGGGGTACAGTGAACATTTACGCCCCACAGGTGTCTGGCAGATTTTTGGAACAGTGGTCCGTGAAAATGAAAAATTTAATTTTTCATTTGCACAGCCTACTGTTCCAAAGATTTGTCAAACACCAGTGGGGTGTAGATACTCACTGCACCCCCTTATTAAATTCTGTGAGGGGTGCAGTTTCCAAAATAGGGTCACATGTGGGGGGGTCCACTGTTCTGGCACCACGGGGGGCTTTGTAAACGCACATGGCCCCTGACTTTCATTCCAAACAATTTTTGTGGGTTATTTCTAATAACAAGGCCCTTCAAATCCACTTCAAAACTGAACTGGTCCCTGAAAAATGTCGATTTTGAAAATTTTGTGAAAAATTGGAAAATTGCTGCTATACTTTGAAGCCCTCTGATGTCTTCCAAAAGTAAAAACATGTCATCTTTATGATGGAAACATAAAGTAGACATACTGTATATGTGAATCAATATATAATTTATTTGGAATATTCATTTTCCTTATAAGCAGAGAGCTTCAAAAATGCAAAATTTTCAATTTTTTCATGACATTTTTGAATTTTTCACCAAGAAATTATGCAAGTATCGACAAAATTTTACCACTAACATAAAGTAGAATATGTCACGAAAAAACTATCTCGGAATCAGAATGAAAGGTAAAAGCATCCCAGAGTTATTAATGTTTAAAGTGACAGTGGTCAGATGTGCAAAAAATGGCTGTGTCCTACAGTGAAAATTGGCTGGGTCCTTAAAGGGGTACTCCGCCCCTAGACATCTTATCCCCTATCCAAAAGATAGTGGATAAGATGTCAGATCGCCGCAGTCCCGCTGCTGGGCTGCGAGTTTGCTCTGTGCGTAATGACGGGTGATACAGGGGACGGAGCAGCGTTACATCATGGCCCCGGCCCTTATGACATCACAGCCCGTCCCCTTAATGCAAGTCTATGGCAGGGGGCGTGATGACCGCCACGCCCCCTCCCATAGACTTGTTTTGAAAGGGGTGGGCCGTGACATCACGAGGGGCGGAGCCGTGACGTAACGATGCTCCGGCCCCTGTACTGCCAGTCATTACGTGCAGAGCGAGCTCGCTCTGTGCTGTAAAGATAGCGCAGTGCAGCAGCGGGGATCCCGGAGCTCCCCAGCAGCGGGACCGCGGCGATCTGACATCTTATCCTTTGGATAGGGGATAAGATGTCTAGGGGCTGAGTACCCCTTTAAGGGGTTAAGGGGCTAAGGACTGTCACAAAACTTTTTTGCATCATATTCTGAGTGCCAAGTTTATTCTACAAGTATTAAGAGAATTGGGATTCCTCTTTGAGCAACTACTAGGAGGGAATGCAATATTTATTTCTATATACATGCAGACCCCTAAAAATTTAGAAACCCCAGATAAGAGCCCCCCCCCCCCCCACACACACACACACCTATCAAATACAGACCTCTACAACAATGTGGCTGGCTTGTAATAGGAGGAAGGTCATGATGATGATGACTGTGGTGGTAGTGGACTTATATGACAATATTTGCAGAAACAACAGGCACACAAAACTCTACTCAAATTGTTAATTAAGTTATAAAACAAAAAAACATTCTTCTATATGTCTTCCAGAAAGCATTATGTGGTGTCTAGGCGGTGCAGGTAATAGTGTAGGGTATGTTGGTATTAACCCTATGTTGTTGTGATGCCAGGATACGGTTTCCTTAGAGTAATGGTCCTGCCGCCAACCGTCCCAGAAATGGTAGGGAGAAATAATTGAATGTCCACAGGAGATATTTGATGAAAACCGGAATAAACGTTACTACATATTTTATGCAACTGCAGGAAACAAAACAGTCTTTGTATAGAGGACCGTAGTTCAGGTTCCTCACAGGTTTGCTGGGACTTCTAAGTACAATGAACTTTGATTTGCTAGCCACTGTGCTACTGGTTTGATAATTTAGTTGCAGTAGTCACAGGATTTTAGTAGTTTTGAGCTGGATGACTCACGGTTTAGTGGCTGCGGAAGATAAGGCTTTAGGCCTAGCTTGAATTGATGATTTGTGCTGAGATTAGTGCTGCTTGATATTCCAGAACCTGTCAGTTATGAACTCTGGAACTCTGGGTATATCACATGACCCAAAGGTCCTTGAACTTATGGCATAACATAAATTACAGGCACGTGACCTCTAAGGTCCTATACATAGCTATCCTAGATTAATTACATATATAAATATATACATTAAATATGATATATTAAGAGGCGACTAGGGGTTAGCCCTCCAGGAGAGCCCATTAGCATGGAGGAGATAATGGAGTGACAATCCCAGGTTAATGCAGCGCGATGCACCATTAAGGAGACTTATTTCTTGGGTGAAGTATAAATGTATTAGCCAATTGGCTAATAAATTTATACTTCACCCAAGAATAAGTCTCCTGAATGGTGGATCGCGCTGCATTAACCTGGGATTTTCACTCCATTATCTTCAATTGCTACTTCGGTCAGGATCCCTGCTGCCGAATCCAGGAAGCTGCACCACCACTGGAATTTTGATTTATACGTGTATTGCTGTAGTGTCATCATACACAACAGAACAAAGTGAGCAAGGTTCCATTATTAGACACTGACGCTCACCTCCACGATACTGCTGGTATATACAATATTGCCCTATGAGGAGCTCTGCTCTTTTGTTTTCTCTCATAGAATATCATTAGCATGGAGGGACTCTGGCTGAGGGGACTCCAGACAAAAGGGACAGGACATGTCCTGTACCGGGAGACCACAATTAATTAGTGCTTATTCATAAGAAACAATACATTTAAGAAAGATGACCACAGACTAGAGATAAATATTACCGCAAGTTAAACAATCAATTTTGACAGCTCCCTATAACATACATGTTTTCATGTTAGAAAGTTTGCCTACCAATGTAGTGATAAGGCAAAGTATCATGGGTTCATCCATCAAGAAAAAAAAAAAATAATGAAGATTGTGATATTAAATAATTTTACCTTCCTGATCTGCTGAATCTTGTGTGTCTGTATCTGTATTTAATACATTTTCTCAAATTCCTATTCAGGCTGGATGCCCTCCTGGGACTAACTTCCCAAACTCAGGGACCCTAGTAGTTAAAATTTAACTTTTAATAAGTTTATTTAAAATATTTCCAAATTAGTGAGAAAACTAAGATATATATATATCTTTGTTTTCTCACTAATTTTGAAATATTGTAAATAAACTTAATAAAAGTTACATTTTAACTACTAGGGTCCCTGAGTTTGGGAAGTTAGTCCCAGGAGGGCATCCAGCCTGAATGGGAATTTGAGAAAATTTGTACAATATCCCAGGGAAAACCCGATGGGTAATTTGGAGTTATGTGTATCTGGATTTAATAGTCAAAAGTACAATCAAAGACTGACTATTCATATGTTGGCTTACGATTTCCTCTCTCTGACAGAATTGTTCCTCAACTGTTCTATCTGCATTGGAAATTAAAACACCAAGACCAAGTATTCCCCAATCCCCAAGACCAAGAAAAGATTGATTTTATTTAGGGTTTTTTTTTTTTTGCAAGGTTTCTAGCTGAATTTTTGCAGAAAGTTTTGACAAACCTGTCTTTTCTGTTTCAATGGTTTTTTATTAATAATTTTTTCAAAGTTCAACAAAAAAGTTAAGTAACAGTTCAGGATTAGTAAAGAATCACAAACTCAGAAATACATGAGAATATGGTACAAGCAAAGCTATCAATTGCAGAGTGAATGCTAAAGAGAAGAGACATGTATGATAAAAAGTATGATATTCATAAAATCCATTTTCAAGCTCCCCTGTTAAGGAACCATTGTTCTCATAAAGCATTGTACAGCCAAGAAAGAGACTGGTTAAACATGACATATAACAACAAAGTATATCATAACCAAAGAGTAAAATACATTGGGGAGTAGCAGGTGGATAAGGGAGGTAGAAGGAAGACGAAAGTGCACCTGGCAGGGGTGATAAGGAGAAGGAAGGGGAAACGGGTGAGACAGGTATGGGATTAGATGCTATGCAATAAATTTGTAAGTAATAAACGTGTGCGTGAGTCAGCACTTATAGTAGTATACAACAATATTATGGTATAGTATAACAATCCATCTTTGCCGTCAAAGAAGCAACTTAAGGAAGGTAATTCCTTTGTTTACACACACATATAACCCTACACCACTTTATGTAGGAAGTTGGGAAAAGCAAGAGCGTACCCAAGGCTCCCAAATTTTTTCCGTACAGGAGGTATTTCCTGTGTTTAGGAAGACTGCCTTTTCGCATTGATATGAAAAATTCAACAATGAGATGAGCTCATTTATGGTAGGTAGCACAACAGATTTCCAATGACCGGTAATTACTAATTTTGCCAGCACCAGTATTTTAATCGATATGCATCTAAGTGTAGGTGGTATCAGGTGTATGTCACGTAATAATAAAACCAAAGAAGGAGATAATATGTTGTAGCCAATGATATCGCTCAGCATTGTCCCAACTTCCATCCAAAAGCCACTCAATCTAGGGCAGGACCATAAGGTGTGTATCAATGTGCCCTTAGCTCCACACCCTCTCCAGCACTCTGAGGATCATCCCAGATATATAACCTGCAATCTATCTGGGGTCAGGTACCACCTTAATCTAGATTTAAAGAAGGCTTCCAAATGTGGCACCGAGGGTAAGGCTCTTCTTGCCTACCTGCTCACTCTGCTCCAGTCATGATCTGTAATATGTCTAGATAGGTCTTTTTCCCAAGACTTATAGGGAGCGTATGTGGAGAGGGGTTTGGTTTTCCAGCAAATCGTAGATTGGGCGCAAACCTTTGAAGGTTCTGGACATCAATTTGAAAAGCTCATCATTGTAGTGCCATGCAACATAAGACCTCAAGCAATGTCTCGCTTTTTATTCATTTTTTCATGATATAAAAAGTGACCAAAAATAAACAAATTTGGGCTTTGGAATTTTTTTGCACGTACGCCATTGACCGTGTGGTTTAATTAATGACATTTTATAATTCGGACACTTCCGCATGCGGCAATACCACATATGTTTTTTTTTAATCGGAAATTTTTTTGCACATTTTTTTTTGCAGCGTTATAGCTCTCATAGGGGGCTATAACACTGCACACACTGATCCTTTACATCGTTCAATGGTTTCTCATAGGAAACCACTGATGGATGATTCTGATCGATTGACTGCTCATGCCTGGATCTCAGGCACTGAGTAGTCATTCTGCGATCGGACAGCAAGGAGGCAGGTAGGGACCCTCCGGCTGTCCTGTAAGCAGTTCGGGATGCCGCGATTTCACCGCGGCGATCCCGAACAGCTCCCTGAGCTAACCGGCAAAGTTTTAGTTTCACTTTAGAAGCGGCGATCAACTTTGAACGTGGCGTCTAAAGGGTTAATTGCATAATAAAGTTGACATGTTTTTACTTTTGGAAGACATCAGAGGGCTTCAAAGTATAGCAGCAATTTTCCAATTTTTCAAAAAATTTTCTAAATCGAAATTTTTCAGGGACCAGTTCTGTTTTGAAGTGGATTTGAAGGGCCTTCATATTAGAAATGCCACACAATTGACCCCATTATAAAAACTGCACCCCTCAAAGTATTCAAAATGACATTCAAAAGGTTTGTTAACCCTTTAGGTGTTTCACAGGAATAGCAGCAAATTGAAGGAGAAAATTCAAAATCTTCATTTTTTACACTCGCATGTTCTTGTAGACCCATTTTTTGAATTTTTACAAAGGGTAAAAGGAGAGAAATCTTACTAAAATGTGTAACCCAATTTCTCTCGAGTAAGGAAATACCTTATATGTGTATGTAAAGTGTTCGGCGGGTGCACTAGAGGGCTCAGAAGGGAAGGAGCGACAGAGGGATTTTGGTGAGTTTTTGTGAAATGGTTTTTGGGGGGCATGTTGCATTTAGGAAGCCCCTATAGTGCCAGAACAGCAAAAAAAATACCCACATTGCATACTATTTTGGAAACTACACCCCTCAAGGAACGTAACAAGGGGTCAAGTGAGCCGTAACACCCCACAGAGGTTGCACGACTTTTCGCTAAATTTGGATGTGTAAATGATTTTTTTTTCCCACTAAAATGCTAGTTTTCCCCCAAATTTTTACAAGGGTTAATAGGAGAAAATTCCCCCCGAAATTTGTAACCCCATCTCTTCTGAGTATGGAAACACCACATATGTGGAAATCAAGTGCACTGCGGACGCACTACAATGCTCAGAAGAGAGACATATTGTTACGCCGAGCGCTCCGGGTCCCCGCTCCTCCCCGGAGCGCTCGCAACATCCTCGCTACTGCAGCGCCCCGGTCAGACCTACTGACCGGGTGCGCTGCGATACCGCCCCCAGCCGGGATGCGATTCGCGATGCGGGTGGCGCCCGCTCGCGATGCGCACCCCGGCTCCCGTACCTGACTCGCTCTCCGTCGGTCCTGTCCCGGCGCGCGCGGCCCCGCTCCCTAGGGCGCGCGCGCGCCGGGTCTCTGCGATTTAAAGGGCCACTGCGCCACTGATTGGCGCAGTTGGTCTAATTAGTGTGTTCACCTGTGCACTCCCTATGTATACCTCACTTCCCCTGCACTCCCTCGCCGGATCTTGTTGTCATTGTGCTAGTGAAAGCGTTTCCTAGTGTGTTCCTAGCCTGTGTTCCAGACCTCCTGCCGTTGCCCCTGACTACGATCCTTGCTGCCTGCCCCGACCTTCTGCTACGTCCGACCTTGCTCTTGTCTACTCCCTTGTACCGCGCCTATCTTCAGCAGTCAGAGAGGTTGAGCCGTTGCTAGTGGATACGACCTGGTTACTACCGCCGCTGCAAGACCATCCCGCTTTGCGGCGGGCTCTGGTGAATACCAGTAGTAACTTAGAACCGGTCCACTAGCAGGGTCCACGCCAATCCCTCTCTGGCACAGAGGATCCACCTCCTGCCAGCCGAATCGTGACAGTAGATCCGGCCATGGATCCCGCTGAAGTTCCACTGCCAGTTGTCGCCGACCTCACCACGGTGGTCGCCCAGCAGTCGCAACAGATAGCGCAACAAGGCCACCAGCTGTCTCAACTGACCGTGATGCTACAGCAGCTACTACCACAGCTCCAGCAATCATCTCCTCCGCCAGCTCCTGCACCTCCTCCGCAGCGAGTGGCCGCTTCCGGCCTACGACTATCCTTGCCGGATAAATTTGATGGGGACTCTAAGTTTTGCCGTGGCTTTCTTTCGCAATGTTCCCTGCACTTGGAGATGATGTCGGACCAGTTTCCTACTGAAAGGTCTAAGGTGGCTTTCGTAGTCAGCCTTCTGTCTGGGAAAGCTCTGTCATGGGCCACACCGCTCTGGGACCGCAATGACCCCGTCACTGCCTCTGTACACTCCTTCTTCTCGGAAATTCGAAGTGTCTTTGAGGAACCTGCCCGAGCCTCTTCTGCTGAGACTGCCCTGCTGAACCTGGTCCAGGGTAATTCTTCCGTTGGCGAGTACGCCATCCAATTCCGTACTCTTGCTTCCGAATTATCCTCGAATAATGAGGCCCTCTGCGCGACCTTTAAAAAAGGCCTATCCAGCAACATTAAAGATGTTCTGGCCGCACGAGAAATTCCTGCTAACCTGCATGAACTCATTCATCTAGCCACTCGCATTGACATGCATTTTTCCGAAAGGCGTCAGGAGCTCCGCCAGGATATGGACTTTGTTCGCACGAGGCGTTTTTTCTCCCCGGCTCCTCTCTCCTCTGGTCCTCTGCAATCCGTTCCTGTGCCTCCCGCCGTGGAGGCTATGCAAGTTGACCCGTCTCGCTTGACACCTCAAGAGAGGACACGACGCCGCATGGAGAATCTTTGCCTGTACTGTGCCGGTACCGAACACTTCCTGAAGGATTGTCCTATCCGTCCTCCCCGCCTGGAAAGACGTACGCTGACTCCGCACAAAGGTGAGACAGTTCTTGATGTCAACTCTGCTTCTCCACGCCTTACTGTGCCTGTGCGGATATCTGCCTCTACCTTCTCCTTCTCTACTATGGCCTTCTTGGATTCCGGATCTGCAGGAAATTTTATTTTGGCCTCTCTCATCAACAGGTTCAAAATCCCGGTGACCAGTCTCGCCAGACCCCTCTACATCAATTGTGTTAACAATAAAAGATTGGACTGTACCGTGCGTTACCGCACGGAGCCCCTCCTAATGTGCATCGGACCTCATCACGAAAAAATTTAGTTTTTGGTCCTCTCCAATTGCACTTCCGAAATTCTCCTTGGACTACCGTGGCTTCAACGCCATTCCCCAACCCTTGATTGGTCCACAGGAGAGATCAAGAGCTGGGGTACTTCTTGTTTCAAGGACTGTCTTAAACCGGTTCCCAGTACTCCCTGCCGTGACCCTGTGGGTCCCCCTGTAACCGGTCTCCCTAAGGCTTATATGGACTATGCTGACGTATTTTGCAAAAAACAAGCTGAGACTTTACCTCCTCACAGACCTTATGACTGTCCTATTGACCTCCTCCCGGGCACTACTCCACCCCGGGGCAGAATTTATCCTCTGTCCGCCCCAGAGACTCTTGTTATGTCTGAATACATCCAGGAAAATTTAAAAAAGGGGTTTATCCGCAAATCCTCCTCTCCGGCCGGAGCTGGATTTTTCTTTGTGTCCAAAAAAGATGGCTCCCTACGTCCTTGCATTGATTACCGCGGACTTAATAAAATCACGGTAAAGAACCGCTACCCCCTACCTCTTATCTCAGAACTCTTTGATCGCCTTCAAGGTGCCCACATCTTTACCAAACTGGACTTAAGAGGTGCTTATAATCTCATCCGCATCAGGGAGGGGGACGAATGGAAAACTGCATTTAACACCAGAGATGGACACTTTGAGTATCTAGTCATGCCCTTTGGCCTGTGCAACGCCCCTGCCGTCTTCCAAGACTTTGTTAATGAAATTTTTCGTGATCTCTTATATTCCTGTGTTGTTGTGTATCTGGACGATATTCAGATTTTTTCTGCCAACTTAGAAGAACATCGCCAGCATGTCCGCATGGTTCTTCAGAGACTTCGAGACAATCAACTTTATGCCAAAATGGAGAAATGTCTGTTTGAATGTCAATCTCTTCCTTTCCTAGGATACTTGGTCTCTGGCCAGGGACTACAAATGGACCCAGATAAACTCTCTGCCGTCTTAGATTGGCCACGCCCCTCCGGACTCCGTGCTATCCAACGTTTTTTGGGGTTCGCCAATTATTACAGACAATTTATTCCACATTTTTCCACTATTGTGGCTCCTATCGTGGCTTTAACAAAGAAGAATGCCAATCCTAAGTCCTGGTCTCCCCAAGCGGAAGACGCATTTAAACGGCTCAAGTCTGCCTTTTCTTCTGCTCCCGTGCTCTCCAGACCTGACCCATCTAAACCCTTCCTATTGGAGGTTGATGCCTCCTCAGTGGGAGCTGGAGCGGTCCTTCTACAAAAAAATTCTTCCGGGCATGCTGTTACTTGTGGTTTTTTTTCTAGGACCTTCTCTCCGGCGGAGAGGAACTACTCCATCGGGGATCGAGAACTACTGGCCATTAAATTGGCACTTGAGGAATGGAGGCATCTGCTGGAGGGATCAAAATTTCCAGTTATCATTTACACCGATCACAAGAATCTCTCCTATCTCCAGTCTGCCCAACGGCTGAATCCTCGCCAGGCCAGGTGGTCGTTGTTCTTTGCCCGTTTTAACTTTGAAATTCATTTTCGCCCTGCCGACAAGAACATTAGGGCCGATGCTCTCTCTCGTTCCTCGGATGCCTCGGAAGTAGAGGTCTCTCCGCAACACATCATTCCTCCTGACTGTCTGATCTCCACTTCTCCAGTCTCCATCAGGCAAACTCCTCCAGGGAAGACCTTCGTTTCTCCACGCCAACGTCTCGGGATTCTCAAATGGGGTCACTCCTCCCACCTCGCAGGCCATGCGGGCATCAAAAAGTCCTTGCAACTCATCTCTCGTTTCTATTGGTGGCCGACTCTGGAGACGGATGTTGTTGATTTTGTGCGGGCTTGTACTGTCTGTGCCCGGGATAAGACTCCTCGCCAGAAGCCTGCTGGTCTCCTTCATCCTCTGCCTGTCCCCGAACAGCCTTGGTCTCTGATTGGTATGGACTTTATTACAGACTTACCCCCATCCCGTGGCAACACTGTTGTTTGGGTGGTCGTTGATCGATTTTCCAAGATGGCACATTTTATTCCTCTTCCTGGTCTTCCTTCAGTGCCTCAGTTGGCAAAACAATTTTTTGAACACATTTTTCGTCTTCACGGTTTGCCCACGCAGATCGTCTCGGATAGAGGCGTCCAATTCGTGTCAAAATTCTGGAGGGCTCTCTGTAAACAATTCAAGATTAAATTAAACTTCTCTTCTGCTTATCATCCTCAATCCAATGGGCAAGTAGAAAGAATTAACCAGGTCCTGGGTGACTATTTACGGCATTTTGTTTCCTCCCGCCAGGATGACTGGGCAGATCTTCTACCATGGGCCGAATTCTCGTACAACTTCAGAGTCTCTGAATCTTCTGCTAAATCCCCATTTTTCGTGGTGTACGGCCGTCACCCTCTTCCCCCCCTCCCTACTCCCTTGCCCTCTGGTTTGCCCGCTGTGGATGAAGTGACTCGTGATCTTTCCACCATATGGAAAGAGACCCAAAATTCTCTTTTACAGGCTTCTTCTCGCATGAAAAAGTTTGCCGATAAGAAAAGAAGAGCTTCCCCCATTTTTGCTCCCGGAGACAAGGTATGGCTCTCCGCTAAATATGTCCGCTTCTGTGTCCCCAGTTACAAACTGGGACCACGCTATCTGGGTCCTTTCAAAATCTTGTGCCAAATCAATCCTGTCTCTTACAAACTTCTTCTTCCTCCTTCTCTTCGTATTCCCAATGCCTTTCATGTCTCTCTCCTTAAACCACTCATCATCAACCGTTTCTCTCCCAAACTTGTTTCTCCCACTCCTGTTTCCGGTTCTTCTGACATCTTCTCCGTGAAGGAGATACTGGCCTCCAAGACGGTCAGAGGGAAAAAAAAATTTTTGGTTGATTGGGAGGGCTGTGGTCCTGAAGAGAGATCCTGGGAACCTGAGGACAACATCCTAGACAAAAGTCTGGTCCTCAGGTTCTCAGGCTCCAAGAAGAGGGGGAGACCCAAGGGGGGGGGGTACTGTTACGCCGAGCGCTCCGGGTCCCCGCTCCTCCCCGGAGCGCTCGCAACATCCTCGCTACTGCAGCGCCCCGGTCAGACCTACTGACCGGGTGCGCTGCGATACCGCCCCCAGCCGGGATGCGATTCGCGATGCGGGTGGCGCCCGCTCGCGATGCGCACCCCGGCTCCCGTACCTGACTCGCTCTCCGTCGGTCCTGTCCCGGCGCGCGCGGCCTCGCTCCCTAGGGCGCGCGCGCCGGGTCTCTGCGATTTAAAGGGCCACTGCGCCACTGATTGGCGCAGTTGTTCTAATTAGTGTGTTCACCTGTGCACTCCCTATGTATACCTCACTTCCCCTGCACTCCCTCGCCGGATCTTGTTGCCATCGTGCCAGTGACAGCGTTTCCCAGTGTGTTCCTAGCCTGTGTTCCAGACCTCCTGCCGTTGCCCCTGACTACGATCCTTGCTGCCTGCCCCGACCTTCTGCTACGTCCGACCTTGCTCTTGTCTACTCCCTTGTACCGCGCCTATCTTCAGCAGTCAGAGAGGTTGAGCCGTTGCTAGTGGATACGACCTGGTTACTACCGCCGCTGCAAGACCATCCCGCTTTGCGGCGGGCTCTGGTGAATACCAGTAGTAACTTAGAACCGGTCCACTAGCACGGTCCACGCCAATCCCTCTCTGGCACAGAGGATCCACCTCCTGCCAGCCGAATCGTGACACATATTTGGCTTTTGCAGATCAAATTTTGCTGAAATGGTTTTGGGGGGCATGCTAGTTTCCCCCCAAATTTTACATTTTTACAAGGGGTAATAGAAGAGATGGGGTTACACATTTTTGGGGGCATTTTCTACTATTACCCCTTGTAAAAATGTAAAATTTGGGGGAAAACTAGCATTTTTGTGAAAAAAATTTTTTTAACAAAAAGTCGTGAAAAATAAAAAAAACGCTGCGGTCAAAAAATAAAGGGGGCAAATCGCAGCGCCCTGAACCCCTAATAGGGCCCGGGTCACGCTAAAAAATAATGTGGCGTACTCTTGAGCCCTATTAGGGGGTCGGGTTTATTTTTTTAACTTTTTTTTTTACTTTATTACATGGATTTCCCTACCGTTCCCTCTGGTGGATTTAGTCCCTGATCTAGGGGATCTTCGGGTCTCCTGAGGCGGATCGGTGGGTGCAGAGGGGGGGTCCCTGGCTCCTCTTGCAGCTCTGACCGCTGACTGAACCCATCTAAAGGTCAGCTTTGCAGAGGATGCCGTTTAACCCCTCCCCTGCCGGCTGCTTATAGGGACCTATAACACTGCACACACTGATCTCTTACACAGATCACTGGCATGTTTTAACACGCCTGTGATCAGTGTTATCGGCGCTTGACTGCTCCTGCCTGGATCTCAGGCACGGAGCAGTCATTCGTCGATCGGACACAGAGAAGGCAGGTAAGGGCACTCCCGGTGTCCTGTAAGCTGTTCGGGATGCCGTGATTTCCCCGCGGTGGTCCCGAACAGCCCGACTGACTAGCCGTGATACTTTCACTTTCACTTTAGAAGCGGCGGTCAGCTTTGACCGCCGCTTCTAAAGGTTTAATACTGCACATTGCCGCGATCGGCGATGTGTGGTATTAGCCGCGGTTCCCGGCTGTTGATGAGCGCCGGGACCGACGCAATGTGATGCGGGGTCGCAGCGGGAGCCAGCGCAGGATGTAAATATACGTCCTGCGTAGTTAAGGGGTTAAAGGGGTACTCCGGTGCAAAACTTTTTTTTTTTTTTTTTAAATCAACTGGTGCCAGAAAGTTAAACAGATTTGTAAATTACTTCTATGAAAAAATCTTAATCCTTCCAGTACTTATTAGCTGCTGAATACTATAGAGGAAATTATTTTCTTTTTGGAACACAGTGCTCTTTGCTCACATCATGACCACAGTGCTCTCTGCTGACATCT
This sequence comes from Hyla sarda, assembly GCF_029499605.1. Lineage (NCBI taxonomy): Eukaryota > Metazoa > Chordata > Amphibia > Anura > Hylidae > Hyla > Hyla sarda. Next base: position 136,862,865 of record NC_079192.1, read on the forward strand.
CTGTCCATTTTAGGAACTGTCCAGAGCAGCATATGTTTTCAATGGGTATAGTTCTTAAAATGGACAGATATGTCAGCAGAGAGCACTGTGGTAATGATGTCAGCAGAGAGCTCAGTGTTCCAAAAAGAAAAGAATTTCCTCTATAGTATTCAGCAATAGAAGTAATTTACAAATCTGTTTAACTTTCTGGCACCAATTGATTAAAAAAAAAAAAAAAAAAAAAGTTCATTTTTTCTGTGTATAGTACATTTTTTCAGGCATGTCTAAGAATATTGTCAAATATGGATTAAAATGGGTATTCCAGTTTATTGTTTTTTTATTTGACTATGCTGCAGGGGCTGTAGAGTAAGGAAGAGATTCTATGTTATGAACTACACTGTGTTTCATGGTGGTCTCGAAATTCTTTATTTTTAACATCATACAAAATGAGTGTCATCTTCCCAGATTTTCCCAGGTTGCAGTGCGGCCCGAGACATTACATCACTAGTCAGATGATCAGAGGGAGCCTGTCTTTGCTTCCATGGGTGGAATGTCCTCTGGGTGGGAGGGAGATCATTCTGCAAGAATTGTAGTTTTGCAACAGCTGGAGGGACCCTGGTCAGAAAACACTGGTCTATTGCATTGAAGGGATCACAGGTGTGTTGGGTGGGGTGGCTGATGTATGGGAGGGAGAAAAGTGACCTTACACTTAAAAACAAGGAATCATAGGATTTGTAGATTAAGGGAATAAACTCCAACAGGAAATAGCCAGTTCACAAAAAGATAAAGCCTCAGCCTCAGTTTTACAGACAACGGTGCAATGCTCTGCACATACACCCCTCCCTCCCCCCCCCCCCCCATGTGTATAGCAGTGTGTGTATGAACATTCCTATACAGGTGGGGGTATTTGCAGAGCATTGCACCCTTGTCTGTGCAATGCTCTGCAGTCACCTAATGTGGGGGAACTATACTGCACCTAATGTGGGTGAACTATACTGCACCTAATGTGAAGAACTATACTCCACCTAATGTGGGGGAACTATACTGAACCTAATGTGGGGAACTATACTGCCTACCTAATGTGGGGGGAACTATACTGCCAACCTAATGTGGGGGGACTATACTGTCTACCTAATGTGGGGGAACTATACTGTCTACCTAATGTGGGGGAACTATACTGTCTACCTAATGTGGGGGAACTATACTGTCTACCTAATGTGGGGGGAACTATACTGTCTACCTAATGTGGGGGGAACTATACTGTCTACCTAATGTGGGGGAACTATACTGCCAACCTAATGTGGGGGAACTACAACCTAATGTGGGGGAACTACAACCTAATGTGGGGGGAACTATACTGCCAACCTAATCTTGGAAAGCTATACTGGCAACCTAATGTGGGGGAATTATACTGACAACCTAATGTGGGGGGAGAACTATACAGCCAACCTAATGTGGGGGAACTATACTGCAAACCTAATGTGGGGGAACTATACAAAAATATAAAATTGTACTATTCCGATCCCTGTAACTCTTATTTTTCTGTATATGGGGATGTATGAGGGTCATTTTTTGCGCTTTGATTTGTAGTTTTTATCGGTACTATTTTTGTTTTGATGGGACTTTTCAATTGCTTTTTAGATATTTTTATGGCAAAATGTGCAAATCTGGTTAGTGCACTATTACGACTTTTGGGGCCCCTCTTTTGATTTTGCCTAGGGCCACGCTAAACCTAAAACCGGCCCTGGGAATACTGCAGGCAAGCTACAAGCATCTTCCTCTGTGTAACATGTACAGTATGAAACCAGAGAGGAAAGGGTTACAGAGTAGAGTTGGCTTACTGCCCAGGCTCGCTCCTGAGAATCAGAGCAGATGAGTCATCTCTGTGAAGGAGACAGACAGACACGCCCCGCCAGCCAGCACAATGAAAAAGTTACTGACCAGCATATAAATGCTTATATCTCTGGATATATAGGTCCGAGACAAATAAAAATGATATGCACATTATCAGGATTGGATACTGAGTAACATATCGATTTGTTTTCTTTTTTTGCACTATGACAGGTACGCTTTAATTTTTAATGTAAATTTGTTTTCCCTTAGTCCTAACAGCAGCACACAAATTTCCCGCCCTTATTTATTTTCTTCTTGTTATTAAGCAACATGGCCTTAGGGAGGGGGCCTTATATAGGGGGTGTAATTTATTTTAAATACTTGGGAAGAATTAAAAGTTCCACCACCCTGCCTGCTTCACAGGGGCAGAAACACCCCACTTGTGCTGCGGTTAGGACTAAGGGAAAAAAATTACTTTAAAAATGAACGCTTGTGGATACGCCACAGATGTTAAATAAGGTTTAGGTCTAAGATATGCTTGGCCAGTCAATCACTTTAGCAAGACAGTGGTCGTCTTGGGGGGAGGGGGGGGGCGGGTTGTCTTGACAGCAAGAAGAGATCTTGAAACCCATAAATAATTGCTACATAAAATATGTTGGTAAACTATGCAGATTTTTATATACAATTTATTTGTTGAAAATTGAAATCTGTCCAAGGTTAAAGACTGATTCAGACAGTCATAAAACAATCAGCTGACCAGTTTACAGGCCTATTATTATTGAATGGCAAAATAAGTTGATAGTAGAAAACGGTTTTAAGATAGGTATATTAAAAAAGAAACACCTTTGATCAAATGTTACTTTCATCATAAACCAAACACGTTCATATGAACATAAGATTTTCTGCCTGGCATTAACAGAACTGTATGAAGTCTTCATAATGAACACTTTGAAAGAGGGGAAATTCTGCCCTTGCAAAATGTAGTTATGTTATTGCATTATTTTATGAAAACAAATTTAACCTTGCAAAATAATTACCTCAACTGCCACCTACAGAACAGGGTTCAAAGCTTAAGGGGCCCCTGGGACATTGAAAAAAGTCCAGATTTCACAATTTACCTGAGGGGTCTATATCTAGAACAGGTTGTGTACACTCAGTCAAGGAACAACTATGTTCTCCCATGCTCCAAGGTTTTAACAAGATTGGAAGGTACACAGTGTTAGGAATTAACTAATTGTAATAAATATTCCAGGAAAGAGATTTCAATTTTCGGTTCTAAACGTTAATGAAATCGATGTATCTGAAATAACGCAAACAGATATAACATACAAAAAGATATATTTACGAAAACTCTCTTAGTTGGCAAACTTTTCCACATTAAAAATAAAAATGATTCCTGCCTTTTTACAGTAAAAACTAATTTTCATTTAATTTCACACCCATTAGAAGGTCTTATACTGAATATCATGTACAGAAAAGGCAACATAGAGCACAATTTTTTGGTTGAGTATGGAGAATTTAGGGTACTTTGCCAGTATATACCAATATACCAAAATAGTCTGTAAATAAGATCTTTATTAGGGTGGGTTCACACTAAGTTTGTAGTGTACGGATGCCGGATCTGGTTGAGAGGAGCGAAAACCATCCGCTCCAGTACCCCAGCAAGATCTAGCCCGAATCCCATTCATTTCAATGAGTTGACCGGAGTCAAACGCTGACTCCGGTCGGCTCATTTTTGCCCCGTGTACGGTTTTCCCACCGAATCTAAAACTGTGGTATACCGAGGTTTTAGGTCCGGTTAGAGAGCCATATATGGGGGACAAATGAGCCGACCGGAGTCAGCGATGGACTCCGGTCGGCTCATTCACCCTCCCAACCGGATCCGGCACCAGTACACTACTAACGTAGTGTGAACCGGCCCTAAATAAAAAAAACTTAATAGGTAGACCAGTATATAACCCCATTAGGTGAATAGGGCCCCTGATAAGTAAGTCCACCCCATTAAAGGAATACTGCAGTGCAAAATAACTTATCCCCAATCCGAAAGATAGGGCATAAGTCATAGATCAGGAGGGGGTCCGACCACTGGGATGCCAACTCTCCCCTCCCCCCCATGTATCCTATAAAGATACATAGATGGGGGCATTTAAGCTGCTGCTTCATGCTGGGGACACTCCCTTCATGTCGACTGCCGGGGCCCAGTACATGAGATTGCAGGGGGTCCCCAGCAGTCAGACTCCCCGCGATCAATCACTGGATAGGGGATAACATTTTGCACTACAGTATTCCTTTAAGTGGGTAGGTATGTCCCTTTATCAGGTAGGGCCACCTGTGCCCTTATATTCTCCTCCTCCCCCTCTCCAATGCTCCCTGTGCCATAATATCCCCCCCATGCTCCCTGTGCCATCATATTTTCATATATTCCCCCCCCCCCCATGCTCCCTGTGCCATTATACCCCCTCCCCCCCCCTCCCCCCCCCTCCCCCCTGGACGAAGGTCTTAGGACCGAAACACGTGTTGGGGTGGCGGCATCCTGGGACTTCCTGACTCTCTAAGCTCTACGTGCTTGGTATCTACTGCACCATACTTAATTATGTATGGGCTCAAATAGGCAGCAGCACTCCTGGCATTATAGTTTGCATTCGGCACTTTATTTTTTGTCAACTTTGCTAGCAAGTTGAAATAAGTATTGCACTGACTACTGTTATATACTTATAGTTATATTGCTGCTGGAATTTGTGAATTTTTGTACATATCACTGCTATATGTTTACATATAAGTATTATGCCCATTTCTTCTTTGTACAAAGTCCCACTTGGTCTACATTGTATACATCATAGTCCCAGGCTGCCGTCATTTTGTTGTGTATTTCTCCCTGTCATTTGAACCCCTTAAGGACACATGACGTATGAACGTCATGTGTTTTACCGGCCCCCCGCAACCATCTGGAGCGGAGCCGGTGCCCGATGCCTGCTGAAATCGTTCAGCAGGCATCGGGGCATATCGCCCAGGGGGGTCATTATGACCCCCAATGTCGGCGATGGCCGCACATCGCTGGACAATTCAGTCCAGCGATCTGCGGCGGATTCCGGGTCAATCGGGTCTCCAGTGACCCGGTGACCCGGAAATATTGGCTGATCGGGGCCGTCAGAGACGGCCCCGAACAGCCAGACCCAGCAAGGGTGAGGTGGCACTGGTGCCACCTCACGATCGCCCTGATTCAGGGCACCTGCTGCGGGTGTCACTCCTGCAACCCGCTCCGCCCCTCTTCCGGAGGACGTGAGCGGGTGCGGGACGTGCACCCCGGGTGCTGGGGACCCCGATCCCCGGCGCCCCTGTTGGGATCGGGGCCCCAGGAGCAGAGACGGCGACGGCGACAACGAGGGACTGACCTTTGCGGCTGGATCGTTGGAGGTGAGTGACAGCCTCCTGCTGTTGCTTAGCAACAGCTCCCAGCATGCAAAAAGGGCATGCTGGGAGCTGTAGTTATGCAACAGCAGGAGGCAGACCACCACAACTCCCAGCATTCCCTTATGGGCATGCTGGGACTTGTATTTTGCAACAGCTGGAGGAACATTCTTTCTATGGAAAAGTGTACCTTCAGCTGTTGTATAACTACAACTCCCAGCTTGCACAATCAGCTAAAGTGCATGCTGGGAGTTGTAGTGGTGCATCTGGTGGTTGCATAACTACAACTCCCAGCATGCCCGTTGGCTGTCGGTGACTGCTGAGAGTTGTAGTTTTGCAACAGCTGAAGGCACACTGAGTTAAGTAGCAAACCAGTGTGTCTCCAGCTGTTGCATAACTACAATCCCCAGCATCCCCAGCCAAAGTAGTATGCCTCCAGCTGTTGCATAATTACAACACCCAGCATGCCCTTCCGCTGTCCGTACATGCTGTGGGTTGTAGCTTTTGCAACAGCTGAAGGCACACTGGTTGCAAAACACTGAGTTGGTTACCAAACTCGGTGTTTCACAACCAGTGTGCCTCCAGCTGTTGCAAAACTAAAACTCCCAGCATGCACTGATAGACCGTACATGCTGGGAGTTGTAGTTTTGCAACAGCTGGATGTCCCCCCCCCCCCCCCCAATGTGAATGTACAGGGTACACTCACATGGGCGGAGGATTACAGTAAGTATCCGTCTGCAAGTTTGAGGTGCGGCACAATTTCTGCCGCAGCTCAAACTGCCAGTGAGAAACTACTGTGAACCCCCCGCCCGTGCGACTGTACCCTAAAAACACTACACTACACTAACACAAAATAAAATAAAAAGTGAAAAACACTACATATACACATATCCCTACACAGCCCCCCTCCCCAATAAAAATGAAAAAATTTGGTACGCCACTGTTTCCAAAACGAAGCCTCCAGCGGTTGCAAAACTACAACTCCCAGCATGCACTGATAGACCGTACATGCTGGGAGTTGTAGTTTTGCAACAGCTGGATGTCCCCCCCCCCCCCCCTCCAATGTGAACGTACAGGGTACACTCACATGGGCGGAGGATTACAGTAATTATCCGGCTGCAAGTTTGAGCTGCGTCAAATTTTCTGCCGCAGCTCAAACTGCCAGCGAGAAACTACTGTGAACCCCCCGCCCGTGTGACTGTACCCTAAAAACACTACACTACACTAACACAAAATAAAATAAAAAGTAAAAAACACTACACATACCCCTATACAACCCCCTCCCCAATAAAAATGAAAAACGTCTGGTACGCCACTGTTTCCAAAACGGAGCCTCCAGCTGTTGCAAAACAACTACTCCCAGTATTGCCAGATAGCCGTTGACTGTCTAGGCATGCTGGGAGTTTTAAAACAGCTGGAGGCACCCTGTTTGGGAATCACTGGCGTAGAATACCCCTATGCAAGTCCCTAATTTAGGCCTCAAATGCGCATGGCGCTCTCTCACTTTGGAGCCCTGTCATATTTCAAGGCAACAGTTTAGGGCCACATATGGGGTATTGCCGTACTCGGGAGAAATTGCCTAACAAATTTTGGGGGGTATTTTCTGCTATTACCCTTTTAAAAAATGTAAAATTTTTGGGAAAACAAGCATTTTAGGTAAAAAAAATATATATTTTTTTACATATGCAAAAGTCGTGAAACACCTGTAGGGTATTAAGGTTCAAATTACCCCTTGTTACGTTTCCCGAGGGGTCTAGTTTCCAAAATGGTATGCCATGTGTTTTTTTTTTGCTGTCCTGGCACCATAGGGGCTTCCTAAATGCGACATGCCCCCAGAGCAAAATTCGCTTTCAAAAAGCCAAATGTGACTCCTTCTCTTCTGAGACCTCTAGCGCGCCAGCAGAGCACTTTTCACCCCCATATGGGGTGTTTTCTGAATCTGGAGAAATTGGGCTTCAAATTTTGGGGGGTATTTTCTGCTATTACCCTTTTTAAAATTGTAAAAATTATGGGAAACCAAGCATTTTAGGTAAAAAGGGGTCTAGTTTCCAAAATGGTATGCCATGTGTTTTTTTTTTTGCTGTTTTGGCACCATAGGGGCTTCCTAAATGCGGCATGCCCCCAGAGCAAAATTTGCTTTCAAAAAGCCAATGTCACGGTTCGGCTGGCAGGAGGTGGATCCTCTGTGCCAGAGAGGGATTGGCGTGGACCGTGCTAGTGGACCGGTTCTAAGTTACTACTGGTATTCACCAGAGCCCGCCGCAAAGCGGGATGGTCTTGCAGCGGCGGTAGTAACCAGGTCGTATCCACTAGCAACGGCTCAACCTCTCTGACTGCTGAAGATAGGCGCGGTACAAGGGAGTAGACAAGAGCAAGGTCGGACGTAGCAGAAGGTCGGGGCAGGCAGCAAGGATCGTAGTCAGGGGCAACGGCAGGAGGTCTGGAACACAGGCTAGGAACACACTGGGAAACGCTTTCACTGGCACGATGGCAACAAGATCCGGCGAGGGAGTGCAGGGGAAGTGAGGTATACATAGGGAGTGCACAGGTGAACACACTAATTAGAACAACTGCGCCAATCAGTGGCGCAGTGGCCCTTTAAATCGCAGAGACCCGGCGCGCGCGCCCTAGGGAGCGAGGCCGCGCGCGCCGGGACAGGTCCGACGGAGAGCGAGTCAGGTACGGGAGCCGGGGTGCGCATCGCGAGCGGGCGCCACCCGCATCGCGAATCGCATCCCGGCTGGAGGCGGTATCGCAGCGCACCCGGTCAGTGGATCTGACCGGGGCGCTGCAGTAGCGAGGATGTGGCGAGCGCTCCGGGGAGGAGCGGGGACCCGGAGCGCTCGGCGTAACAGTACCCCCCCCCTTGGGTCTCCCCCTCTTCTTAGAGCCTGAGAACCTGAGGACCAGACTTTTGTCTAGGATGTTGTCCTCAGGTTCCCAGGATCTCTCTTCAGGACCACAGCCCTCCCAATCGACCAAGAAATTTTTTTTTCCTCTGACCGTCTTGGAGGCCAGTATCTCCTTTACGGAGAAAATGTCAGAGGTACCGGAAACAGGAGTGGGAGAAACAAGTTTGGGAGAGAAACGGTTGATGATGAGTGGTTTAAGAAGAGAGACATGAAAGGCATTAGGAATACGAAGAGAAGGAGGAAGAAGAAGTTTGTAAGAGACAGGATTAATTTGGCACAAGATTTTGAAAGGACCAAGATAGCGTGGTCCCAGTTTGTAGCTGGGGACACGGAAGCGGACATATTTAGCGGAGAGCCATACCTTGTCTCCGGGAGAAAAAATGGGGGGAGCTCTTCTTTTCTTATCGGCAAACTTTTTCATGCGAGATGAAGCCTGTAAAAGAGAATTTTGGGTCTCTTTCCATATGGTGGAAAGATCACGAGTCACTTCATCCACAGCGGGCGAACCAGAGGGCAAGGGAGTAGGGAGGGGGGGAAGAGGGTGACGGCCGTACACCACGAAAAATGGGGATTTAGAAGAAGATTCAGAGACTCTGAAGTTGTACGAGAATTCGGCCCATGGTAGAAGATCTGCCCAGTCATCCTGGCGGGAGGAAACAAAATGCCGTAAATAGTCACCCAGGACCTGGTTAATTCTTTCTACTTGCCCATTGGATTGAGGATGATAAGCAGAAGAGAAGTTTAATTTAATCTTGAGTTGTTTACAGAGAGCCCTCCAGAATTTTGACACGAATTGGACGCCTCTATCCGAGACGATCTGCGTGGGCAAACCGTGAAGACGAAAAATGTGTACAAAAAATTGTTTTGCCAACTGAGGCGCTGAAGGAAGACCAGGAAGAGGAATAAAATGTGCCATCTTGGAAAATCGATCAACGACCACCCAAACAACAGTGTTGCCACGGGATGGGGGTAAGTCTGTAATAAAGTCCATACCAATCAGAGACCAAGGCTGTTCGGGGACAGGCAGAGGATGAAGGAGACCAGCAGGCTTCTGGCGAGGAGTCTTATCCCGGGCACAGACAGTACAGGCCCGCACAAAATCAACAACATCCGTCTCCAAAGTCGGCCACCAATAGAAGCGAGAGATGAGTTGCAAAGACTTTTTGATGCCCGCATGGCCAGCGAGGTGGGAGGAGTGACCCCATTTGAGAATCCCGAGACGTTGGCGTGGAGAAACGAAGGTCTTCCCTGGAGGAGTTTGCCTGATGGAGGCTGGAGAAGTGGAGATCAGACAGTCAGGAGGAATGATGTGTTGCGGAGAGACCTCTACTTCCGAAGCATCCGAGGAACGAGAGAGAGCATCGGCCCTAATGTTCTTGTCGGCAGGGCGAAAATGAATTTCAAAGTTAAAACGGGCAAAGAACAAAGACCACCTGGCCTGGCGAGGATTCAGCCGTTGGGCAGACTGGAGATAGGATAGATTTTTGTGGTCAGTGTAAATGATAACTGGAAATTTTGATCCCTCCAGCAGATGCCTCCATTCCTCAAGTGCCAATTTAATGGCCAGTAGTTCTCGATCCCCGATGGAGTAGTTCCTCTCCGCCGGAGAGAAGGTCCTAGAAAAAAAACCACAAGTAACAGCATGCCCGGAAGAATTTTTTTGTAGAAGGACCGCTCCAGCTCCCACAGAGGAGGCATCAACCTCCAATAGGAAGGGTTTAGATGGGTCAGGTCTGGAGAGCACGGGAGCAGAAGAAAAGGCAGACTTGAGCCGTTTAAATGCGTCTTCCGCTTGAGGAGACCAGGACTTAGGATTGGCATTCTTCTTTGTTAAAGCCACGATAGGAGCCACAATAGTGGAAAAATGTGGAATAAATTGTCTGTAATAATTGGCGAACCCCAAAAAACGTTGGATAGCACGGAGTCCGGAGGGGCGTGGCCAATCTAAGACGGCAGAGAGTTTATCTGGGTCCATTTGTAGTCCCTGGCCAGAGACCAAGTATCCTAGGAAAGGAAGAGATTGACATTCAAACAGACATTTCTCCATTTTGGCATAAAGTTGATTGTCTCGAAGTCTCTGAAGAACCATGCGGACATGCTGGCGATGTTCTTCTAAGTTGGCAGAAAAAATCAGAATATCGTCCAGATACACAACAATACAGGAATATAAGAGATCACGAAAAATTTCATTAACAAAGTCTTGGAAGACGGCAGGGGCGTTGCACAGGCCAAAGGGCATGACTAGATACTCAAAGTGTCCATCTCTGGTGTTAAATGCAGTTTTCCATTCGTCCCCCTCCCTGATGCGGATGAGATTATAAGCACCTCTTAAGTCCAGTTTGGTAAAGATGTGGGCACCTTGAAGACGATCAAAGAGTTCAGAGATAAGAGGTAGGGGGTAGCGGTTCTTTACCGTGATTTTATTAAGTCCGCGGTAATCAATGCAAGGACGTAGGGAGCCATCTTTTTTGGACACAAAGAAAAATCCAGCTCCGGCAGGAGAGGAGGATTTGCGGATAAACCCCTTTTTTAAATTTTCCTGGATGTATTCAGACATAGCAAGAGTCTCTGGGGCGGACAGAGGATAAATTCTGCCCCGGGGTGGAGTAGTGCCCGGGAGGAGGTCAATAGGACAGTCATAAGGCCTGTGAGGAGGTAAAGTCTCAGCTTGTTTTTTGCAAAATACGTCTGCATAGTCCATATAAGCCTTAGGGAGACCGGTTACAGGGGGACCCACAGGGTCACGGCAGGGAGTTCTGGAAACCGGTTTAAGACAGTCCTTGAAACAAGAAGTACCCCAGCTCTTGATCTCTCCTGTGGACCAATCAAGGGTTGGGGAATGGCGTTGAAGCCACGGTAGTCCAAGGAGAATTTCGGAAGTGCAATTGGAGAGGACCAAAAACTCAATTTTTTCGTGATGAGGTCCGATGCACATTAGGAGGGGTTCCGTGCGGTAACGCACAGCACAGTCCAATCTTTCATTGTTAACACAATTGATGTAGAGGGGTCTGGCGAGACTGGTCACTGGGATGTTGAACCTGTTGATGAGAGAGGCCAAAATAAAATTTCCTGCAGATCCGGAATCCAAGAAGGCCTTAGTGGAGAAGGAGAAGGTAGAGGCAGATATCCGCACAGGCACAGTAAGGCGTGGAGAAGCAGAGTTGACATCAAGAACTGTCTCACCTTTGTGCGGAGTCAGCGTACGTCTTTCCAGGCGGGGAGGACGGATAGGACTATCCTTCAGGAAGTGTTCGGTACCGGCACAGTACAGGCAAAGATTCTCCATGCGGCGTCGTGTCCTCTCTTGAGGTGTCAAGCGAGACGGGTCAACTTGCATAGCCTCCACGGCGGGAGGCACAGGAACGGATTGCAGAGGACCAGAGGAGAGAGGAGCCGGGGAGAAAAAACGCCTCGTGCGAACAAAGTCCATATTCTGGCGGAGCTCCTGACGCCTTTCGGAAAAACGCATGTCAATGCGAGTGGCTAGATGAATGAGTTCATGCAGGTTAGCAGGAATTTCTCGTGCGGCCAGAACATCTTTAATGTTGCTGGATAGGCCTTTTTTAAAGGTCGCGCAGAGGGCCTCATTATTCCAGGATAATTCGGAAGCAAGAGTACGGAATTGGATGGCGTACTCGACAACGGAAGAATTACCCTGGACCAGGTTCAGCAGGGCAGTCTCAGCCGAAGAGGCTCGGGCAGGTTCCTCAAAGACACTTCGAATTTCCGAGAAGAAGGAGTGTACAGAGGCAGTGACGGGGTCATTGCGGTCCCAGAGCGGTGTGGCCCATGACAGAGCTTTCCCAGACAGAAGGCTGACTACGAAAGCCACCTTAGACCTTTCAGTAGGAAACTGGTCCGACATCATCTCCAAGTGCAGGGAACATTGCGAAAGAAAGCCACGGCAAAACTTAGAGTCCCCATCAAATTTATCCGGCAAGGATAGTCGTAAGCCGGAAGCGGCCACTCGCTGCGGAGGAGGTGCAGGAGCTGGCGGAGGAGATGATTGCTGGAGCTGTGGTAGTAGCTGCTAAAGCATCACGGTCAGTTGAGACAGCTGATGGCCTTGTTGCGCTATCTGTTGCGACTGCTGGGCGACCACCGTGGTGAGGTCGGCGACAACTGGCAGTGGAACTTCAGCGGGATCCATGGCCGGATCTACTGTCACGATTCGGCTGGCAGGCGGTGGATCCTCTGTGCCAGAGAGGGATTGGCGTGGACCGTGCTAGTGGACCGGTTCTAAGTTACTACTGGTATTCACCAGAGCCCGCCGCAAAGCGGGATGGTCTTGCAGCGGCGGTAGTAACCAGGTCGTATCCACTAGCAACGGCTCAACCTCTCTGACTGCTGAAGATAGACGCGGTACAAGGGAGTAGACAAGAGCAAGGTCGGACGTAGCAGAAGGTCGGGGCAGGCAGCAAGGATCGTAGTCAGGGGCAACGGCAGGAGGTCTGGAACACAGGCTAGGAACACACTGGGAAACGCTGTCACTGGCACGATGGCAACAAGATCCAGCGAGGGAGTGCAGGGGAAGTGAGGTATACATAGGGAGTGCACAGGTGAACACACTAATTAGAACAACTGCGCCAATCAGTGGCGCAGTGGCCCTTTAAATCGCAGAGACCCGGCGCGCGCGCGCCCTAGGGAGCGAGGCCGCGCGCGCCGGGACAGGACCGACGGAGAGCGAGTCAGGTACGGGAGCCGGGGTGCGCATCGCGAGCGGGCGCCACCCGCATCGCGAATCGCATCCCGGCTGGAGGCGGTATCGCAGCGCACCCGGTCAGTGGATCTGACCGGGGCGCTGCAGTAGCGAGGATGTGGCGAGCGCTCCGGGGAGGAGCGGGGACCCGGAGCGCTCGGCGTAACAGCCAAATGTTACTCCTTCTCTTCTGAGACCTGTAGTGCGCCAGCAGAGCACTTTTCACCCCCATATGGGGTGTTTTCTGAATCGGGAGAAATTGGGCTTCAAATTTTGGGGGGTATTTTCCGCTATTACCCTTTTTAAAAACGTAAACATTTTGGGAAAACAAGCATTTTAGGTAAAAATTATTATTATTTTTTTTTACATATGCAAAAGTCGTGAAACACCTGTAGGGCATTAAGGTTCACGTTACCCCTTGTTACATTCCCCGAGGGGTCTAGTTTCCAAAATGGTATGCCATGTGTTTTTCTTTTGATGTTCTGGCACCATAGGGGCTTCCTAAATGCGGCATGTCCCCAGAGCAAAATTTGCTTTCAAAAAGCCAAATGTGACTCCTTCTCTTCTGAGATCTGTAGTGCGCCAGCAGAGCACTTTTCACCCCCATGCGAGGTGTTTTCTGTATCGGGAGAAATTGGGCTTCAAATTTTGGGGGGTATTTTCTGCTATTACCCTTTTTAAAAATGTAAAATTTTTGGGAAACCAAGCATTTTAGGTAAAAAATATATATATTTTTTTTACATATGCAAAAGTCGTGAATCACCTGTAGAGTATTAAGGTTCACTTTACCCCTTGTTACGTTCCCTGAGGGGTCTAGTTTCCAAAATGGTATGCCATATGTTTTTTTTTTTTTGCTGTCCTGGCACCATAGGGGCTTCCTAAATGCGGCATGCCCCCCAAAAACCATTTGTCGCTCCTTCCCTTCTGAGCCCTCTACTGCGCCCGCCTAACAGTTAACATAGACATATGAGGTATGTGCTTACTCGAGAGAAATTGGGTTTCAAATACAAGTAAAAATTTTCTCCTTTTTACCCCTTGCAAAAATTCAAAAATTGGGTCTACAAGAACATGCGAGTGTAAAAAATGAAGATTTTGAATTTTCTCCTTCACTTTGCTGCTATTCCTGTGAAACACCTAAAGGGTTAATACACTTACTGAATGTCATTTTGAATACTTTGGGGGGTGTAGTTTTTATAATGGGGTTTTTATGGGGTATTTCTAATATGAAGACCCTTCAAATCCACTTCAAACCTGAACTGGTCCCTGAAAAATAGTGAGTTTGAAAATTTTGTGAAAAATTTGAAAATTGCTGCTGAACTTTGAAGCCCTCTGGTTTCTTCCAAAAGTAAAAACTCATAAATTTTATGATGCAAACATAAAGTAGACATATTGTATATGTGAACCCAAAAAAAATATATTTTGAATATCCATTTTCCTTACAAGCAGAGAGCTTCAAAGTTAGAAAAATGCAAAATTTTCAAATTTTTCATCAAATTTGGGGATTTTTCACCAAGAAAGGATGCAAGTTACCATAAAATTTTACCACTAAGTTAAAGTAGAATATGTGACGAAAAAACAATCTCAGAATCAGAATGATAACTAAAAGCATTCCAGAGTTATTAATGTTTAAAGTGACAGTGGTCAGAATTGCAAAAAACGCTCCGGTCCTTAAGGTATAAAATGGCCTGGTCCTTAAGGGGTTAAATGTATTTTATTAAATATCTTGCTGTTGTGCAATAATAAAGATTTATATATATTTTGTACTCATATTTGTGTCAAAAAGCTCCTTTTGTTTGGGTAATATTGCATTGATTTGGAGTCTATAAACAGAGGCCCTTGCACATACATTAGTGGGATACTTAATTTATTCATGGTCATATAACCATTTTAGGTAGCCAGAATTTTTTGGGGGCACCATTTATTATACATATATTATTTAAAATTACATAAATACTGAAATTCTTTCTCCCATAGGTGTGCAATTTTTGCATGCTTTTTGTGTGTATACCCCCTCTCCTGTACCACATTATTCACTTATTTACCAAGTCCCCTCCCCTTTCTGATCCCCTGCTATCTGTCCTCCGCCCCCATGTGCGCTCCGTTATGCTCAGGGGCTCAGCGGTTATGTTACTGGACCGCATCCTCAGTCCGGATGGGGGTGCGCGCGATGAGTGACATCATCGCACGCCGCCATGCAGGGACACAGATGTCCCGCGCAGCTTGCTATAGGCTGCAGAATACAGCTGCAGTCTATAGGAGTTCAGTGATAGGGCAAGAATGATTGCCCCGTTATATGTGAATTCCTCAGGCATTTAGCCTTGCCTGCCCAAAGCAGGGCTAAATGCTTGAAGAATTCACCTGCCCGGCTCCCAGAACTGCATGTCCCGGGCGTCAGGCGATATAATTTCCACATCCCTGGAACACTAAGATAACACATCCTAGATCTCAATGAATGAACTAATCATATGAAATACTTTCGTCTTTGTATAGTTGAATGTGCTGACAACAAAATCACACAAAAATGATCAATGGAAATCAAATTTATCAACCCATGGAGGTCTGGATATGGAGACACATTCAAAATCAAAGTGGAAAACCAAAGTGTGTGTGGCCTCCACGTGCCTGTATGACCTCCCTACAATGCCTGGGCATGCTCCTGATGAGGTGTTGGATGGTCTCCTGAGGGATGTCCTCCCAGACCTGGACTAAAGCATCTGCCAACTCCTGGAAAGTCTGTGGTGTAACGTGGCGTAGGTGGATGGAGCGAGACGATGTCCCAGATGTGCTCAATTAGATTCAGGTCTGGGGAACAGGCGGGCCATTCCATAACATCAATGCCTTCCTCTTGCAGGAACTGCTGACACACTCCAGCCACATGAGGTCTAGCATTGTCTTGCATTAGGAGGAATCCAGGGCCAACCGCACCAGTATATCGTCTCACAAGGGGTCTGAGGATCTCATCTTGGTACCTAATGGCAGTCAGGCTACCTCTGGCAAGCACATGGAGGGCTGTGCGGCTCCCCCAAAGAAATGCCACCCCACACCAATACAGACCCACCAACAAACCAGTCATGCTGGAGGATGTTGCAGGCAGCAGAATGTTCTCCACGGCGTCTCCAGACTCTGTGATGTCTGTCATACGTGCTCAGTGTGAACCTGCTTTCCTCTGTGAAGAGCACAGGGTGCCAGTGGCGAATTTGCCAATCTTGGTGTTCTCTGGAAAATGCCAAAGATCCTGCACAGTGTTGGGTTGTAAGCACAACCCCTACCTGTGGACGTCGGGCCCTCGTACCTCCCTCATGGAGTCCGTTTCTGACCGTTTGAGTGGACACATGCACATTTGTGGCCTGCTGGAGGGCATTTTGCAGGGCACTGGCAGTGCTCCTCATTGCACAAAGGCAGAGGTAGCGGCCCTGCTGATGGGTTGTTGCCCTCCTACGGCCTCCTCTTAGTCTCCTGATGTACTGGCCTGTCTCCTTTGCTAATAGACACAGCAAACCTTCTTGCCACAGCTCGCATTGATGTGCCATCCTGGATGAGCTGCACTACCTGAGACACTTATATAGGTTGTAGACTCCCTCTCATGCTACCACTGGAGTGAAAGCACCGCCAGCATTTAAAAGTGAACAAAACATCAGCCAGGAAGTATAGGAACTGAGAAGTGGTCAGTGGTCACCACCTGCAGAACCACTCCTTTATTGGTGGTGTCTTGCAAATCGCCTATACTTTCCACCTATTGTCCGTTCCATTTGCACAACAGCATGTGAAATTGATTGTCAATCAGTGTTGCTTCCTGAGTGGACAGTGCGATTTCACAGAAGTGTGATTGACTTGGAGTTACATTGTGTTGTTTAACCAGCCTAGCGGTATTCCCGAGCGTGACTCGGGGTTAATTTTCGCTGCTAGAAGCGGTAACCCCGAGTCACGCTCGGGGTAGAATTGCAGAATTGCTGTGCGGGCTGCACAGTATATCGCAAAAGCAATCGAATCGCAATTTTTGCTTTTTGCGATGTAGTGATGCAGCCCCCGGGAAAATATGTGATTATCTGCTCGGGTCGGCTCCCGTGGTGGGGGCCGGCCAGAGCAGGTAAAGACATATACTAAAAGTCAGTGTTTCTCAACCAGGGGGCCTCCAGATGTTGCAAAACTACAACTCTCAGCATGCCCGGACAGCCAAAGGCTGTCCGGGCATGCTGGGAGCAGTAGTTTCACAACAGCTGGAGGCCCCCCTGGTAGAAAAACCCTGAACTAAGTGTAAAAGTAAAAAGGAAGAAAATAAAAAAACCTTTTGCTCACCTAATCCCGGTCCCTGCAGATGTTGTTCCCCTCCGTGCGCTCTGGTCACTGCTCTATTCATCTTACAGGACCTTTCCCTTTTCAGCCAATCACAGGCCGCAGTGGTGTAAAGCCTGTGATTGGCTGAAGGGGAAAGGGCTTGTTCTGCAGCAAATACACTAGGTTTGAAATCTGCCCGGCAAACCTAGTGTATTCTGCTGCAGGACAAGACAAGGTGACAGAGGGGGGAATGTGACACAGGGGAGAATGTAACAAGGGGGGGGGGGGGGAATGTGACAAGGGGGGGGGAATGTGACATAGGGGGGAATGTGACAAAGGGGGGAATGTGACAAAGGGGGGATGTGACAAGGGGGGAGGAATGTGACAAAGGGGGGATGTGACAGGGGGGGGAGTGGAATGTAACATGGAGGGGGGAGAATGTAACAAGGGGGGGAGAATGTAACAAGGGGGGAATGTGACAGGGCGGATGAATGTGACGGGGGGGGGGGGGAGAGTGTGACAGGGGGGGGATGAATGTGACAGGGGGGGAGAATGCAACAAGGGGGGGGAATGTGACAGGGGGGGAATGTGACAAGGAGGGGGAGAATGTGATATGGGGGGTGGGGAAATGTGACAAGGGAGGGGGAATGTGACGGGGGGGAGATGTGGAATTTCAATGCAAAAAATTGTACCGCTTTTGGTACAAATTTCCAGACGGAATCATACCGCTAGGGAGGTTAAGTGTTCCCTTTATTTTTCTGAGCAGTGTATATTGTGGCATATCCATAACTTTACTTTTGACATTCAAGGGTTTTTCTCATCTGGAAATTTATGGAAGAACCACAAGATATTTGATAAATTGGGTGGAGTCTGTCCTGTTTTTTTTTTTTTGACGAATGAACGGCAATAAAATGGGTAAGATTGAGAAGGACAGGTCTAGGGATACCCCTGTCACCACTAAAATGTAGAAAGGCAAACCAGAGCTGGAGAAATTCCTATGATGGCAATCAGAAGACAGTGTGCATGGCCAAGATATACTACCAGAGTCTTCTAGTGAACCCCAGCAGGCAGAGGACTCTTAGGTGGATAGCCTGTTAGAGCTTGCTGGAGACCAAGATGCCACTGATTGTCACCTTATGTTCAAGTCCCTTTTCAGCAACACAGTGCAGAAACCTGACACATACCTTGAAGGACATTGGGTGGAACACATGAAACAGATGGTCACTGCTACCATCTCATTCTGCAACTATGCTGCTCTTCAACTGTTGCACTAGGTAATGCAGCTAAAAAGGGCCTTCACTATGCTGGAGGACTAAGAAAACTGGTGCAGCAGAAAAAAACATTAGGATCAATGGAATCTCTAAATGTTATGCTGATAAAGTACTGCCATCTATTGCTCAGAAGTTTTTTTGCATCACTTCTGGGAGAGAATTGGGATGCCACTTTGAATGTCAAGTGGATCAACCAGTGTTGCGCCCAAACCTAAGCTGTAAGATTATCCTAGAAATGTTATTTGCAGCCTACTCAGCTATGTTGACACTGGTACAATTATCAAGGCCAACAGAGACTGTGATAGTCTAATAATTAAAAATGTCCCAATTTAGCTGTTCCAGGACATTGCAGCAACAATTTTAGCTAAATATCAAATGCAGCAACCCCTTCTGCAGAAACTAAGAAAGCTGAAATGACCTTTTTCTTGGTTATTTCCATTTGGCCTCTTAATCACCAAAAAAGGCAAACAGATTGTTATTTGCACTCCAAATGACCTGTGACATGCTTGGGACACTGTGGGTCTGCAGCCAATTGATATTCCATAATGGATGCCTGTTATAGTCTTCCATCCACTAAGCTCATATTTTGGACTACAAAGGAAAAGACATATCTCCAAAAACCCGGAAGCTTGCTCTTGAGCCAAGTACCTCAGATGCTTTGTGATCTTTACTACCCCAAGGTTTGCTTCGTTATTAGTTGAGCCTTCCTTCACTATGTTATCACAATGGCTCTGCTGCTGTGCTTGCCAGCCAGGTGATCTAGTTATACCCATCTCTGCCCAATTTGTAGTGAGTGCACCTCTATTTACTCTATGCCCGGTATGAGAATCTTTTCCTGTTACACTCACCCTTGATTTACCTATGGCTCATGGAGAGTGGCGTCCATTTATGTATTCGACCCCTTGATGATATGATCAATCCTAATTTGTCTTTCCTTGCAATAAATAAATATATATATGTATATATATATCTTGCATTTGCTTGGATTGTCAGACTCCAATCTCCTGCCCCCCCTCCTTTATGGTGCTCAATATCTGGATTTTGAACTATTGGACTTATTACCGGCTTCTCAAACAGTCTTTTGTACTTGCTGCATTGCATTACATTGGGACTTAGACTCTTATTTACCTTTTTGTTTTTATACAGGTGCACTCGCACTTTACCTTTCTGCCTTGCATTCATTGTACCATGTTTCCTATATTGTTGTACTTAGCATATGGGTGTTCTATAATGTGTTATCTGCTTTTATGATAATTAAAGGGTCACTCTCATTAAAACTAATTTTTGCTATTGCACTCCTTATGGTAAATGAAAAAAAATTCTAATATACATTGTTTTAAAAAAATGAAGTTTTCTATGTTTTACTTGTGCTTAAAAAAGCTCAAAAGCACATTTTCCCCCAACTCATACACAGACTTTGGACCAAAGTCCAAACACAGGAAGTGCCGCCTGGAGTGCTGAGAGGGGGGGGGGGGGGGGGTTCCAGCCTCATCCAATCATAGCTCCTCTCACACATAACTGCCATATGCTGCTGGCTGGACACCCCCCCCCCTCCCCCCTCAGCACTCCAGGCGGCACTTCCTGTGTTCGGACTTTGGTCCAAAGTCTGTGTAGGAGTTGAGGGAAAATGTGCTCTTGAGCTTTTTTAAGCACAAATAAAACATAGAAAACGTAATTTTTTTTAAATAAAGTATATTAGAAATATTTTTTATTTACCATAAGGAGTGCAATAGCATAAATTAGTTTTAACTCCTTGGGGACGAAGGGCATATGCATACGCCCTCGCGTCCCATCACTTAAGGACGGAGGGCGTATCCATACGCCTTCCGTATTTCCGATCACTGCCGCTCGCCGGGCGGTGATCGGACCGGGATGCCTGCTGATATCTATCAGCAGGCATCCCGTGGCAATGCCTAGGGGGGTCCTGAGATCCCCCCCATATCGGCGATCGCAGCGAATCGCAGGTCAATTCAGACCTGCGATTTGCCGCGATCCGGGTAAATCGGGTCACTGGTGACCCGATCTCCCGGAAAATAAGACTGATCGGAGCTGTCAGAGACAGCTCCGACCAGCCTAAAGCATAGGAGCGAGGTGGCAATGTTGCCACCCCCTCCAATCCCCTGCGCACCGATCGAAGTCGGTACAGAGCGGGGGGGGAACACTGGCGGCTTACCCGGACCGGCATCAGCGGCAGCAGGAACAAGCGGCGCGAGCAGGAGGAGCGGCGGCCGGAAAGTTCGGCTGAGAAGGCTGCAGTGAAGATCGTGGTAAGTGATCTTCCCTGTGGCCTTCTAAAAGCTGCAAAACTACAACTCCCAGCATGCCCAGACAGCCAAAGGCTGTCTGGGCATGCTGGGAGTTGTAGTTTTGCAACATCTGGAGGGTCACAGTTTGGAGACCACTGTGTAGTGGTCTCTAAACTGTGGTCCTCCAGATGTTGCAAAACTACAACTCCCAGCATGCACTGACTGTCTGGGCATGCTGGGAGTTGTAGTTTTGCAACATCTGAAGTTGCACAGTTTGGAGACCACTATATGGTGGTCTCCAAACTGTAGCCCTCCAGATGTAGGCACACTGGTGGGGAACCACTGAGTTAGAAAACAGACTCTAGCTCAGTGATTCCAACCCATGTGCCTACAGCTGTTGCAAGACTACAACTCCCAGCATGCACGGTCAGTCAGTGCACTCTGGGAGTTGTAGTTTTGTAACAGCTGGAGGCACACGGGTTGGAATCACTGAGTTAGGAAACAGACATTAGGCACACTGGTGGGGAACCACTGAGTTAGAAAACAGACTCTAGCTCAGTGTTTCCCAACCAGTGTGCCTACAGCTGTTGCAAAACTACAATTCCCAGCACGGCCAGACAGTCAGGGATGCTGGGCGTGTAGTTCTGCAATATCTGGCCCTTCAGATGTTGCAGAACTACAACTCCCAGCATGCCTGGACAGTCTGGGCATGCTTGGAGTTGTAGTTTTGCAACATCTGGAGGGCTACAGTTTGGAGGCCACTGTTCTTCCCCAGTTGTTGCATAAATACAACTCCTAGCATGCCCAGACTGTCCAGGCATGGTGGGAGTTGTAGTTCTGCAACATCTGAAGGGCCAGATATTGCAGAACTACACGCCCAGCATCCCTGATTGTCTGGCCGTGCTGGGAATTGTAGTTTTGCAACAGCTGTAGGCACACTTGTTGGGAAACCCTGAGCTAGAGTCTGTTATCTAACTCAGTGATTCCAACCCGTGTGCCTCCAGCTGTTGCAAAACTACAACTCCCAGAGTGCACTGACAGACCGTACATGCTGGGAGTTGTAGTCTTGCAACAGCTGGAGGCACATGGGTTGGAATCACTGAGCTAGAGTCTATTTTCTAACTCAGTGGTTCCCCACCAGTGTGCCTACAGCTGTTGTAAAACTACAACTCCCAGCATGTACGGTCTGTCAGTGCATTCTGGGAGTTGTCATTTTGTCACAGCTGAAGGTTTGGGGAGCCCCCCCCCCCCCTCATGTGAATGTACAGGGTACATTCACACGGGCGGGTTTACAGTGGGTTTCAAGTAAACTTACTGTGAACCCCTGCCTGTGTGAATGTACCCTAAAAACACTACACTACACTAACAAATAATAAAAAGTAAAACACTACACATACACCCCTTACACGTCACCCCCCCCCCCCCCCCAATAAAAATGAAAAACGTCTCATACGGCAGTGTTTCCTAAACGGCGCCTCCAGCTGTGGCAAAACCACAACTCCCAGTGTTGCCGGACAGCCATAGACTTTCCTGGCAGGCTGGGAGTCTTGCAACAGCTGGAGGCACCCTGTGGGAGACACTGCTGTAGGATTTTGGTGGAGACAAGCCCCATCCTTGTAACCAGGTCCACCTCTACTGCAAATTCCTTATTCAGGCCTCAAATGCGCATTGCGCTCTCTCACTTCAGAGCCCTGTCGTATTTCAAGGCAACAGTTTAGGGCCACACATGGGGTATCTCCGTACTCGGGAGAAATTGCGTTACAAAGTTTGGGGGGAATTTTCTCCCATTACCCTTTGTAGAAATGGTAAATTTGGGGGAAAAACCTGCACTTTAGTGAAATTTTTTTTTTTCATTTACACATCCGAATATAACGAAAAGTCGTCTAACACCTGTGGGGTGTTAAGGCTCACCGAACCCCTTGTTACGTGCCTTGAGGGGTGTAGTTTCCAAAATAGTATGCCATGTGTTTTTTTTTTTTTGCTGTTCTGGCACCATAGGGGCTTCCTAAATGCAACATGCCCCCAAAAACCATTTCAGCAAAACTCACTCTCCAAAATCCCATTGTCGCTCCTTCCCTTCTGAGCCCTCTACTGCGCCCGCCGAACACTTGACATACACATATGAGGTATTTCCATACTTGAGAGAAATTGGGTTACAAATTTTGGGGGGCTTTTTCTCCTTTTACCCCTTGTAAAATTTCAAAAACTGGGTCTACAAGAACATGCGAGTGTAAAAAATTTAGATTTTGAATTTTCTCCTTCACTTTGCTGCTATTCCTGTGAAACACCTAAAGGGTTAACAAACTTACTGAATGTCATTTTGAATACTTTGAGGGGTGCAGTTTTTATAATGGGGTTATTTATGGGGTATTTCTAATATGAAGGCCCTTCAAATCCACTTCAAAACTGAACTGGCCCCTAAAAAATTCAGATTTTGAAAATTTTGTGAAAAATTGGAAAATTGCTTCTGAACTTTTAAGCCCTCTGATGTCTTCCAAAAGTAAAAACATGTCAACTTTATGATGCAAACATAAAGTAGACATATTGTATACGTGAATCAAAATATTATTTATTTAGAATGTGTATTTTCCTTACAAGCAGAGAGCTTCAAAGTTAGAAAAATGCTAAATTTTCAATTTTTTCATCAAATTTTGGAATTTTTCACCAAGAAACGATGCAAGTATCGACAAAAATTTACCACTAACATAAAGTAGAATATGTCACGAAAAAACAATCTCGGAATCAAAATGAAAAGTAAAAGCATCCCAGAGTTATTAATGCTTAAAGTGACAGTGGTCAGAATTGCAAAAAATGCTCCCGTCCTTAGGGTTATAATGGGCTCCGTCCCCAAGGAGTTAATGAGAGTGCCCATTTAAGTGTGGTGAGAAGCTGTACAGCAGCTCAGAATGATAATCCCTGGACTTTAGCTACCAGGATACGATTAATTGTATTACCTATTCTGGTACTCTGCATTTTGTTGTGCTATTTAACACTCTACTACTGCATTCCTTGTGTTTCTTTGTTCCTTCTTCTTCTCCTTCCCTCCCTTTTCACTCTCCCTATGTCCTAGACCTCAGATGGGTTGCCATTGAACTCCTTCCGCTATATTTCTACTTTTGATATCTTCACATACAAATTCAAGGGGCTTAAAGGGGTACTCCGGTGCAAAACTTATTTATTTTTTTTTAAATCAACTGGTGCCAGAAAGTTAAACAGATTTGTAAATTACTTCTATTAAAAAATCTTAATCCTTCCTGTACTTATTAGCTGCTGAATACTACAGCGGAAATTCTTTACTTTTTGAAACACAGAGCTGTCTGCTGACATGAGCACAGTGCTCTCTGCTGACATCTCTGTCCATTTTAGGAACTATTCAGAGTAAAAGGAAATCCCCATAGCAAACATATGCTGTTCTGGACAGTTCCTAAAATGGACAGAGATGTCAGCAGAGAGCACTGTGATCATGATGTCAGCAGATAGCTGTGTTTCAAAAAGAAAAGAATTTCCGCTGTAGTATTCAGCAGCTAATAAGTACAGGAAGGATTAAGATTTTTTAATAGAAGTAATTTACAAATCTGTTTAACTACTGGCACCAGTTGATTTAAAAAAAATAAATAAATGTTTTTCACCGGAGTACCCCTTTAACCCCTTCACGACGAGCGGCGTACATGTACGGCGCCGTGAAGTGTCACTTGTACGTCGCTGGGTACCGGGAGCGCCGCGTCACCGGTAGTGGTGATCGGGCTGGGGTGACTGCTGTTATCTAACATCAGGCATCCCGGCACATCGCCGAGCGGGGTCCTGAGACCCCCCCATGACCGCGATGGGCGCAAATCGCAGGTCAATTCAGACCTGCGATCTGCGCGATTCCGGGTCATACGGGTCACTGGTGACCCGGAAAATAAGAGGGATCGGGGTTGTCCGAGACACCCTCGATCCCCCTGAAGGGATAGGAGTTTGGTGGCAGGGGTGCCACCCCTCTTATCCCTGCTATTGGTCGGCCGAGCGACCGACCGATAGCAGACCGGGGGAGGGGGCGTTTTGCCCGGTGTCCGGGCAAAACGGGAGAACTGTCCAGGGAAGGTCGGCGCCGAAGGTCCCTTACCTGGATCCCGGATCCCCGAGCGCGATCCTCCATGCGGGGATCCCCCACATGCGGCGGCGGCGGCAGCAATACTTCCGGGTCCTGCTAGGTGAGTTGTTGCCTAGCAACATCCGGAGGGCCACAGTTTACAGTGGTCTCTAAACCGTGGCCCTCCAGATGTTGCAAAACTACAACTCCCAGCATGCCCAGACAGCTGTTTGCTGTCTGGGCATGCTGGGACTTGTGCATGCTGGGACTTGTAGTTTTGCAATATTTAGAGGGGTTCAAGTTGTAGATAACTAAGTGGTCTCAAACTGTAGCCCTCCAGATGTTGCAAAACTACAACTCTCAGCATGCCCAGACAGCAGTTTGCTGTCTGGGCATGCTGCGAGTTGTAGTTTTGCAACATCTGGTGGGCCACAGTTTTGAGACCACTGGACAGTGATTTACAACCTGAACCCCTCTAAATCTTGCAAAACTACAACTCCCAGCATTCAGGAACAGCATAAGGCTGTCTTGGCATGCTCGGAGTTGTACTTGTGTGCCTCCAGCCATTGCATAACTACATCTTCCAGCATGCCCTTCCGCAATCAGTACATGCTGGGAGTTGTAGTTTTGCAACAGCTGGAGGCACACTGGTTGGAAAATACAGAGTTAGGTTCTATGACCTAACTCCGTATTTTCCAACCAGTGTGCCTCCAGCTGTTGCAAAACTACAACTCCCAGCAAGCATGGTCTGTCAGTGCATGCTGGGAGTTGTAGTTTTGACCCCCCTCCCATGTGAATGTACAGGCTACATTCACACTGGCGGCAGATTACAGTGAGTTCCCCGCTTCAAATTTGAGCCCTGTCACTTTGGAGCCCTGTCGTATTTCAAGGCAACAGTTTAAGGCCACATATGCCTAACAAATTTTGGTGGGCTTTTTCTCCTTTTACCCCTTATGAAAAGGAAAAGTTGGGGGCTACACCAGCATGTTAGTGTAAAAAAAAACATTTTTGTACACTAACATGCTGGTATTGCCCTATACTTTTCATTTTCACAAGAGGTAAAAGAGAAAATGGTCCCCCAAAATTTGTAACGCAATTTCTCCAGAGTACGGAGATACCCCATATGTGGGCGCAAAGTGCTCTGGGGGCGCACAACAAGGCCCAGAAGGGAGAGTGCGCCATGTACATTTGAGGTGATTTGCACAGGGGTGGCTGACTGTTACAGCGGTTCTGACAAACACACAAAAAAACACACCCACATGTGACCCCATTTTGGAAACTACACCCCTCATGGAATGTAATAAGGGATGCAGTGAGAATTTACACCCCACAGGTGTCTGACGGATCTTTGGAACAGTGGTCCGTGAAAATGAAAAATTTTGCACAGCCCACTGTTCCAAAGATCTGTCAGACATCAGTGCGGGGTAAATGCTCACTGTACCCCTCATTACATTCTGTGAGGGATCTAGTTTCCAAAATGATATGCCATGTGTTTTTTTTTTTTGCTGTCCTAGCCCCATAGGGGCTTCCTAAATGCGACATGCCCCCCGAGCAAAATTTGCTCTCAAAAACCCAAATATAACGCCTTCTCTTCTGAGCATTGTAGTTCGCCCGCAGTGCACTTCAGGTCCACTTATGGGGTACCTCCATACTAAGAAGAGATGGGGTTACAAATTTTGGGGGGTCTTTTCTGCTATTAACCCTTGCAAAAATGTGAAATTTGGGGGGAAACCCACATTTTAGTGAGAAAAAATATATATATTTTTTACATATGCAAAAGTCGTGAAACACCTGTGGGGTATTAAGGCTCACTTAATCCCTTGTTACGTTCCTCAAGGGGTCTAGTTTTAAAAATTGTATGCCATGTGTTTTTTTTTTTTGTTTTTTTTTGCTGTCCTGGCACCATAGGGGCTTCCTAAATGCAACATGCCCCCCGAGCAAAATTTGCTCTCAAAAAGCCAAATATGACTCCTCTTCTGAGCATTGTAGTTCGTCCGCAGTGCACTTCAGGTCCACTTATGGGGTACCTCCATACTCAGAAGAGATGGGGTTACAAATTTTGAGGGGTCTTTTCTGCTATTAACCCTTTAAAAAATGTGAAATTTTGGGGAAAACCAACATTTTAGTGAAAAATTCTTATATTTTTTTTTTTTTTTTTAACATATCATGAAGTCATGAAACACCTGTGGGGTATTAAGGTTTACTTTACCCCTTGTTATGTTCCCCGAGGGGTCTAGTTTCAAAAATGGTATGCCATGTGTTTTTTTTTTTTGCTGTTCTGGCACCATAGGGGCTTCCTAAAGGTGACATGCCCCCCAAAAACCATGTCGCTCCTCCCCTTCTGAGCCCTCTACTGCGCCCGCCGAACACTTTACATAGACATATGAGGTATGTGCTTACTCAAGAGAAATTGGGTTTCAAATACCAGTAAAAATGTTCTCCTTTTTACCCCTTGCAAAAATTCAAAATTTGGGTCTACTAGAACATGCGAGTGTAAAAAATGAAGATTTTGAATTTTCTCCTTCACTTTGCTGCTATTCCTGTGAAACATGTAAAGGGTTAAAACACTTAATGAATGTCATTTAGAATACTTTGGAGGGTGCAGTTTTTATAATGGGGTCATTTATGGGGTATTTCTAATATGAAGACCCTTCAAATCCACTTCAAAACTGAACTGGTCATTGAAAAATAGTGAGTTTGAACATTCTGTGAAAAATTTGAAAATTGCTGCTGAACTTTGAAGCCCTCTGGTGTCTTCCAAAAGTAAAAACATGTCAATTTTATGATGCAAACATAAAGTAGACATATTGTATTTGTGAATAAAAATAAAATGTATTTGGAATATCCATTTTTCTTACAAGCAGAGAGCTTCAAAGATAGACAAATGCAACATTTTCAATTTTTTCATCAAATTTTGGAATTTTCACCAAGAAAGGATGCAATTTACCGCAAAAAAATTACCACTATGTTAAAGTAGAATATGTCACAAAAAACTATCTTGGAATCAGAATGATATGTAAAAGCATTCCAGAGATATTAATGTTTAAAGTGACAGTGGTCAGATGTTCAAAAAACGCTCTGCTCCTTAGGTGTAAAATGGCTGGGTCCTTAAGGGGTTAATTCCCCATGTAAACGTAGTCATATACTATCTCTGTTACAAAAAGAAGAAGTCTCTATTGTGTTTTTGCAGAAAACTCATTTTAAGTTGGACAGGTTTCCCGCACTGCTATCTAATGCTTTTCTTCCTGGCTTACAGTGAAAGCCCCAACTCCTCTTCCAAAGGTGTTTCCACTTCTGATGTTCCCTTTACTATTCTGTTTCAACACAGCTCTGGAGATGGCAGATTGCTGTTTTTGAAAGGCAAGTTTGCAGACTGAAAAGCATAATGAGAAGAGTAGAGTTTTTTTTTTTTTTAACCTATTCTCCCCCTGTTTATATTTTATCCTTTTGGAAAAAACTTTAATAGACTATTCACATAATATTTTGGCTATAAACCACATTATATGTCAGGATACTGTTAAAAAAAAAATATGAGCCTGTTCTATATTTGGTCTTTTTTATGCTGGTTATATTTGCTAAACACAAAAAAAAGGAGATTACCATCCTTTTATGTCCACAAGTAAAATGTATATTGTAAAAGAGATTAAACATAGTCACAAGTAAATTATTTGTGGCTTATTGAACTGTAAGGCTTTGCTGTAAGTATGTCTTAGTATATATATCAGAATACTTTTTTGATAATATCTTTAAAAGCTGCTTACAGAAGCTCCTTAAATTGAAAGCAGAAAGAAATGCCTCACCTATATCTTTACACTTCTAATGATGAAATGTAATGTATAACGAGTTGACAGCACTTTTGTTTTTCAATATAAAACATAGAATGAAAGCAATCAATAATGAAATACCCTTACATATAGATTGAAGAAAAGCTTGTAATATTAACTTGATGAATGAGTTTGTGCATAGCTATGACAAAACCAACTTGGACCACCCAGAACCTGTTTATGTCTTCTGCGTAAAGTTCACACTTATGCAGCTAACAATTACAGTGGGGCAAAAACGTATTTAGTCAGCCATCAATTGTGCAAGTTCTCCCACTTGATGAGAGGCCTGTAATTTTTATCATAGGTATACCTCAACTATGAGAGAGAAAAGAAATCTATGAAATCACATAGGGGGAGATTTTTCAAAACCTGTGCAGAGGAAAAGTTGCCCAGTCGCCCATAGCAACCAATCAGATCGCTTCTTTCATTTTTAAAAGGGCCAGTGCAAAATGAAAGAAGCGATCTGATTGGTTGCTATGGGCAACTAGTCAATTTTTCCTCTGCACAGGTTTTAAATCTCCCCCATGAAGAATTTATTTGCAGATTATGGTGGAAAATAAGTATTTGGTCACCTTCAAACAAGCAAGATTTCTGGCTCTCAAAGACCTGTAACTTCTTAAGTAGGAGTCTCCTCTGTCCTCCACTCGTTACCTGTATTAACCCCTTAATGACCAAGCCCATTTTCACCTCAACGACAAGGCCAATTTTATTTTTGCGTTTTTGTTTTTTCCTCCTCGCCTTCTAAAATCCATAACTCCTTTATATTTCCATGTACAGACCCATATAAGGGCTTGTTTTTTGCGTGACCAATTGTACTTTATAATGAAACCTCTCATTTTACCATAAAATGTACGGCAAACCCAAAAAATAATTTTTTTAAGGAGGAAATTTAAATGAAAACCTTTTGGAGGGTTTTGTTTTCACGCTGTACCCTTTACGGTAAAAATGACATGTGTTCTTTATTCTGTGGGTCAATACGATTAAAATGATACCCATGGCTAGATACTTTTATATTTTTTTACCGCTTAAAAAAAAATATAAAACTTTTTGTACAAAATCAGTAATCTAAAATCGCCCTATTTTGACCACCTATAACTTTTTCATTTTTCCGTATATAGGGTGGTATGAGGGCTCATTTCTTGCGCCGTCATCTGTACTTTTTTTAGATACCACATTTGCATGTATAAAACTTTTAGATCATTTTTTATTAATTTTTTTAAAATAAAATGTGACAAAAAAGCAGCATTTGTGGACTTTAATTACCAAATACCAAATATGTGTATTAAAAAAAAGAATTTTTATGCTTTTTGGGGGTAAAATGGGAAAAACGGACAATTTTTATTTTTATTTTTATTGGGGGAGGGGATTTTTCACTTTTTTTTTTACTTTTAATTTTTACATATTTCAACTTTTTTTTTTTTTTTTTTTTTTTTACACTTTTTATGTCGCCATAGGGGACGATCTATTACAATCCTTTGATTGCTAATACTGTTCAGTGCTATGCATAGGACACGGCACTGCTCAGTATTATCGGTGATCTTCTCCTCTGGTCTGCTCGATCGCAGACCTGAGCAGAAGACCCCAGGAGACGGCCGGAACCAGGTGAGGGGACCTCCGGCTGCCGTGCTGGATGATCGGATCGCCACAGCAGCGCTGCGGGCTATCCGATCATTCAATCAAAGTGCCGCAATGCCGCAGATGCCGTGATCTGTATTGATCACGGCATCGGAGGGGTTAATGGCGGACATCCGTGCGATCGCGGAATGTCTGCCATTACGGGCGGGTCCCCGGCTGCTGCTAGCAGCCGGAACCTGCAGTGTATGACGCAAGCACCCTTCCGATGCTCGCGGTCATACACAGGACATAAATGTACGTCCTGGTGCGGGAAATCCCGCCAAACCAGGACGTACATTTACGTCCGTGGTCGTTAAGGGGTTAATGGCACCTGTTTGAACTAGTCTATATATATATGTATAACACTCAACGTTTGTGTGTGTGTGTGTGTGTGTGTGTGTATGTTCCACAAAAACTTTCAAACGGCTAAAGATATTAACATGAAACTTGGCACACATGTTACTTATTTGTCAACATAAAACATAGGATAGGAGATTTAACCCTTACTCACCCCCATTTGCCAGGGGCGGGGCTTATGTTTAAAGTCCCATGTAAGTCAATGGGAAATATATATTACCGCATAACTTCCAAACGGCGGGAGATATTTCGATAATACTTGGTCACATGTTACTTATATGTCCACTTAAAATATAGGATAGTTAATTTAACCCTTAACTACCCCCATCTGTGAGGATCGGGGTTTTTGTTTAAAGTCCCATGCAAATCAATGGGAAATGTATTTTCCCATATAATTTCCGTACGGCTGTAGCTATTTCAATGCTTGGTACACATATTATGGTTCGGGATGGGAGGTCGTGATAGGAGGTCGGGATAGGAGGTCGTGATAGGAGGTCGTGATAGGAGGTCGTGATAGGAGGACGGGATAGGAGGACGGGATATGATGTTGGCATAGGAGGACGGGATAGGAGGTCAGGATAGGAGGTCGAGATAGGAGGATGGGATAGGAGGTCGAGATAGCAGGTCGAAATATGAGGACGGGAAAGGAGGACAGGATAGGAGGACAGGATAGGAGGTTGAGATAGGAGGTCAAGAAAGGAGGTCAGGATAGGAGGTCGGGATAGGAGGTCGGGATAGAAGGTCGTGATAGGAGGCCGGGATAGGAGGCCGGGATAGGAGGCCGGGATAGGAGGCCGGGATAGGAGGTCAAGATAGGAGGACGGGATAGGAGGACGGGATAGGAGGACGGGATAGGAGGACGGGATATGATGTTGGTATAGGAGGACGGGATAGGAGGTCTGGATAGGAGGTCAGGATAGCAGGTCGAAATATGAGGACGGGAAAGGAGGACGGGAAAGGAGGACGGGAAAGGAGGACAGGATAGGAGGACAGGATAGGAGGACAGGATAGGAGGTCGAGATAGGAGGTCGGGATAGGAGGTCGGGATAGGAGGTCGGGATAGGAGGTCGGGATAGGAGGTCGGGATAGGAGGTCGGGATAGGAGGCCGGGATAGGAGGTCAAGATAGGAGGTCAAGATAGGAGGTCAAGATAGGAGGCCGGGATAGGAGGTCAAGATAGGAGGACGGGATAGGAGGACGGGATAGGAGGACGGGATATGATGTTGGTATAGGAGGACGGGATAGGAGGTCTGGATAGGAGGTCAGGATAGCAGGTCGAAATATGAGGACGGGAAAGGAGGACGGGAAAGGTGGACGGGAAAGGAGGACAGGATAGGAGGACAGGATAGGAGGTTGAGATAGGAGGTCAAGAAAGGAGGTCAGGATAGGAGGTCGGGATAGGAGGTCGGGATAGGAGGTCGGGATAGGAGGTCGTGATAGGAGGCCGTGATAGGAGGCCGTGATAGGAGGTCGTGATAGGAGGTCGTGATAGGAGGCCGGGATAGGAGGTCAAGATAGGAGGACGGGATAGGAGGACGGGATAGGAGGACGGGATATGATGTTGGTATAGGAGGACGGGATAGGAGGTCTGGATAGGAGGTCAGGATAGCAGGTCGAAATATGAGGACGGGAAAGGAGGACGGGAAAGGAGGACAGGAAAGGAGGACAGGAAAGGAGGACAGGATAGGAGGTTGAGATAGGAGGTCAAGAAAGGAGGTCAAGAAAGGAGGTCGGGGTAGGAGGTCGGGATAGGAGGTCGGGATAGGAGGTCGGGATAGGAGGTCGGGATAGGAGGTCGGGATAGGAGGTCGGGATAGGAGGTCGGGACAGGAGGTCGGGACAGGAGGTCGGGACAGGAGGTCGGGACAGGAGGCCGGGACAGGAGGCCGGGACAGGAGGCCGGGACAGGAGGACGGTATAGAAGGTCGGGACAGGAGGTCGAGATAGGAGGAGGGGATAGGAGGTCGGGATGTGGGGTTGGGATATGACAACAATATATTAGGACTGCATATGAAGTCAAAAGCTTCCTCCTTTGTTTATATTCCTCCCCAACAAGGATTAGGAAGGAAAAACCGGGCAACGCCGGGTTCTCAGCTAGTTATTAGTATAAAAGACACTTGTCCACAACCTCAAATAGTCACACTCCAAACTCCACTATGGATAAGACCAAAGAGCTGTTGAAGGTCACAAGAGCCAAAATTGGAGACCTACACCAGGCTGGGAAGACTGAACCTGCAATAGGCAAGCAGCTTGGTGTGAAGAAATCAACTGTGGAAGCAATTTAAAAAAAAATGTAAGGCATAAAATATCATGGATAATCTCCCTCGAGCTGGGGCTCCAAGCAAGATCTCACCTCGTGGTGTCAAAATGATCACAAGAACGGTGAGCAAAAATCGCCAAACCACACGGAGTGACTACGCCGCCAGGGACTCAAATCATGCAGTGCCAGACGTGTCCCCCTCCTTAACCTCTTCAGGACGCAGGGCGTATGCATACGCCCTGCATCCTGAGTCCTTAAGGATGCAGGGCGTACAGGTACATCCGTGGGAATTCCGGTCCACGCCACTCACCGGGTGGGGACCGGGGTGACTGCTGATATCTATCAGCAGGCACCCCATGCAAACCCCTGGGGTCAATTCAGACTGACGATTTGCGGCTATTCCGGGTCTCTGTTGACCCGGAAAAATAGGGTGAGTGGGGCTGTCCGAGACAGCCCCATTCACCCTTACCCAGCAGGAGGGAGGTGGCACGGGTGCCGCCTCACGATTCCGTGATTGATCGGTCTGAATGACCGACCAATCATGACCCTGCTGGGCGGTGATCGGGATGGCGATCATGGTGGTGATCGGGGCAGGCGGGGGTCCCCTCTGGTGCAGTGGCGGCAACAGGAGCAGCAAGATCAGTGAAAGCAGCGGCGTCGGTCCCTGCGGCAGGATACAGCAGGAGGTGAGGCCTGTTTATCTCCTGCTGTTGCTTAGCAACAACTCTTGGCATGCAAAGGGCATGCTGGGATTTGTAGTTTTGCAACAGCTGGAGTTCCAACTACAACTCCCAGCATGCCCTTTGGTAGTCTGCGCATGCTCAGGATTGTAGTTATGCAACAGCTGGAGGCACATTTTTTCCTATGAAAAAGTGTGCATCCAGCTGTTGCATAACTACAAGTCCCAACATGCTCAGACTACCAAATGGCATGCTGGGAGTTGTAGCAGTGTGCCTCCAGCTGTTGCAAAACTACAACTCTCAGCATGTCCTTCGACTGTCAATGCATGCTGAATGTTGCAGTTTTGAAACAGCAGGAGACACATTGGTTGTGAAACAGTTTGTTACCTAACTCAGTGTTTTGCAACCACTGTGCCTCCAGCTGTTGCAAAACTACAACTCCCAGTATGCACTGAGAGACTGTACATGCTGGGAGTTCTAGTTTTGCAACAGCTGGAGGCACACTGGTTGCGAAACACTGAGTTAAGTAACAAACTGTCAGTGTTTCGCAACCAATGTACCTCCCAGCATGTATGCCAGTACATGCTGGAAGTTGTAGTTTTGCAACAGCTGGAGGTTTTCCCCCTTTCATGTAAATGTACAGGGTACATTCCACGGGCGGATTTACAGCAAGTTTTCAGCTGCAAGTTTGAGATGCGGCAAATTTTCCGCCGCAGCACAAACTCCCAGCGAGAAACTCATTGTAAACTTGCCCATGTGATTGTACCCTAAAAACACTACACTACACCTACACCAAATAAAAAGTAAAACACTACATATACACATACACAGTCCGTCCCCCCCCCCCCCCCTCAATGGGAAAAAAAAAAACGTCTTGTACGGCACGGTTTCCAAAACGGAGCCTCCAGCTGTTAAAAAACAATAACTCCCAGTACTGCCGGACAGCAACCAACTGTCCAGGCATTCTTGGAGTTTTGCAACAGCTGGAGACACCCTGCTTGGCAAATACTACCGTAGGGTATTTTTGTGGTGGATTCAAATCCCCAATTTAGGCCTCAAATGCGCATGGCGCTCTCTCACTTCAGAGCCCTGTCGTATTTCAAGGAAACAGTTTAGGGCCACATATGGGGTATCTCAGTACTCGGGAGAAATTGCGTTACAAATTTTGGGGGGGCTTTTTCTCCTTTTACCCCTTATGAAAAGGTCAAGTTGGGGTCTACACCAGCATGTTAGTGTAAAAAAATAATAATTTTTACACTAACATGCTGGTGTTGCCCCATACCTTTAATTTTCACAAGCGGTAAAAGGAAAAAAAGACCCCCACAATTTGTAATGCAATTTCTCCTAAGTACAGAAATACCCCATATGTGGACGTAAAGTGCTCTGTTGCCGCACAACATGGCTCAGGAGTGAGAGCATGCCATGTACATTTGAGGTCTAAATTGGTGATTTGCACAGGTGTGGCCGATTTTACAGCAGTTCTGACATAAACGCAAAACAATAAATACCCAGATGTGACCCCATTTTGGAAACTACAACCCTCACAGAACGTAACAAGAGTGAGCCTTAACACAAACACAGGTGTTTGACAAATTTTTGTTGGATGTGAAAATGAAAAAAAAAATTTTTTTTACTAAAATGCTGGTGTTACCATACATTTTTCATTTTCACAAGGGAGAATAGGAAAAAAGACCCTAAAAATGTGTAACCCCATTTCTTCTGAGTAAGAACATACCCCATATGTGGATGTAAAGTTCTCTGCGGGCGAACTACAATGCTCAGAAGAGAAGGAACGCCATTGGGCTTTTGGCAAGAGAATGTGTCCGAAATTGAAGGCCATGTGTGTTTACAAAGCCCCCATAGTGCCAGAACAGTGGACACCCCCCCCCCCCCCCACATGTGACCCCATTTTGGAAACTACACCCTCACATATTGTAATAAGGGGTACAGTGAGCATTAATGGGCCAAAATAACAGCTAAAGTGTGTGAAAACCTTATTCGTATTGAGATGAACTTTTGTTATTGAACAAATACTTATTTTCCACCTAATTTGCAAATAAATTCTTTAACCCGTTAAGGAAGAGGGGTTTTTCAGTTTTTGCACTTTAATTTTTCCCTCCTTACCTTAAAAAAATCATAACTCTTTCAATTTTGCACCTAAAAATCCATATTATGGCTTATTTTTTTGTGCCACCAATTCTACTTTATAATGACATCAGTCATTTTACCCAAAAATCTACCGCGAAACGGAAAAAAAAATCATTGTGAGACAAAAAATTTTTAAAATGCTATTTTGTAACTTTTGGGGCTTCTGTTTCTATGCAGTACATTTTTTGGTAAAATTGACACATTCTCTTGTTTCTGTATGTCCATACGATTAAAATGATACCCTACTTATATAGGTTGGATTTTGTCGTACTTCTGAAAAAAATAACTACATGCAGAAAAATATATACGTTTAAAATGGTCATCTTCTGACCCCTGCATATGGGGCAGTATGAGGGCCCATTTTTTGCGTTGTGATCTGAAGTTTTTAGCGGTACCATTTTTGTATTGATCGGAATTGTTGATCGCTTTTTATTCATTTTTTCATGATATAAAAAGTGACCAAAAATACAATATTTTGGACTTTGGAATTTTTTTGTGCGTACGCCATTGACTGTGCAGTTTAATTAAGGATATATTTTTATAATTCGGACATTTCCGCACGCGGCAATACCACATATGTTTATTTTTATTTACACAGTTTTTTTTTTTAATGGGAAAAGGGGGGTGATTCAAACTTTTATTAGGGGAGGTGTTAAATGATCTTTATTAACTTTTTTTTTTTTGCAATGTTATAGCTCCCATACATTGATCACTGGTTTCTCATAGGAAACCAGTGTTCAATGATTCTGCCGCTTGACTGCTCATGCCTGGATCTCAGGCACTGAGCAGTGATTCGGCGATCGGACACCAGGAGGCAAGGTAGGAGACTCTCCTCATATCCCACAGCTGATCGGGATGCCACGATTTCGCCACGAACATCCCGAACAGCCCCCTGAGCTAACCGGCAGTGATTTACTTTCACTTTAGACACGGCGTTCAACTTTGAATGCTGCGTCTAAAGGGTTAATAGTGCGCGGCACCGCGATTTATTGCGTCATGGCCCCGCGTTATAGAAAGGGAAAGGACTCAGGACGTACTGGTACGTCCTTGGTCCTTAATTGGTTAAAAATCAGACAATGTGATTTTATGGATTTTTTTTCTCATTATGTCTCTCATAGTTGAGGTATACCTATGATGAAAATTACAGGCCTCTCTAATCTTTTTAAGTGGGAGAACTTGCACTATTGGTGGCTGACTAAATACTCCCCCCCCCCCCCCCCCCCCCCCCCCCCACTGTAGATACTGTGTAATGGTATATAGTTATGATGCTGGATCAATAGTTTGCTAAGAGTGAGTTGTCAGCACTGAATGACTTATTTGCAAACTTTGTCAAACTTACCATTCCATACTTGTACGGTTTCATAGTCCTGAGGTTTTTAAGACAATAAAGTAACACTCTGACAGGAGTGTTCCTGTTACCCCCTTCCCCTAACACAAATTCAGACACAGTCCCCCTACAGACCACAAATTGAAAAAAAACAAAAACTAAATAACATATCTACTTAGCCATGATCCAATGCTAGGGCTTGGAAGTCATCTTCCTCTTACTGTCAGCAGCCACCAGAAGTTTGAGTAAGGAGTATAAATACATTATACCAGACCTCCAAAACAGCACAGAAATAGAGGATTATAACTTTTAGAACACTTCCTAACTAGATGATTGCCCTGGGTGCTACAACCAGCACCAGATTATTTTGCCAGGTGAAGCTGAGGCCAGACAGACATTTCCTGCAGTCTTAACACCTAGTTAGTGCAACTGTCATCTGGAATAGACTGCTGCACACAAAGTGCCTATTCTAGGTATGCCTATATTTTATCCGTGCATGCATAAGTACACAGGGCCGCCGAGGGCAGATGGATTCTACATGTCAATCATCTGTGCGACGTAGCTGAAGAAAGTTGTTGCGACTTTGGTGCAGAACAAACCCAGTGCCCTACCTCTTCAACCTTGGACCATACTCCTTGAGGAATTACTAAAGGCATTATTTGTAAGTATAAAGCAGTCTGATTTATTTATACAGGTATGCCCGATTTATCTATACAGGTATGTGCGCTGCTTCACAAGCCTATTCTAGGTGACAGTTGCACTTTAATTTATTAAATAATCCCAGTAAAAGTTAAGCTTTAGTAGATTGACGTTGGATGTTGTTCATGCTTTTCGATCAAACAACCTGTTTTTTTATCAACCCTTAACCCCCATTTTTCATTTTTTGCACTTTTGTTTTTTCCTCCTTCCCTTCTAAAAATCATAACTCTTAATTTTCCACCTACAGACTGTAAAATATCATGAGATGTATTTATTCATCATTATATCGTTGAATATATATGTATCAAAGTTATGGTAACCACATGTTGAAATAACAAGCTCACCAGCAGCTGTTTCAAGAATATCACAGAATAGTATACATAGATATGGAATCTATGACATATTGCCATTCTATTTCAAGTACACATGTAGTGTGAAGAAGAACAAGGCCATATGTGGATGGTTGGTCATTTCCAATCAGGAACGAGTACATAATACATACACCCATAAGTTAATGCATATTCAACCAACCCACATGGTAAACCATATATATATATTTATAGATAGGGAATACATCCTGAATTAGGATAAACACACCCATCATCTGAGCATAAGTGGTTTCAGAGAAAGCCAACAGGAGTGCACGGAGGAAGGAAGCTCAGGAGACCAGGCCAACCTGGAGGAGGCGTGGATGAAGACGCTAGAACAACTGACCAGAAGGGAGAAAGAGGCGGCTATCTTAAATAAGGAAGCAAGATGAATCCATTATTTTGTATGGACTCACTAGGCCTGAGATGGGATTATCCTGACATTAACCTCTACCATTCCTAAGAAAACTCCTACATAGTACATAAACTAATTATTGTAATAAGATATAGTATATCTATGTATGTATAAGTGCCATATTCACTTATTAGTTAATAAATAATCCCTTTTTTATATAAAAGCCTGGCATGATAATTTCTCCATGGTAGATAAGAATTGTTTTCTTGATTCTGACATTTCTAACACAGACCCATATGAAGACTTGTTTTTTGTGCCACCAATTTTACTTTGTAATGACAATCATTTCAGCACCAAATCTACCAAATCTATGGCAAAACAAATATATATATATATATATACATATATCTGTGAGGGGCGAAAAAAAAGTCATTTTTTAACTTTTGGGGGCTTTCAATTTCACGTAGTGAACTTTTTGGTAAAAATAACCTTATATTTATTCTGTAGGTCCATACGATTAAAATGATACCCAACTTATATCG
The DNA here is from genome assembly GCF_029499605.1 of Hyla sarda. NCBI lineage: Eukaryota > Metazoa > Chordata > Amphibia > Anura > Hylidae > Hyla > Hyla sarda. The sequence goes on from NC_079192.1 coordinate 136,901,734, forward strand.
GTTTCATATTGTTTGATTTTGTTTTACTTCTAACAGTATATTACTTTTTGTATGGAAATTAGCATGTTTACAAATGTCCTCTTCCAACCCCTATAACTTTTTATTTTCTGTATATGGGGATGTAAGAGGGCTAATTCTTTGTGCTGTGATCTGTTTTTATCGGTATCATTTTTAATTTAATGGCATTTTTTATACATTTTTGTAGGGTATACAAAGTGACCAATAATAGGCATTTCTGGACTTTGGTATATTTTTTTCATGTATAAACGAAAAATATGTATGTGTTTATTTTTGTTTACAGAATTTATTATTTATTTTTTTATGGGAAAAGGGAGGTGATTCAAACTTTTATTAGGGAAGGGGTTAGTTCACTTTTATTTAAAAAAAAAATTAAACTTTATTTTATATTTTATTTTTTTTACACAATTTTAGTCCTCATACGGGTCTATTACATGCAATCTTCAGATTGCATACACTGTTCATAGCTATGGCATAGCATAACATTGATCATTGTTGTCAGTGCTCTGCTGCTCCAGCCTGCCATGGCTGGCTGGAGCATCAGATCATTGATTGGACAGCGAGGAGGCAGATAAGGGGTCTTCTGCCGACCTCAGCTAATCGGGACACTGCGGTGGTCTCTATCAACACCACTGAGTAGCGGGAAGTGTTTAAATGGGCACTGTCAGATACAAAAACTTTTGATATGTTGTAAAGCATGCAAAACCAATAGGTTTTGCAATTGGTTTCTTTACAAACATTTCCGTATTATATACTGAAAAAGCCAGTAAAACAACTGCCCCCCTGCCTGCTTGGACACATACTAGTCCTGCTGTGTCCATGCCTCATCACCTATGCCATGGACCCACTTCCTTGATTGACAGCTGTGAGCGCAGGGCTCACAGCTGGAGGAAAAATCCTCCACTGTCAGTAAGGACAAGCTGGGAGTTGTAGTTTTGCTAATGCTAGGGGAGATGTGAGAAGACAGCATACTGAGGGAGGGCGCAGAGACCTGGACAGTGAGGCCACGCCCCCTCCCTTTGAGAGGAATTCAGATTAGTGAGCTTAATTAAAAGAGTAATAAAAAAAGAAAATAAAGGTGCTAGACACATAAAAGACAGATGTACATGGTGAGGAGGTACTGAGTGATATACTAAAGAAAAAGTTTTTGTTGGATCTGACAGGTACGCTTTAACATTTGAGAGGCCACACTCAACTTTGATCGTGGCGTCAAAGGGGTTAATGCCGGACATCATCGTGATCGGTGATGACCGGCATTAGCAAGTGTCATAGAAAGTGAGCGGGACAAGGGAGTACAGGTACACCCTTTGTCCTCAAGAGGTTAAGGACAAGGCCCATTTTGGCCTTAAGGACCATATTTTTTCCCCTACAGACTACAGACTTATACAAGATATTTTTTGCACCACAAATTGTTTTTTAACCCCTTAAGGATGGACCCATATTTTACCTCAATGACCAGGCTCTTTTTTTTAAATTTGACATGTATCTCTTTAAATGGTAATAACTTCAGAACACTTTTTCTGAGCAGAGCGATTCTGAGATAGTTTTTTCGTGACATATTGTACTTTATATAAGTGGTGCATTTTTGTTGACACATGCAGCATTTTTTGTGAAAAACTGGAAAATTTCTGGAGAGATCGCTATGACGTATGCATACGTCGAATTGCGCGAACGTGTCGGATGATTGGACGTATGCATACGTCCTATAGCGGGAAGGGGTTAATTATATCTTTCATTTTACCATAAGATGTACCATGAAACTGTAAAAAATTATATTTGCGGGCGGAAATTTAAGAAAACTGAGGGGGTTTCATTTTTATGCACTTTATGGTAACAATGACACGCTGTGATTGGTTGCTGTGGGAAAATCACTAAATGTTTTCTCTCACATAGTTTGATAAATCTGGGCCATTATCTTTATTCCGCAGGCCAATACGATTAAAATGATACCCAATTTATACAGTTTTTCTATTATTGTGCAAGTAAAAAGACAAAGTCCGTCTGGCACTGCACTATACAAAACCGGACATAACTTCACCTACTCAGGTGAGGCATTCAGAGGTGCTGAAGTAACCTGATCCAGGGGGAAGGCAATGCTCACTGCAATATTTTACAAACAGCTTCAATTCACATGGATATGAAAAAGACAATGGGTGGATAGCACTCCCCTATGCTTCAATTGAATTATTGTACTACTTTAAAAAAATGCTAACTTTTTTAAACAAAATTCATATGCATAAAATTGTCATTTTCTGACCCCTATAAACATTTTTTTATTTTTCCGTATATGGGGATGTATAAGGCTCATTTTTTGTGCCGTGATCTGTAGGCTAAATTAATGAATCGGTGATCGGCAGTGAAAGGCAGGCAAGGGGACCCTCCTCTGCCATTTTACCTCACGGAACCCACACGATCACATTGCAGGGGTTCCGTGAGTCCCTCTGAGTTACCGTAGAGGTTTCACTTTCACTTCAGACACCGTGATTGGCATTGATCACTGTGTTTAAAGGGTTAATGACCGGCTGCAGCGGGATCGCTGCTGCCTGTCATTAGCAGTGAGTGTCCAGCTACTGACAGTAGACGACACTCACTGTTCTGAAGTCAGCAATGCTCCCAGGCTCGCTTTAAAGCTGCTTAAGGATTCAGGGCATACAGGTATGCCCTTGGTCCTTAAGTACCAGGACGTCCTTAACAGGTTAAATCTGAGTTTAAGCTTCTCAATGTATATCTGGGCAACAAAATAGTATATACAGTCATGGCCGTAAATGTTGGCATTCCTGAAATTTTTCAAGCAAATTAAGTATTTATAACATAAAAGGATTGCAGCAACACATGTTTTGTTATACACGTTTATTCCCTTTGTGTGCATTGGAACTAAACCAAAAAGCTAATTGGGCATAGTGTCACACCAAACTTCAAAACTGGTCTGGACAAAATTATTGGTACCCTTTCAAAATTGTGGAAAAATAAGATTGTTTCAAGCATGTGATGGTCCTTTAAACTCACATGGGGCAAGTAACAGGTGTGGGCAATATAAAAATCCCACCTGAAAGCAGATAAAAAGGAGAAAAATTCACTTAGTCTTTGCATTGTGTGTCTGTGTGTGCCACAATAAGCATGGACAACAGAAAGAGGAGAAGAGAACTGTCTGAGGACTTGAGAACCACAATTGTAGAAAAATATCAACAATCTCAAGGTTACAAGTTCATCTCCAGAGATCTAGATTTTCCTTTGTCCACAGTGCGCTACATTATGAAGACGTTTGCAACCCATGGCACTGTAGCTAATCTCCCTGGGCATGGACAGAAGAGGAAAAACTGATGAACAGTGTCAACTTAGTATAGTCCGGATGGTGGATAAGCAGCCCCAAACAAGTTCCAAATATATTCAAGCTGTCCTGCAGGCTCAGGGAGCATCAGTGTCAGCGCAAACTATCTGTCGACATTTAAATGAAATGAATCGCTATGGCAGGAGACCCAGGACAACCCAACTGCTGACACAGAGACATAAAAACAACAGCTTACAGTATCAAAGTCATTTAAGCAACCAGCAAATATAGGGTAGTCACACTTTTTTTGGCTAAACCCCATAACAGCCAAAGTAGCTGCAGACAATATAGACATCTGTAGACCAAAGTAAGAAGTGGGTAGCTAAGCTCAGAGTTCTGCTTAATAATTTATTTTACCTTTATCTAATGCAATGACAACATTGTTTGCACTCTACTAACTCTATATGTTGTTTTAAGATTCAGGCTAGAAGAAAATCAATCAATTTTTTGGCAGGCTTACACAAATAACTCAGACTCAAAGCCCACTTTAGTTTAAACAAGTATCAGGTCGCAGGCTTGCATTTACACAAATCTTTCTGAGACATAGAAATGAACCCATTGGATACAGTAATGGAACTATGAGGGTTAATAAAGTCAACAAGCACAAGGAGAACAAGCCGAGGTTATGTGGTTTTGGCTGCAGATTTCCGCCAGGCCTCCAACTTAAACCACTTTCTCAGTTATGTCTGATTCAGAAGCTGAGCGATTCTTACCAGTGTGGTTGGTAGGTTAGAAAACTTGCAGTGCTCTTATGTCTGTACTGCATGGAGGTCACACAGCACATATGCACAGCATGTGGAAGAGGCCTTTACAGATGGCATGGTATACCAAATATGTAAACATCTGCCACCTTGTTTCCAGTTTGATTTAACCCCTTCAGAACCACAGCATTTCTCATTTTTGAACTTACATGTTTTCCTCCTCACTTCTAAAAATCATAGCACTTTCAGTTTTCTACCTAAAGACCAATATGAAGGCTTGTTTTTTGTGTCAACAATTTTACTTTGTTATGCTAGCAACAGTTTCACCACAAAATCTACGGCGAAACCAGAAAAAAAAAATTTATGGGGCAACATTGAAAATGACACCATTTTGCAACTTTGGGGGGATTTCGATTCTACGCAGTGCACTTCGTTTAAATTGGCACTTTATCTTTATTCTGTAGGTCCACACGGTCCCAAGCATACCTAATTTGTATAGGTTTTATTTTATTTTTCTACGTAAATTTTTTTTTAACTACATGCTCCTGTTCTGACCCTATAACTTTTTTTAAAATTTTCAGCATACAGGGACTTATGAGGGCAAATTTTTTGCGCCATGATCTGAAGTTTTTATTGGTACCATTTTTTTTTGATGGGACTTTTTGATATCTTTTAAAAAAATGTTTTAGGTTATACAAAGTGACCAGAAATATGCAATTTTGGATTTTTTTTTACAAGTACACCTTTGACCGTGTGGTTTAATTAATGTTATATTTTTATAGTTCGAAAATTTACGCACGTGGAGGTACCACATGTTTATATTTGTTTACATTTTCTTTTTAATGCATTGCATGGCATAGCATTAAACAGTGTATGCAATCCACAGATTGCATATTATTGCCCCGGATGAGGACTAAAAAAAACTTAATAAATAAAAATAAGTGTAAAAAAAACTTAAAAATAAATGTGAATTAAACCCTTCCCTAATAAAAATTTTAATTACCCCCTTTTCCCATTAAAAAAAAAAAAAACACAATGTATTAAAAACGGTCAATGTTGGGCATAAATACACCAAAGTCCAAAACTGTGTATTTTTGATCACTTCATCAAAATAAAAATGGTACCGATGAAAACTACAGACCACGCCTCAAAAAACGTAGCCCTCATATAGCCCTGTATGCGGAAATAAAGTTATAGGGGTCAGAGGATGACAATTTTTTATACAAATTTTGGTGCATGTAGTTAAATAAAATTAAACCTACATAAATTGGGTATTCTTGTAACGGAATGGACCTAAAAAAGAAAGATGTGTCATAAGGTGTCATTTTTACTGAAAAGTGCACTGCATAGAAACGGAAGCCCCCAAAAGTTACAAAACTGTGTTTTATTTTTTTCAGTTTCACCCCACAAATATACACTGCTCAAAAAAATTAAAGGGAACACTAAGATAACACGTCCTAGATCTGAACGAATGAACTAATCATATGAAATACTTTCATCTTCACATAGTTGAATGTGCTGACAACAAAATCACACAAAAATTATCAATGGAAATCAAATTTATCAACGCATAGAGGTCTGCATATGGAGTCACACTCAAAATCAAAGTGGAAAAGCACACTACAGGCTGATCCAACTTTCATGTAATGTCCTTAAAACAAGTCAAAACGAGGCTCAGTAGTGTGTGTGGCCTCCACGTGCCCGTATGACCTCCCTACAATGCCTGGGCATGCTCTTGAGGAGGCGACGGGTGGCTTGATGAAGGATGTCCTCCTAGACCTAGCCTAAAGCATCCGCCAACTCCTGGACTGTCTGTGGTGCAATGTGGCGTTGGTGGATGGAGTGAAACATGATGTCCCAGATGTGCTCAATCGGATTCAATGCGTTCCTCTTGCAGGAACTGCTGACACACTCCAGCCACATGAGGGCTAGCATTGTCTTGCATTTGTAGGAATCCAGGGCAAACCGCACCAGCATATTGTCTCACAAGTGGTCTAAGGATCTCATCTCAGTACCTAATGCAGTCAGGCTACCTCTGGCAAGCAAATGGAGGGCTGTGCGGCCCCCCCCCCCCAAAGAAATGCCACGCCACACCAATACTGACCCCCCGCCAAACCGGTCATGCTGAAGGATGTTGCCGGCAGCAGAATGTTCTCCACGGTGTCTCCAGACTCTGTCACGTCTGTCACATGTACTCAGAGCACAGGGCGCCAGTGGCGAATTTGCCCATCTCTGGCAAATGCCAAACATCCTGCACGGTGTTGGGCTGTAAGCAAAACCACCACCTGTGGACATCGGGCCCTCATACTACCCTCATGGAGTCTGTTTCTGACCGTTTGAGTGGACACATGCACATTTGTGGTTTGCTGGAGGTCATTTTGCAGGGCTCTTGCAGTGCTCCTCCTGCTCCTCCTTGCACAAAGGCAGAGGTAGCGGTCCTGCTGCTGGGTTGTTGCCCTCCTACGGCCTCCTCCACGTCTCCTGATGTACTGGCCTGCCTCCTGGTAGTGCCTCCATGCTCTGGACACTACGCTGACAGACACAGCAAACCTTCTTGCCACAGCTTGCATTGAAGTGCTATCCTGGATGAGCTGCACTACCTGAGCCACTTGTGTGGGTTGTAGACTCATACTACCACTAGAGTTAAAGCACTGCCAGCATTCAAAAGTGACCATAACCTCAGCCAGGAAGCATAGGAACTGAGAAGTGGTCTGTGGTCACCACCTGCAGAACCACTCCTTTATTGGGGTCTCTTGCTAATTGCCTATAATTTCCACCTGTTATCTGTTCCATTTGCACAACAGCATGTGAAATTGATTGTCAATCAGTGTTGCTTCCTGAGTGGACAGTGTGATTTCAAAGAAGTGTGATTGACTTGGAGTTACATTGTGTTGTTTAAATGTTCCCTCTATTTTTTTGTGAGCAGTGTATATTTTGTGGTTTTGCCGTATATTTTGTTATGAATTGATTGACATCAATACAAAGTACAATTGGTGACGCAAAAAACAAGCCCTTATACGGCTCTGTAGGTGCAAAATTTAAAGTTGTATGATTTTTAAAATAGGAGGAAAAAGCAAAAGTGCAAAAACGAAAATTGGCCTGGCCCTTAAAGGAGTATTCCGCCCCACACATCTTATCCGCTATTCAAAGGGTAGGGGATAAGATGTCTGATCGCGGGGTTCCTGCCGCTGGGGACCCCAGCAATCTCTGCAGCAGCACCCTGCAGTCATCACTACAGAGCAAACTGGCTCTGTGTGTGATGATGGAGCGATGCAGAGGATGGAGCAGTGACGATCGCCACGCCCCCTCCCACAGACTTGTATTGAGTGGTTGGGGCGTGATTTCACGGGGGGGGCGGAGCCGTAAAGTCATGATGCTCTGTCCCCTGCATCGTCCCGTCATCACGTACAGAGCCTTTGTGCTCTGTAGTGATGACGGCGGGGTTGCGCTGCAGAGATCAGGGGGGGGATCCCAAGCGGCGTGACCCCAGCAATAAGACAACTTATTCCCTATCATTTGGATAGGGGATAAGATGTCTGGGGTGAAGTACCCCTCCCCTTTAAACCCTTAAGGACTGGGCTTGCATCCATATGCCAACGTTCTAGCGTCCATAAGGACTTAGAGCGCATGGGTACGTCCGTGGGAATTACATTCAGCAGGCATCCCGGCACATCGCCGAGGGGGGTCCTGAGACCCCCCCCATGTCGGCGATCGCCGCAAATCGCCGGTCTATTCAAACCTGCGATCTGCGGCGATTCCGGGTCAAACGGGGGGGGGGGGGGGGGGGGGTGATAGGAGTGAGGTGGCAGGGGTGCCACCCCTCCTATCCCTGCTATTGGTCGGTCAGAAGCGACCGACCAATAGCATATTGGGGGCGGGAGGGTTAAAGTTAGGTTCCCCCGTTCTGCCCACCCACAGTAGTCAGGGCAGAACGAGGGAACCGACAGTGACCGGCGCCAGAGGTTACTTCCCATCGGCGGCGGCAGCTGGCGACGATCAGCGATGACGTGCTCCCTGCTGCAGACTACGGAAGCCGGTGAATTGCCTAGCAACATCTGGAGGGCTACAGTTTAGAGACCACTGTATAGATGTCTCAAACTGTAGCCCTCTAGATGAAGCAAAATTACAACTCCAAGCATGCCCAGACAGCTGTTTGGGAATGCTGGGATTTGGAGTTTTGCAAAATCTGGAGGGCCACAGTTTGGAGATCACTGTGCGGTGGTTTCTAAACCGTGGCCCTCTAAACATTGCAAACCTACAACTCCAAGAATGCACAAACAGCAAACGGCATGCTTGGAGTTGTAGTTGCGTACCTCCCAGCTGTTGTATAACTACATCTCCCAGCATGCCCATCGGCGATCAGTACATGCTGGGAGTTTAAGTTTTGCAACAGGTGGAGGGACACTGGTTGGGAAATACTGAGTTAGGTAACAGAACCTAACTGAAGGTTTTCCAACCAGTGTGCCTCCAGCTGTTTCCAAATTACAACTCCCAGCATGCACAGTCTGTCAGTGCATGCTGGGAGTTGTAGTTTTGCAACAGCTGGAGGTTTGATCCCCCATGTGAATGTACAGGGTACATTCACATGGGCAGGTTTACAGTGAGTTTCCTGCTTCAAGTTTGAGCTGTGGCAAATTTTCCGCCGCAGCTCAAACTCCTAGCATAGCTCACCTTAACTCAACGTAAACCCCTGCCTGTGTGAATGTACCCTAAAAAAACAACAATCCGCTAACACATAATAAAGGGTAAACACTACATATATACCCCCTTACACGGTCCCCCCAATAAAAATGAAAAAACGTATCATACGTCAGTGTTTCCAAAATGGAGACTGTCCAGGAATGCTGGGAGTTTAGCAACAGCTGGAGGCACCCTGTTTGGGAATCACTGGCGTACAACACCCCTATGTCCACCCCTGTGCAATCCCTAATTTAGTCCTCAAATGCGCATGGTGCTCTCTCACTTTGGAGCCCTGTCGTATTTCAAGGAAACAGTTTAGGGCCACATAAGGGGTATTTCTGTACTCAGGAGCAATTGCACTACAAATTTTGGGGGGGGCTTTTTCTCCTTTTACCCCTTATGAAAAGGAAAAGTTGTGGTCTACACCAGACTGTTAGTGTATTTTTTTAAACATTTTTATACACTAACATGCTGGTGTTGCCCCATACTTTATTTGCTCTAGAGTTAAAAGGAAAAAAGACCCCCAAAATTTGTATCGCAATGGAGATACTCCATTATGTGGGTGTAAAATATGCTCTGCGGACGCACAACAAGGCTCAGGAGTGAGAGCTCAATGTATATTTGAGGCCTGAATTGGGGATTTGCAAGGGGTGGCTGCTGGTTACAGCGGCTCTGACAAACACAAAAAAATAAATACCCACGTGTGACCCCATTTTGGAAACTACACCCCTCACGGAACGTAACAAGGGGTATAGTGAGCCTTAACACCCCACAGGTGATTGACGAATTTTCGTTAAAGTTGGATGGGAAAATGAAAAAAAAAACTTTGTTACCTAAAATGCTGGTGTTGCCCTAAATTTTTCATTTTCACAAGGGAAAATAGGAAAAAAAGAAGCCCCACAAAATTTGTAACCCCATTTCTACTGAGTAAGAACATACCCCATATGTGGATGTAAAGTGCTCTGCAGGCAAAATACAATACTCAGAAGAGAAGGAGCGCCATTGGGCTTTTGGATAGAAAACTTGTCCGGAATTGATGCCCATAGTGCCAGGACAATGGAGCCCCCCCCCCCCGCCCACACACACACACACACACGACCCCATTTTGGAAATTACACCCCTCACCCCTCAGGGTTACAGTGAGCATTTACGCCCCACAGGTGATTTTTGGAAAAGTAGTCCGTGAAAATGAAAATTTTTTATTTTTCATTTGCACAGCCCACTGTTCCAAAGATCTGTCAAATGCCAGTGGGGTGTAAATGCTCAAAGCATCCCTTATTAAATTCTGTGAGGGGTGTTGTTTACAAAATGGGGTCACATGTGGGGGGGTCCACTGTTCTGGCACCACGGGGGGGGCTTTGTAAATGCTCATGGCCCCCGACTTTCATTCCAAACAAATTCTCTCTGCAAAAGCCCAAAGGCGCTCCTTCTCTTCTGAGCATTGTAGTGCGGCAGAAGAGCACTTGATGTCCACACATGGGGTATTTCCATACTCAGAAGAAATGGGGTTACAAATGTTGGGGGTATATTCTCCTATTACCCCTTGTAAAAATGAAAAATATGGGAAAAACCAGCATTTAAGACATCCGACTTTAACGAAAAGTCGTCAAACACCCGTGGGGTGTAAAAGGCTCACTGTACCCCTTTTTACGTTCCTTGAGGGGTGTAGTTTCCAAAATAGTATGCCATATGTTTTTTTGTTTTTTTTTGCTGTTCTGGCACCATAGGGGCTTCCTAAATGTGACATGCCCCCCAAAAACCATTTCAGCTAAATTTATTCTCCAAAATCCCATTGTCGCTCTTTTCAGCCACATATTTTTTCATCCACATATGAGGTAATTCCTTACTCGAGAGAAATGGGGTTACATATTTTTTTTCGGGGGGGGGGGGGGAAGGGGTTCACTCCTATAACTCCTTGTAAAAAATTCAAAAAGTGGCTCTGCAAGAACATGCGAGTGTAAAAAAAAATGAAGATTTTGAATTTTCTCCTTCATTTTGCTGCTATTCCTTTGAAACACCTAAAGGGTTAACAAACTTTCTGAATGTCATTTTGAATACTTCAAAACTGAACTGAAAAATTCCGATTTTGAAATTTTCTTGAAAAATTGCTGCGGTTGTCTTCTCTGCATCTAGAGATGTTTCCTCTTTCCATCTCCCACTCTGCATAGCAAAGAGTACGAAACATCACAGATCATGTGACATCTAGTTCTCACAACTCATCTTCTCACAGTGGAGCAGCGTGTCTGTACAGGTAAGAACAGATAGACATAGAAGTTTTGTGCAGAGGGTCCATGCTGCCTGCTCTCACAGTAAGCCTGGCCTGCCCCTGGTTATTCTTACAATCCTTCCACATTATCTCCTGCTCCTGACCGGGCTGTCTGCTCACTGCTCACTCCCGACAGTGCTGCAGCCCCTCCCCCGCTCTGTCACAATGTTCAGTAGCAGTGAGGCCACTAGTCCTAGTCTGTATGATGGCTGAACCTGGTAATGCAGGGTAGACTCCTGTGTGCACAGAACAAGCTCAGCAGCAGTGGTCCTGCATGATTATGCTCGGTCCCCTCTTTCTTCCTACCTCCATTTTCTCTTCAGCCCTCACTATGCTCTGTTTCTTCACTTCACTTTTTTTAATAACGCCACCCCCCCCCCCCCCCCCCCACCACACACACACATACACACACCATTTTGCAACTTTTGGGGGCTTCCACTTCTACAGAGTGCACTTGTCAGTAAAAATGACACCTTAACGTTATACGTTATTCTGTAGGTCCATACAATTAAAACAATACCCAACTTATATAGGTTAACCCTTTAAGGACCCTTGACGAACGCGTACGTCATGACACCCTGGTACTTAAGGACCCATGATGTACGTCATGGACAATTCCAGTCCCCGCCGGGCGCCGATCGGACCAGGATGCCTGCTGAAATCATTCAGCAGGCATCCCCTGCAAACGCCAAGGGGGGTCATTAGACCCCCCCATGTCTGTGAACGCAAAAAAAACGCAAGCGAATTCACACTTGTGAATCGCTGCGATTCCGGTGATGCGGGTCACCGATCACCTCCTGTATCTATGAGGAGGTGGCGATTTCGTCACCCCCGGCAGGGGAGGGGTTAACCGCATCCTCCTGCAGCTCCCGTGGCTGGCTGGGTTCAGTCAGCGGTCAGAGCTGCTGGAGGAAGACCGGGACCCCCTCTGCTGAGATTGGAGCCCCCACAGAAGATAAGAAGCCCCCCATAGATCAGGGAAAGAATACAATCCAGGGAAAGGTAGGGTAAAAAGTGAAATAAAAGTAAAAAAAAAGTAAAAGAAAATGTCCCCCCCCCCCTGACCCCCTAATAGGTCCCCAAGGGTCCGTCGCAATTTTTCAGTGTGACCCGGGCTCTATTAGGGGTTCTGGGCGCTGCATTTGGCCCCCCATTTTTTTGGGGCCGCAGCGCTCCCCCCCCCCATACAGTTTAAAGTTACACCAATCATACACAGTACATACTCCCCATGAAGCTCTATAAACTTTGTGAGAGTACCTCCGGGTACACTTATAAGTTTAGAGTGTATGAGGGACGAGATTCCCGTATTGAACCCCCAGATTGTTCCCCCACTCTGGGTGTTAGCGGGAAACTCATTTGGGAGCTTGTGCACCCATTGCTGGATGAGGGTTACCACGTGTACGTGGACAACTTTTATACCAGCATCCCTCTCTTCACATCCCTTGCCGCCAGATCGACGTCCGCTTGTGGGACCGTGCGGAGGAACCAGAGAGGCCTCCCTCGAAATTTGATCCAGACACCTATTCCCAAGGGTGAGTCCTGTGCCCTTGCCCATGAAAACCTGTTGTTGGTCAAGTATAAGAGGGATTTCCTTATGCTGACCACTATCCATGGCAACGGCAGCTCACCTGTCCCTGTGCGACCCACAACACCGGTCCTCAAGCCCGATTGTATTCTGGACTACAATCGGTATATGGGGGGAGTTGATCTTTCTGATCAAGTCCTCAAGCCATACATGGCCATGCGCAAAACACGGGTATGGTATAAAAATGTTGCGGTCTACTTGGTACAGGTTGCCATGTACAACTCTTTTGTACTGTCCCAGCATGCTGGCAACACAGGGACATTCCTCCAGTTCCAAGAAGAAGTCCTAAAGGTCCTGATCTTTGGCGACCGGGAAAGAGCAGGCCGGAGTTCCGAAGAAACTGGAGTTATAGGTGCCAGGATCGTCCCAGGCCAACACTTTCCAGGTGAAGTCTCCCACACTGGAAAGAAGGGACGAACCCAGAAAAGATGCAGAGTGTGTTACAAGAGGGGGATTCGGAAGGACACCACCACTCAATGTGACACTGGCCCCGATCATCCGGGCCTCTGCATTAAGGATTGCTTCAGGGAGTATCACACTTCCATGGAGTACTAAATTTTCCCTTCTCATTTTAATTTTCCATAATTTGACCCCAATGTACCAAGTCCAGAGTACATTCCAAGTTTTAACCCCATAAATCACTAAATTGGCCAAAATAATGTTTCATCTGGAAAAAAAAAAAAAAAAAAGACAAGACCTCTGGGGGTATTTTTTATTTTTTTTTACAAAAAAATGGGTCATGGGTCACTTAGTCACTATCATCGGGGACTTTTTATGTTGCCTCAAATGCGCAGCGCTTTCTCTCCACCTGGGCGGGGTGCGCATTTGAGGCAACTAGTTAGGGACGGCCACACAGATCACATTCCCAGAATGAGGATTCAGATCATAGGGTTTGGGGTAGGCATATTTTTTAGTTTTGGCTATGCTCTGGGTCATCATTCTGGGAACATAATTTATAATTTTATGTTCCACTGTACCCCATTTTAGTTATTTAGTGTACCCCAGTTATTTACCCCATGTAATGCCCCTTGAGGGGGGGTCTCACTGTTCTGGCTCCATAGGAGAAATACACAGTTCAAGGACCCTGGCTGATCTCCGGCACCTCTGAGATCGGTGTGCATGCTGTTTACGACAAGATATGAGGTATGTCCTTACTCCAAAGAAATGTATTTACACATTTACAATGACATTTTATCCTTTTACCACTTGTGAAAATTTGGGGGTAACCACAGCATTTTAGTGTAAAAAAATCAAATTTTTCATTTTTACAACCCACTTCATGAATATTTATCAAACACCTGTGGGGTGTTAAGACTCACTGTACCCCTTGTTCTGTTCCTTGAGGGATGTAGTTTCTAAAATAGTATGTCATGTGTTTTTTTTTTTTTGCTGTCCAGGCACCACAGGGGCTTCCTAAATGCGACATGCCCCCCCCCCATTTCAGCAAAATTTGCAAATGTGACTCCTTCTCTTCTGAGCATTGTAGTGCGCCCGCAGTGCACTTGACGTCCACACATGGGGTATTTCCATACTCAGAAAAGATGGGGTCACACATTTTGGGGGGCATTTCTCTTATTACCCCTTGTAAAAATTTAAATTTTGGGAAAAAACTGCATTTTAGTGGAAAATAAGAATAAAAAATAATTTACACATCCAAAGTCGTCAAACACCTGGGGGGTGTTAAGGCTCACTGTACCCCTTGTTACGTTCCTTGAGGGGTGTAGTTTCCAAAATAGTATGCCATGTGGGGTTTTTTTTTTTTTTTTTGTTTTTTTTTTGCTGTCCTGGCACCATAGGGACTTCCTAAATGGGACATGCCCCCAAAAAACATTTCAGTAAAATTTATTTTGCAAAAGCCAAATGTGACTCCAACAGAGCACTTTACGTGCACATATGAGGTATTTCCATACTCGGAAGAGATGGGGTTACAAATTTTGGGGGGCATTCTTTCCTATTATCCCTTGTAAAAATTGAAAATTTGGGGGAAAACTAGCATTTTAGTGAAAAAAAAATCATTTACACATCCAACTTTAACAAAAAGTTGTGAAACACCTGTGGTGTGTTAAGACTCACCGTACCCCTTGTTACGTGCCTTGAGGGGTCTAGTTTTCAAAATAGTATGCCATGTGGGGTTTTTGTTGCTGTTCTGGCACCATAGGGGCTTCCTAAATGTGACATGCCCCCCAAAAACAATTTCAGAAAAACTCACTCTCCAAAATCCCACTGTTGCTCATTCCCTTCTGAGCCCTCTACTGCGCCAGCCGAACACTTGACATACACATATGAGGTATTTCCTTACTCGAGAGAAATTGGGTTACACATTTTAGGAAGATTTCTCTACTTTTACCCCTTGTAAAAATTCAAAAACTGGGTCTACAAGAACATACCAGTTTAAAAAATGAAGATTTTGAATTTTCTCCTTCACTTTGCTGCTATTCCTGTGAAACACCTAAAGGGTTAACAAACCTTTTGAATGTCATTTTGAATACTTTGAGGGGTGCAGTTTTTATAATGGGGTCATTTATGGGATATTTCCAATAAGACCTTTCAAATCCACTTCAAAACAGAACTGGTCCCTGAAAAATTTCAATTTTGAAACTTTTGTGAAAAATTGGAAAATTGCTGCTATACTTTGAAGCCCTCTGATGTCTTCCAAAAGTAAAAAGATGTCAACTTTATGATGAAAATATAAAGTAGACATATTGTATATGTGAATCAATATATAATTTATTTGGAATATTCATTTTCCTTATAAGCAGAGAGCTTCAAAGTTAAAAAAAAAAATGCAAAATTTTCAATTTTTTCATAAAATTTTGGAATTTTTCACCAAGAAATGATGCTAGTATCGACAAAATTTTACCACTAACATAAAGTAGAATGTGTCACGAAAAAACAATCTCGGAATCAGAATGAAAGGTAAAAGCATCCCAGAGTTATTAATGTTTAAAGTTACAGTGGTCAGATGTGAAAAAAATGACCGTGTCCTACACTGAAATTTGGCTGGGTCCTTAAGGGGTTAAAGCATACCTGTCAGACCACTGTCTGTCTTAAAACTGTTATATGTTGCTCAGTACCTTATCCAGATCAAGTGCATCTAATTTTTATGTGTTTATGACCTATATTTCTCTCATAATTACCTTTATTTACTTGCCATCATTGCTCAGTGAGGTTCCTGTCCATGCAGAGGCATGGAGTGTGTTCCTCTCTTCTCCTCACTGTGATAACTCCTCCCCCTCCCTCACTCTGCTCTGAGGAGAAGCTTGAAAGAAAACCCTTGTAGAATGGTGCTGCGGCTCCCTCAGAAAGATGAAAATGGACCAGATAATTGTTAAAAGGTTCACAGTGGAACAGTTTTATTAACCCCTTAAGGACAACGGGTTTTTCCATTTTTACTCTTTCGTTTTTTCTGCCTCACATTTTAAAAATCATAACCCTTTCAATTTTGCACCCAAAAATCCATATGATGGCTTATTTTTTGTGCCATCAGTTCTACTTTACAGTGACATCAGTCATTTTAACCAAAAATCTACAGCGAAACGGAAAAAAAAAAAATCATTGTGCGACGAAATTGAAGAAAAAACACCATTTTGTAATTTTGGGGGATTCCATTTCTATGCAGTACATTTTTTAGTAAAAATGACACCTTATCTTTATTCTGTAGGTCCATACGATTAAAATGATACCATACTTATTTGGGTTTGATTTTGTCGTACTTCTGGAAAAAATCATAACTAGATGCAGGAAAATGTATATGTACCATTTAGCGGTAACGTTTTGTATTGATTGGACTTTTTCATCGCTTTTTATTCATTTTTTTCATGATATAAAAAGTGACCAAAAATATGTTATTTTGGACTTTGGAATTTTTTTGCACGTATGCCATTGACCGAGAGGTTTAGTTAATTATATATTTTTATAGTTCAGACAATTACGCACGCGGTGATACCACATATGTTTATATTTATTTTTATTTACATGTTTTTTTTATGGGAAAAGGGGGGTAATTTGGACTTTTATTAGCGAAAGGGTTAAATGACATTTATCAACTTTTTTTTTTACACTTTTTTTTGTTGCAGTGTTATAGCTCCCATAGGGGGCTTTAACACTGCACACACTGATCTTTTACCCTGTTCATTGCAAAGCCATAGCTTTACATTGATCAGTGTTACCGGCATTCGATTGCTCAAGCCTGCATCTCAGGCTTGGAGCAATCAATCGCTGAAGGGACGCGCCGGAAAAAAAGGTCAGAGAACCTCCGCTCGCGTCCTAGCTGATTGGGAAACCGCATTTTCACTGCGGTGATCCCGATCAGCCCCACTGAGTAGCCGGGAAGCTTTTACTTTCGTTTTAGAAGCGGCGTTCAAATTTGAAGGGTTAATAGCGCGCAGCACCGCGATCACTGCTGCGCGCTATAAGCCCTGGCTTCAGATACACCGACCAGATATGACACGATATGACATATCGCGGGAGCCGGCCAAGGATTTAAATATACGTCCTTGGTCGTTAAGGGGTTAAATATAGAAAATAAAAAACATGAGATGAAGGCATTTTGGGAGGTGCCCTCCCTTCCTCAGATCAGAATCTGATTTGAGGAAGGGAAGGCACGTCCCGAAACGAGTCATCTCATGTTTTCTTATTTTCTATATTTAATAAAACGGTTCCACTGTGAACCTTTTAACCTGTTGGGGACGAAGGGCGTATCCATACGCCCGTGGGAATTTCGGTCACCGCTGCGCGCCGGGCGGGCACCGGACTGGGGTGACTGCTGATATCTATCAGAAGGCACTCCGTGCAAATGCCCAGGGGTGTCATTAGACCCCCCAATGTTGGCGATCGGTGCAAATCGCAAGTGAATTCACACTTGCGATTTGTGCCGATTCCAGGTCATTATGGGCTATGGTGACCCGAAATATAAGGGGGATCCCGGTTGTCCAAGACACCCACGATCCCCCTGAAGGCATAGGAGTGAGGTGGCAGGGGTGCCACCCCTCCTATCCCTGCTATTGGAGGTCTAGACGTGACCACCAATAGCAGATCTGGGGCGGGAGGGCTTTACTTTCGTTTTCCCCCGTCCTGCCCACCCACAATAGGCCGGGCAGAACGGGGAAAGCGAAGACCAGGCGCCGACGTCCACTTACCCGTCCGGAGGCTGCGGAGTGACGGCGATCGGTGTGCGGCAGAATAGGACGGCTCCCTGGATGCGACGGAAGACGGTGAGTTGCCTAGCAACATCTAGAGGGCTACAGTCTGAGACCACTATAGTGGTCTCTAGACTGTAGCCCTCCAGATGTTGCAAAACTCCAACTCCCAGCATGCCCAGACAGCTGTTTGCTGTGTGGGCATGCTGGAATTTGTAGTTTTGCAACAGCTGGAGGTCTACAGTTTAGAGACCACTGCACAGTGATCTCCATACTGCTCTCTAGATGTTGCAAAACTACAACTCCTAGCATGCCCACACAGCTGTTTGCTGTCTGGGCAAGCTGGGAGTTGTAGTTTTGCAACATCTGGAGGTCCACAGTTTGGAGATCACTGTTCAGTGGTCTCTAAATTGTAGCACTCCAGATGTTGCAAAACTGCAAATCGCAGCATGCCCAAACAGCAAACAGCTGTCTCGGCATGCTGGGAGTTGTAGTTGCATACCTCCAGCTGTTGCATAACTATATCTTCCAGCATGCCCTTCTGTGATCAGTACATGCTGGGAATTGTAGTTTTGCAACAGCTGGAGGCACACTGGTTGGAAAATACTGAGTTAGGTAACAGAACCTAACTGAAGGTTTTCCAACCAGTGTGCCTCCAGCTGTTGCAAAAGTACAACTCCCAGCATGCACGGTTGTACATGCTGAGAGTTGTAGTTTTGAAACAGCTGGAGGTTTGCCCCCCATGTGAACGTACAGGGTACATTCACATGAGCGGGGTTACAGTATGTTTCCTGCTTCAAGTATGAGCTACGGCAAATTTTTCGCCACAGCGCAAATTCCTAGCAGGAAACTCTACCCTAAAAACACTACACTACACTAACACCTAATAATGAGTAAAACACAACATATACACCCCCTTACACTGTCCCCTCCAATAAAAATGAAAAACATATTGTACGGCAGTGTTTCCAAATCTGAGCCTCCAGCTGTTGCAAAACAACAACTCCACGCATTTCTGGACAGCCACTGACTGTCCAGGCATTCTGGGAGTTTAGCAACAGCTGGAGGCACCCTGTTTGGGAATCACTGGCGTAGAATACCCCTATGTCCACCCCTATGCAATCCCTAATTTAGTCCTCAAATGCGCATGGGGGGTCCACTGTTCTGGCACCACGGGGGGCTTTGTAAATGCACATGGCCCCCGACCTCCATTTCAAACAAATTATCTCTCTTAAAGCTCAATGGCGCTCCTCTTCTGAGCATTGTAGTTCGCTCGCAGTACACTTGACGTCCAAACATGGGGTATTTCCATACTCGGAAGAAATGGGGTTACAAATTTTGGGGGGCATTTTCTCCTATTACCCCTTGTAAAAAAGTAAAATTTGGGGAAAAACCTTCATTTTAGTGAAAATATTTTTTTTTTATTCATTTACACATCCAACTTTAACAAAAAGTTGTCAAACACCTGTGGGGTGTTAAGGCTCACCGTACCCCTTGTGACGTTCCTTGAGGGGTGTAGTTTCCATAATAGTGTGCGATGTGGGCTGGGGGGGGGGGGGGTTTGCTGTCCTGGCACCATAGGGGCTTCCAAAATGGGACATGCCCCCCAAAAACCATTTCAGAAAAACTCACTCTCCAAAATCCCATTGTTGCTCCTTCCCTTCTGAGCCCTCTACTGCGCCCGCCGAACACTTGACATACACATATGAGGTATTTTCTTACTCGAGAGAAATTGGGTAACTAATTTTGAGAGGACTTTTTTCCTTTTACCCCTTGTAAAAAATAAAAAACTGGGTCTACAAGAACATGCAAGTGTAAAAAATGAAGATTTTGAATTTTCTCCTTCACTTTGCTGCTATTCCTGTGAAACACCTAAAGGGTTAACACACTTACTGAATGTCATTTTGAATACTTTGAGGGGTGCAGTTTTTATAATGGGGTCATTTGTGGGGTATTTCTAACCACAAGACCCTTCAAATCCACTTCAAACCTGAACTGGTCCCTAAAAAATTCCGATTTTGAAATTTTTGCAAAAAATTGGAAATTTGCCGCTGAACTTTGAAGCCCTCTGATGTCTTCCAAAAGTAAAAACATGTCAATTTTATGATGGAAACATAAAGTAGACATATTGTATATGTGAATCAATATATAATTTATTTGGAATGTCTATTTTCCTTACAAGCAGAGAGCATCAAAGTTAGAAAAATGCTAAATTTTCAAATTTTTCATCAAATTTTTTAATTTTTTACCAAGAAATGATGCAAGTATCGACGAAAATTTACCACTAACATAAAGTAGAATATGTCACGAAAAAACAATCTCAGAATCAAATTTATAAGTAAAAGCATCCCAGAGTTATTAATGCATAAAGTGACAGTGGTCAGATTTGCAAAAAAATGCTCCCGTCCTTAGGGTACTAATGGGCACCGTCCCCAAGGGGTTAACAATAATCTGGTCCATTCTTATCTTTCTGAGGGAGCCGCAGCGCCATTCTACAAGGGTTTTCTTTCAAGCTTCTACTTATCCGCATCCAGGACAGCAGTGCAGTGCATCCTGTTACCAAGGGTAATGCACTAGGCGCCAGTATCTGTCTTTTCTCTTTTTTCTCCTTAACAGAATCTCACTCTGCTCTGACTCACAGAGGGCCAGGAGCAAGCACAGCGGCTCTGGACCTGCCTGCAGCCCTGTCAATTGCTCATGGTGTCCATGACTTGTCGATGACCACTGGACACTGCAGGACTGGTATGTGTCCCAGGAGGCAGGGGGACCCCTAGTGGCCACTTTTCTAATTGGCTTTTTCAGTATGAAATACAAAAAAGTTTCTGATGAAAGCAATTGCAAAACATATTGTTTTTGCATGCTTTATAACATATCAAAAGTTATTGTATCTGACTGACAGTGCCTGTTTAACCCCTTGGGGACGGAGCCCATTATGACCCTAAGGACGGGAGCATTTTTTGCAAATCTGACCACTGTCACTTTAAGCATTAATAACTCTGGGATGCTTTTACTTATAAATTTGAATCCGAGAATGTTTTTTCGTGACATATTCTACTTTATGTTAGTGGTAAATTTTCGTCGATACTTGCATCATTTCTTGGTGAAAAATTCAAACATTTCATGAAAAATTAGAAAATTTAGCATTTTTCTAACTTTGAAGCTCTCTGCTTGTAAGGAAAATAGACATTCCAAATAAATTATATATTGATTCACATATACAATATGTCTACTTTATGTTTCCATCATAAAGTGGACATGTTTTTTCTTTTGGAAGACATCAGAGGGCTTCAAAGTTCAGCAGCAATTTTCCAATTTTTCGCAACATTTTCAAAATCGTAATTTTTCAGGGACCAGTTCAGGTTTGAAGTGGATTTGAAGGGTCTTTTGGTTAGAAATACCCCATAAATTACCCCATTATAAAAAACTGCACCCCTCAAAGTATTCAAAATGACATTCAGTAAATGTGTTAACCCTTTAGGTGTTTCACAGGAATAGCAGCAAAGTGAAGGAGAAAATTCAAAATCTTCATTTTTTACACTTGCATGTTCTTGTAGACCCAGTTTTTGAATTTTTACAAGGGGTAAAAGGAAAATAATCCTCTCAAAATTTGTAACCCAATTTCTCTGGAGTAAGTAAATACCTCATATGTGTATGTCAAGAGTTCGGTGGGTGCACTAGAGGGCTCAGAAGGGAAGGAGCGACAAGGGGATTTTGGAGAGTGAGTTTTTCTGAAATGGTATTTGGGGGGCATGTCCCATTTAGGAAGCCCCTATGGTGCCAGGACAGCAAACCCCCCCCCCCCCCCCCCCCACATTGCACACTATTATGGAAACTACACCCCTCAAGGAACATGAAGGGGTACGGTGAGCCTTAACACCCCACAGGTGTTTGACAACTTTTTGTTAAAGTCGGATGTGTAAATGAAAAAACAGTTTCCAAAATGGGGTCACATGTGGGTATTTATTTTTTTGGGTTTATGTCAGAACCGCTGTAAAATCAGCCACCCCTGCGCAAATCACCAATTTAGGCCTCAAATGTACATAGTGCACTCTCACTCCTGAGCCTTGTTGTGCGCTCGCAGAGCATTTTACGCCCACATATGGGGTATTTCTGTACTCAGGAGAAATTGCCTTACAAATTTTGGGGGTCTTTTTTTCCTTTTACCTCTTGTGAAAATAAAAAGTAAAGGGCAACACCAGCATGTTAGTGTAAAATATTTTTTTTTACACTAACAGGCTGGTGTAGACCCCAACCTTTCCTTTTCATAAGGGGTAAAAGGAGAAAAAGCCCCCAAAATTTGTAGTGCAATTTCTCTCGAGTACGGAAATACCCCATATGTGGCCCTAAACTGTTTCCTTGAAATACGACAGGGCTCCGAAGTGAGAGAGCACCATGCGCACTTGAGGACTAAATTAGGGATTGCATAGGGGTATTCTACGCCAGTGATTCCCAAACAGGGTGCCTCCAGCTGTTGCTAAACTCCCAGCATGCCTGGACAGTCAGTGGCAGTCCAGAAATGCGTGGAGTTGTTGTTTTGCAACAGCTGGAGGCTCCGTTTTGGAAACACTACCGTACAATACGTTTTTCATTTTTATTGGGGGGGACAGTGTAAGGGGGTGTATATGTAGTGTTTTACTCATTATTAGGTGTTAGTTTAGTGTAGTGTTTTTAACGTACATTCGCACTGGCGGGTTACGGTGAGTTTCCCGCTAGGAATTTGCGCTGCAGGAAACTTACTGTAAACCCGCCCGTGTGAATGTACCCTGTACGTTCACATGGGGGGGGGGGGAACCTCCAGCTGTTTCAAAATTACAACTCCCAGCATGTACTGACAGACGGTGCATGCTGGGAGTTGTAGTTTTGCAACAGCTGGAGGCACACTGGTTGGAAAATACCTAACAGTATTTTCCAACCAGTGTGCCTCCAGCTGTTGCAAAACTACAACTCCCAGCATGCCCAGACAGCAAACAGCTGTGTGGGCATGCTGGGAGTTGTAGTTTTGCAACATCTGGAGGGCTACAGTCTAGAGACCACTATAGTGGTCTCAGATGTAGCCCTCTAGATGTTGCTAGGCAACTCACCGGCTTCCGTCACATCCAGGGAGCCGTCCTCTTCTGCCGCACGCCGCCTGCAGATCTCCGTCGCCACCCGCCGATCATTGTCACTCCGCTGCCTCCGGACGGGTAAGTGATCTTCGGCGTCGCTTCTCTTCATTTTCCCCATTCTGGCCCGCCTATTGTGGGTGGGCAGGACGGGGAAAACAAAATTTAACCCCCCGCCCCCGATCTGTTATTGGTGGTCGCGTCTAGACCACCAATAGCAGGGATAGGAGGGGTGGCACTCGTGCCACCTCACTCCTATCGGTTCAGGGGGATCATGGGTGTCTTAGACACCCGCGATCCCCCTTATATTCCGGGTCACCATAGACCCGGAATCGGCGCAAATCACAAGTGTGAATTCACTTGCGATTTGCGCCGATCGCCGACATGGGGGGTCTAATGACCCCCCTGGGCATTTGCACGGGGTGCCTGCTGATAGATATCAGCAGTCACCCCGGTCCGGTGCCCGCCCGGCGGGGACCGAAATTCCCACGGGCGTATGGATACGCCCTTCGTCCTTAAGTACCAGGACGCAAGGGCGTATGCATACGCCCTTCGTCCCCAACAGGTTGAGTTTTAATTTACTACTTATAAAAAATATATATAACTTTTTGTATGAGAATTTGTATGCTTAAGATGTTCCTCTTCTGACCGCTCTTTCAGGTTTCCGTATAAGGGGCTGTACGAGGGCAAATTTTTTATGTTGTGAACTGCATTTTTTATTGTTACTATTTTTGCTTTGATGGGACTTTTTGTTTTTTATAAAAAAAATTCTGTTATATGACGTGACCAAGAAAATGTCATTCTGGACTTTTTTACACTTACACCATTGACTGTGCAGTTCTATTAATGTTATACTTTACTGGTTCTGACATTTATGCATGTTTATGTTTATTTTCCTTTACATAATTTTTTTAATCTCTTCCCTCCCCAGGAGGTATGCATACGTCCTGGGAAGGGGGGAGCAGCTATGGAGTGGGAATGTGACAACCTCCTGCTCCGTATTCCGCGGCCCCGGGCTGGAATCATCAGCCAGGGGCCACAGCTAATAGCCTGCAGCGGTGAACACTACTTCAAGGCTATAAACCCTTCAGCTTTGATCGCGGGACCTAAAGCCGGCAACTCAAGACTGCAGATAACACCTGATCGATGCTGTGTAATAGCATAAAATTGATCAGTGTTATGAATCAAGAGATTCCATGTATTAGCCCCTATAGGGACTAAAAAAGAAAATGTGAAGAAAAAAAAAAAAAAAAAGCAATGAATGTGTATAACCCCAACCCCCAATAAAAGTTAAAATCACCCCTCTTTTCTCTTATTTAATAAATAAATGTAAAAAAAAATAATAATATGTGGTATCGCTGCATGTGTAAATGTCTGAATAAAATATAAAACGGGAAAAAACAAAGTCCAGAATTGCGCATTTTTGGTCACTCCATATAGCAGAAAAAAATCAGTGATCAAAAAGCCTATTTAAAGCCTATTTTAAAAAAAATGGTACCGTTAAAAAAAACAGATCATCATACACTTATTTTTCTCCTGCCCACAGATCCTACAGTAGATTAGATATGATCTTTGTCAGTCATCCTCTACTTTCTCTTTCCCTGAGATTTTCCATAGACTCTGTTGATAAATTTCATTTTGCCCCCCACCCCTTTCTCCTCGGCCCTTTTCTTGGGGACTCAGTGATAACCTTCTCCGAGACGTCCTATGTAAGGCTGAAGTACAAGCGGCTATTGCAGAATGTATTGCCAATCATGATCTTGATAGCACTCCTGCCCCTACTAAGTGGGAAGCTCTTAAAGGGGTACTACCATGCTGACAACTTATCCCCTATCTAAAGGATAGGGGATAAGTTGCCTGATCGTGCGGGGTCCCGCCACTGGGGACCCCCGCGATCTGGCACGCAGCACCTCACTCTCATCAGGCCCCGGAGTGAACATCCGCTCCGGGTCTGATGACAGGGGCCGGTGATCGTGACGTCACAGCTCCGCCCCCGTGTGATGTCACGCTCCGTCACTCAATGCAAGTCTATGGCAGGGGGCGAGACAGTTGTCTCGGCCCCTGCCATAGACTTACATTGAGGGGGCAGAGCCGTGACGTCACGATACTCCGGCCCCGTGATCTGCAGTCATCAGACCCGCAGCGATGTTCGCTCCGGGGCCTGATGAGAGCGGGGTGCTGTGTGCAAGATCGCGTGGGTCCCCAGCGGCGGGACCCCACGCGATCAGGAAACTTATCCCCTTTTCTTTAGATAGGGGATAAGTTGTCAGCACGGTAGTACCCCTTTAAATGTACAGTACGGGGAATATTTTTGGCGAATGGAGCATGTCTTAAGAAAGCCAATTCTGCCACCCTGAGCAGTCTTTTTTCAGAATTGGCTGCTCGAGTCGCTTAATAAACGTTCTTTTTCTGCTCTGACGCAGTCTCAAATTTCCATCACTCGCCAGAAATTGCTCAGTTGTCTTGATCAGAAATCCTTGGGTCTCAGAGAGATTGCCCACAGGGGTTACTAAGAGTATGTTGATAAGTGGTGCATTGCTCTCTCGTGCTCTCCACCCTAGACCCCGATCGTCCTACATTTTATCCCTTAATTCGGCCTCCCAGGGTCGTGTTCTCAGATTTTTCGCGATGGTTATAATAATCTCCTACCCATCCTCCCTCTTCCCTTCTTTCTCTCCTATTGTCTCCCCTGTTTGTCTTAGTCCTCGTCTTATCCCTTGTCTGTCTTACCCTGTCCTCGTCTCCGGGTTTGTTCCCTCTTTTTCCTTTCCTCTCTTCTTTCTTTCTTTCTTTCTTTCTTTCTTGCCTTACCTGCATTTGGCTACTTCCTTTTCTTGTACCTTCCTGATTGACTTTCTGTTTTTTTGGGTCCTGGGTTGGGCTCTTTAGTTCTTTATTGTTTATGATTATTACTCCATATGGCCCTCGATGGTATGGACCTTGTGCCTTATCTTATGTCCTACAGTTTTGTTGGCCATTATTCTAATGGTACATGCTGTTTATTCTTGTATGTTTAAAATTCTTTAATAAACAAAGAATTACCATAAAAACAACAGATCATGGTGCAAAAAATGAGCCCTCATACATCCCAGTTTACAGAAAAATAAAAAAGTTATAGGGGTCAGAAGACACTTTTAAGCTTACTAATTTTCTTATCAAAAGTTATATTTTTTACACTAGCAAAATAAAACAATACCGATATAAATTGGGTATTGTCAGAATCGTATGGACCTACAGAATAAAGATTATATGTCATTTTTACCAAATAGAGCATTACGTAGAAACACAACCCCCTAAAAGAAACATAATAGCATGTTTTTTTTTTTTGTTTGTTTTTCAATTTTGTCCCACAAAAAATTATTTTGGGTTCACCATACATTTTGTGGTAAAATGAGTGATGTCATTGCAAAGTACAATAAGTCATTCAATCAACAAGCCCTATTGATGGACATTTTATGAAAAGTTATGGATTTTAAAAAGGCAAGGAGAAAAAAATGCGTCATTAAGGGAATAAACGACTTGAGGACGCAGGGCGTAATTGTACGCCCTGGCCGCCTGGTACTTGGAGCACCAGGAAGTACTTGTAAGTCCTGAGTCTCGTCCCGGCTGTGAAGCGCGCGCAGGAGTTGCACTGACATAGCCTGCGGGTTGTGGCTGCTATCAGCGATCGTGCTGATGCTCGCCATTACCATTTAGATGCCGTGATCAATACCAATCACAGCATCTGAAGTAACTGATTGGACTGCTTGCAGTGAAAATGCGGTGGTCCAATCATTAAAGATGGCCGGCACCTGCAATCTTTTTTGATTGTGGATAACACTAATCAGTGCTATGCCTATGCATACATTTTTTCACTATTTTTTAATCCCCATAAGGGACTATTACTTGCAATCTTTAGATTGCAAACACTGAACAATGCTGCTCCATGGAACAACACTGATTAGTGTTATCCGCACTTCATTGCTCTAGGCTGCCATGGCTTCCTGGAGCATCGTAATGCCGATCGGGCAGCAAGGAGAAAGGTAAGAGACTCCCTCTGTCCTCTCAGCTGATCGGAAGCCTGCAATTTTGTTGTTGGTGTCCTGATCAGGAGCTGAGCTCGATTCATGTCGTAGAAGCGGATGCAGGAGGCACATATATCTCCTGCATCCTTAAGAGGTTCAAAGGGGTTGTCCAGTGAAATGGGTTGTTTTACACTACTATCCCCTCGTAGCCTCTGGAATCAGAACTCCCCGATTCCAACTGGTGCCTCTGCTTTCCCCAGAGCTGCAAATCATAGAGTCTACAGCTGGGGGAAATTACGGTGCCACTGACATTTTTACATTTTCTTATGAACTTATTGCATTGTTGTCCAAAACAAAAAATTTAAATATTTTAATCAAGACAGATTTTTTCAACAGCGTATCGAATAGCAAACCGTGTGTAAATGTCTGGCATAGCAGACATTTCAGCAATCAAAAAAGAACTGCTGAGATCTGTTTTAGCAATCCAGAGTTCATTACCAAGCTGAGAATAGAAAAGAAAACTACAATTACAGCCTTTTTTTAAAATCATATATGAGTACAGGAAATGTGCATTTTTACTTGTTCTTTGATGGTTAGATTGCCTGCAATCAAACAATGATCCCTGAAAGGGCATCCTCACTTATGGCAACAAAAAAACAAATAATTTAAGGATCATCTAGAGACACAACAACATTTCAAAATAAAACTCCTTTATGGTAACTGATGGGCACTATTACATGATGTGGATGACAAAGATTAAGCTAATTCACAATGGAAAAAGAGGAGCATATTCATTTACTGCATTTGCTTATTCAAAGCCTTTTGTAAGATCAGGCGATACAATATTATTGGACAAAAAAACTAGGTTAAAGTAACATTAGAGCCCTCCTGGGACTAGACATATCTGTGTAATACTGGACTTCTCTCTACTTCTAACTAATTTTAAACTAGTTTTCCACAGAAAACAAATAGATTTCTTCAAAGTTCCCTAACTTTGTTATATCAAGTAAAAAAAAGTAAATACATTGCTATTTTAATCATATTTGAAGCAGCTACAATAAAACAAATTATTAACGCATAAACATGTTACTGTATGTTATTGTGTACATCAGTGATCCCCAACCAGGGTCCCACAGCACACTGGGGTGCTAGAGGTGCCGCAGGATTTTTATTTTAAATTTCCCTCCCCGGCGCTGCAGGGGGAGGGAAGTTTGTGTGTGCTGTGCGTGCATGCTTCCCCCCATGCGTCCCCCTCCCCCCTGTGGCCCAGTGAGTGCCCTGCCAGAGGGGAAGAATGCGGAAGCTGTGCCGGGCTGGTGTCGTGACCCGTGCCCCAGCATCCCCCCTGCGGCGCAGTAAATGAGTGAACTGCCGGAGACCTATGCTCCTAATGTGCAGAATCTATGCTACCTAATGTGGGGGACTATGCTACCTAATGTGGGGAAACTATGCTACCTAATGTGGGGAAACTATGCCCCTAATGTGGGGGAACTATGCCCCTAATGTGGGGGAACTATGCCCCTAATGTGGGGGAACTATGCCTCTAATGTGGGGGAACTATGCCCCTAATTTTTATTTGCCGAAGGGCATGATTAGAGTTGTAGTTATGCAACAGCTGGAAGGGCTCATTTTGGAAACCACACTCTAGTGATCTCCAAACTGTGCCTCTTCAGATCTTGCAAAACTGCAATTCCCAGCATGCCCAGATTGTCCAGGCATGCTGGGAGTTGTAGTTTGGCAACATGTGAAGGGCCAGATGTTGCCGAACTACAACTCCTAGCATGCCTGGACTTTGAGCATGCTGGAAATTGTAGTTTTGCAACATCTGGTGGAGTACATCCTGTAGATCACTGCACAATGGTCTCCAAACTGTTGCCCTCCAGATGTTGCAAAACTAAAACTCCCAGCATGCACTGGCAGCTGAAGTGTATGCTGACAGTTTTATTTATGCAACAGATGGAGGTGCAAGGTTTTAAAAGCACTGTGTAGTGCTCACCAAACTTTTGCCCTCCAAATGTTGCAATACTACAACTCCCAGCATGTTCACACTGTACAGGCATGCTGGGAGTTGTAGTTCGGCAACATGTGAAGAGGAAAATGTTGCAGAACTACAACTCCAAACATGCATGAACTGTCTTGGAAATGCTGGGAGATGTAGTTGCGCAACATCTGCAGGGGCATAGTTTGTAGACCATTGCACAGTGGTTTCCAAACTGTAGCCCTCCAGTAGTTGCAAAACTACAACTCCCAGCATGCCCGGACAGCCTCTGGTTGCCTAGGCCTGCTGGGAGTTTTAGTTTTGCAACAGCTGGAGGCACACTGGTTGGAAAACACTGATTATATATAAAAATATTTTTATATTTATATATAAAAGCTAACACACTTGTATGAAAAAAAAAAGGAGATTTTTTAGACTTACCGTAAAATCTCTGTCTCGAAGGATACATTGGGGGACACAGACTTTGGGTATATGCTGCTGTCTCTAGGAGGTTGACACTATGGTAAATAAAAAGTCGGCTCCTCCCAGCAGGATATACCCGTCTCCAGGCCACTGAGCAATTCAGTTTCGTCTCAGAGCAATAGGAGGAGACCGACAGGTCAAAGGAAAAAAAACATGAACTGTCCGAGAACCCGAAGAAACAATAACTGAACACTCCCTCGGACAGATAACCGAAAAGGAACCCCAGGAAAAAAAAAGGGGGCAGGAGCTGTGTCCCCCAATGGATCCTTCGAGAAAGAGATTTTACGGTAAGTCTAAAAAATCTCCTTTTCTCTATCGGCTCCATTGGGGGACACAGACTCTGGGACGTATCAAAGCCGTCCCTTGGGTGGGCTGAGAATCAAAAAGGTCAGGCAGTCGGCTGTACCACCGCCGCCTGCAACACCTTACGGCCCAGACTAGCATCAGCCGATGCGAAGGTATGAACCTGATAGAATTTTGAAAAAGTGTGTAAAGACGATAAAGTGGCCGCTTTACAGACTGGCGAGGCCGAGGCCTTGTTTCGGAGAGCCCAGGATGCTCCCACAGAGCGGGTGGAATGAGCCAGAACCCTGAAAGGTTCCCTTGTAGCGGTAAGCTTTCGAAATAGCACATCGGATCCACCGAGAAATGGTGGCCTTAAAAGCAGGCTGTCCCTTCTGACGGCCTTCCGTAAGAACGAAAAAAGAATCGCGCTGACGAAAGGAAGAAGTGATGGAAAGATAAGTCCGAACCGCTCGAACCACATCCAATTTGAGAAGCAGGCGCTCCCTGGGATGAGAAGGAGCGGGACAAAAGGACAGAAGGACGATGTCCTTGTTGAGATGAAAGGCCGAAACGACTTAAGGCAAGAAAGATGGATCTAGGTCAGAAAACAACCTTGTCCTGATGAATTATCAGGAAAGGGGAATGGCAGGAGAGAGCTGCCAGTTCAGAAACTCTCCTAATGGAGGCAATAGCTATAAGAAAAGCCACTTTCCAGGAAAGGAGGCGAAGGGGAACCTCCCTAAGGGAGGGCTTGCGAGCCCTAAGCATGGTGCGAATTACCTGGGAAGAGAAGCCGCAGGCCCTTAGAACCACTCTCTCAACCGCTACGCCGTCAAATGCAGCGACTGTAAATTGGGGTGGCAAAGGGGACCCTGTGACAATAGGTCTGGACGAAGAGGAAGGCGGAACGGAACGTCGTCCAGAAGCCAGACCACGTCGGGGTACCATGCCCTTCGAGGCCAGTCTGGAGCCTTGAGCTTCCTCAGAACCCTGGGAAGGAGAGGGAGAAGAGGGAACAGGTAGGGCAGGACACAGCCAGACCACGGATTTACTAAGACATCCGCGGCTAGAGCCAGTGGGTCCCTTGTCTTTGACACAAACTTTTGAACTTTCCGGTTGTGTCCAGACGCAAAGAGATCCACGTCCGGGGTCCCCCAGAGGTCGCAGAACTGCGTCAACACCTCCGGAAGAAGTGACCACTCACCGAGGTCGGCTGAGGACCGACTGAGGAAATCCGCTTCCCAATTGAGAACTCCCGGAATGTGAATCACCGAAATTGCTGGAACCACTCCTTCCGCCCAGAGGAGGATCTTTGACACCTCGGACATGGCCGCTGAGCTGCAAGTGCCGCCCTGCCGATTGATCTATGCCACAGCCGTGGCATTTTCCGACTGGATACGGACAGGGTGACCCAGAAGCAGGGAATCCCAATGCTTCAGACATAGATAAAATCGCCCTCAGTTCCAGAAAGTTTATGGAAAGAAGGGCTACTTGGGGAGGCCAGAGGCCCTGAACCGTCTGATTCCTGAAAACACCCCCCATCCCGACAGGCTGGCGTCCGTCGTGACCACCTCCCAGTGGAGGGGGAGGAAGGAACACCCCTGAAGAAGAAGAGGGGAGCGGAGCCACCGATGCAGAGACCGCCGAGCCCGGAGCGGAAGAAGAATCCTGCGATTGAGAGAGAGGGGACCTGTCCCATCGTGCAAGAATCGCCAGCTGAAGAGGACGGTAATGAAACTGGGCAAGGGGTACGGCCTCCATGGCTGCCACCATCCGACCCAGGACTTCCATGCAAGTACAGATGGAGACCGGGGATGGCGTCCGGAGGGAGCGGACTCCCGACAAGAGGGCCAGACGTTTGTCCGGCGGAAGGCGAATCCGAGCCGAGACAGAGTCGAACTGAAGCCCCAAGAAGACCAGAGACTGGGTGGGGGAGAGAACTGACTTGTCTCGGTTGACCATCCACCCGAAGCGACATAAGGTCTGAAGAGTGAGGCTCACATTCTCCAGAGCCTGGGCTCTGGTGGGGGCTTTGATGAGAAGGTCGTCCAAGTAGGGTATCACCGAGACCCCTCTTGACCGTAACAGAGCTACCACAGGCACCAGAATCTTGGTAAAGACTTGTGGCGCTGTGGCCAGACCGAAGGGGAGAGCCACAAATTGATAATGATCTTCCGGAACACACCGCTGGTGTCCGGGAAAAATTGGAACATGGAGGTAGGCATCCTTGATGTCCACCAAGGAAAGGAACTCCCCTTGATCCATAGATGCTACCACCGAACGGAGAGATTCCATTCGGAAATGGCGGATAAGATGTTTGTTGAGACGTTTGAGATCCAGGATTGGCCGCACAGAGCCGTTTTTCTTGGGAACCACGAAAAGATTGGAATAAAAACCCCGAAAGCGCTCCCTTGAAGGAACTGGAATAATAATACCCTGGACAAGAAGGGACTGAAGAGCCTCCCGAAATCCCCTCACAAGCGAGGGAGATCGGGGAGCATGGGACTGGAAAAAACGATCATTTGGAAGGGAGGCAAATACTATCCGGTATCCGTAGGACACCACGTCCCTGACCCAGGAGACCTGAATGTGCGTGGTCCAAACGTCCCGGAAAAACAAGAGTCGCCTTCCCACCCGAAAAAAGGCTGCGGGTGGGGGCGTCCCTTCATGCAGAAGTGGGTGTCACGATTCGGCTGGCAGGAGGTGGATCCTCTGTGCCAGAGAGGGATTGGCGTGGACCGTGCTAGTGGACCGGTTCTAAGTTACTACTGGTTTTCACCAGAGCCCGCCGCAAAGCGGGATGGTCTTGCAGCGGCGGTAGTAACCAGGTCGTATCCACTAGCAACGGCTCAACCTCTCTGACTGCTGAAGATAGGCGCGGTACAAGGGAGTAGACAAGAGCAAGGTCGGACGTAGCAGAAGGTCGGGGCAGGCAGCAAGGATCGTAGTCAGGGGCAACGGCAGGAGGTCTGGAACACAGGCTAGGAACACACAAGGGAACGCTTTCACTGGCACGATGGCAACAAGATCCGGCAAGGAAGGGAAGGGGAAGGGAAGGGGAAGTGAGGTTAAATAGGGAAGTGCACAGGTGAATGACTGATTAGACCCACTGCGCCAATCAGCGGCGCAGTGGCCCTTTAAATCGCAGAGACCCGGCGCGCGCGCGCCCTAGGGAGCGGGGCCGCGCGCGCCGGGACAGGACCAACGGAGAGCGAGTCAGGTACGGGAGCCGGGGTGCGCATCGCGAGCGGGCGCCACCCGCATCGCGAATCGCATCCCGGCTGGGGGCGGTATCGCAGCGCACCCGGTCAGTAGATCTGACCGGGGCGCTGCAGTAGCGAGGAAGTTGCGAGAGCTCCGGGGAGGAGCGGGGACCCGGAGCGCTCGGCGTAACAGTGGGCTTGTGGTTGCCCGCTTTGGCCGCAAAACGGTCGGGCCGGTTGGTGTCCGACTTCCACGATGGATGGGTCTTGAAAAAGGGAACCTTCTTGTCCCGTGGAGGCGCCTGGTTGGACCCTTTAGAGGGGCCAGACGTCCGAAAGGACCCAGAGGAAGAAGACTTCCTACGGGAAGAAGTGCTATATTTGTTTTGAGGTAATAAAGAGCTCTTGCCCCCTGTCGCCTCAGAGATAATCTCATCCAGGCGCGTGCCAAAAAGACGGGAACCAGTAAAAGAAATCTCGGTGAGAGACTTCTTAGATGCAGCATCCGCGTTCCAAGTTTTAATCCAAATGGAACGACGGAGGGCCACTAAATTACCGGTGGCAAAGGCAGCGCTGAGTGCAAGGAAGCAGAACACAGGAAATCTCCAGCTTTGGAACATTGAAGGGTCAGAGCAGACAGTTCTTCCAGAGGAGAACCTGAAAGAATGCCCTGACGGAGTTGGGACTGCCACACCGTGAGGGCCTTAGACACACAGGTGGAGGCGAAGGCAGGAAGCAGGGAAGAACCCACTGCTTCAAAGGCATACTTCACAATAGCTCAACCTTTTTGTCTGCAGGATCCTTAAAAGCTGCTGCATCCGCCAGCGGCAAAGTAGTAGCTTTAGAGAGGAGGGAAACGGGAGGATCCACCGACGGAGAGGAAGTCACTTTGGAAACAAGGTCCTTGGCGAAAGGATATCGCGCTTGGACTCTCTTCAGTCCCTGAAACTTCTTCTCAGGGTGCATCCAGGCAGATTCTAGAATGGCCTAAAATTCAGCGTGAGAGCTGAACACTTTGGGTGCCGGACGGGCACGATGAAAGGATACTTCTGGAGCTGTGTCCAAAGTTCCTGGGTCATCTAGGTTAAAGGTGTCTTATGGCCATAACCAATGAGTTAACTGTCGTCCGAATCGGATGCCGAATCGGAACCCTCGGCCGCTAGCTCTCCAGGAGAGTGCAAACGAGTGGAGGCGGTCCTGGAAGAGGGGGACTCCGACATGGTACGAGGTTCCGGAGAGCCAGAGCGGCGACCATGGGAACGTCCTCTAGAAGAGTGATGCGTGTGGCCTAAAGCAGTGGTCGGGCGAGACCTGCGAGAGGAACGCCCGTGCCTACCAGTAGACTCCTGGGAAGAGTCAGAGGAGACACCCCTATTACGCTTATGGGAAGCGCAAGGTGAAGGGGAACGGGGCCTTCTAGAGGGCCGGTGAAGGGTAGATCTCTCCAAGGCAGTCACCACAGAACGGGAGACCTGTGCCAAGTCGGATATAGACTGGGAGAGGGAGAAAACCCAGGCTGGAGGGGCAGCCGAACCCACCATGTCTGAAGGGGCACCTGGGTTAGAAATAGCAGGGGGGTCTGGGGGAGCAGTGGAGCAGGCCGGACAAAAGGGTTTAGCAGAACCTGACATTTTTGCAGAGCAGCTTTTACAAGCGTAATGGGTAACTAATGTTCCCGGAATCTGCTTGGAGGGAGGAACAGTTCTGGGCATGGACATAGGTAAAAAATGAACAGTCTCACCCAGAGTCTGTGTCCCGAGGCAGCTGCTGTGAGGAGAACTCTGCACCGTGCTGAGGGAGAGAGAAAAAAAACGCCAGCCAGCCAATAGGAGGAAGAGGCCGGGTCAGAGCCAGGAGCTCTGTGATTGGCCCCTGCACAGCCCCAACGCGCGCACAGCGCTGATTGGTGGCCCTTTTCACGCTGCTGAGGTGCTTATGCAGCCAGGTGGGCGGAGCTAACGTTCGTCGGGCCGATGCAGATATACTGCGGGACTCCTGTAATGGCACCCGCTCCGAACCCCGGGCGCACACGCCGCCTGTAGTGAGTCCTGTGCGCCCGGGAACGGATGAAGTGCCGTGGCTGCCGAAGTGAAAGTGAAAGGCGCAAGCCGCCCGCAGCCTGCGGCGTGTACATTAACAAACACGCCTCATAATTAAGTGCCCGTACAGACAAAACACTGCCCCAAGCTCCACTGCCCCCCATATAATAAAAAAAATTACTCCCCCTGCAGGGAAAAGTATCCCCCCCCGGCCAGTCCAGCCTCTGTAGGATAGGGCCAAAAAAACAAAGGGTCTCCAGCTGTTGCAAGACCTAGGGAGAAAAAGATACTCACCTATGCTGAAGAACTTACCTAAGGAAGTCTTCAGACTGTAGTCTTCAGTCAGCATTTTCACCTGCGCCAAGTCAAGCTCATAGCAACGTGAACAGGGAGGTAGGGGACCCAGACCCATGAGGTACAACCGTTGGCGAGAGGGGGTTAACAGTACATCCAAGATGCCTGCCACCTCATGCAATGGGGAAACAGTGAACATTGTGTTCCTGAGTCCCCACCTGAAAACAGAAATAAAAAGGAATAAAGAACTAACACAGTCCCTAAACTAATAAAATAAAAAAGATATGAGACTTGGTCTGGAGAAAACCAGACCATGTCCACCTCCTTAAGACACTAAGCAAAAACTGAATTGCTCAGTGGCCTGGAGGCGGGTATATCCTGCTGGGAGGAGCCAACTTTTTGGTTACCATAGTGTCAACCTCCTAGAGACAGCAGCATATACCCAGAGTCTGTGTCCCCCAATGGAGCCGATAGAGAAATACATACGTGTATATGTATTTTTATTCAAATATATATGTGTGTATATGTAATGTATAAATTATATATATAAATATATATATATATATATATATATATATATATATATATATATATATATAAATAACCTACACATATATACACACAGGGTGGGCCATCTATATGGACACACCTTAATAAAATGGGAATGGCCATTTTGAATCCAACTTTTGTTTTTTCAATAGGAAGAGGGTCATGTGACACATCAAACTTATTGGGAATTTCACAAGAAAAACAATGATGTGCTTGGTTTTAACGTTACTTTATTCTTTCATGAGTTATTTACAAGTTTCTGACCACTTATAAAATGTGTTCAATGTGCTGCCCATTGTGTTGGATTGTCAATGCAACCTTCTTCTCCCACTCTTCACACACTGATGGCAACACCGCAGGAGAAATGCTAGCACAGGCTTCCAGTAGCCTTAGTTTCAGGTGCTGCAGAATGGGCAAAACTAAAATTGGAACAGGACCCTCAGTTTACGCAGAAGATTTTGTTCAGCGATGAGGCAAACTTTTATGTGAATGGTTAAGTTAACAAACAAAACCACCGCTATTGGTCTGACACTAACCCACATTGGATGGATCCCTCCAAGACTGTTGGAAAACAAAAATTGATGGTATGGTGTGGTATATAGGGTACAAAGATAGTGGGGTCATTCTTCATCAATGGAAACCTCAAGGTCACTGGATATGCGAAATTGCTACATGATGATGTGTTTCCCTCTTTATGCACTGAAGCTGGCACGTTCCCTGAGTTTTTCCAGCAAGATGGTGCACCACCACATTATGGGTGTCAGGTCCGAGCTTTCCTAGATGAGCAGTTTCCTGGAAAGTGGATTGGTCATCGTGGGCCAGTTGAATGGCCCCCAAGGTCTCCCGATCTGACCCCCTTAGACTTTTATCTTTGGGGTTATCTGAAGGCAATTGTCTATGCTGTGAAGATACAAGATATGCAGCACCTGAAACTACGGATACTGGAAGCCTGTGCTAGCATTTCTCCTGCGGTGTTGCTATCAGTGTGTGAAGAGTGGGAGAAGAGGGTTGCATTGACAATCCAACACAATGGGCAGCACATTGAACACATTTCAGGGATGTGGAAATCCTATCGCCCCGACACCCGGGACAAGTAGTTTTGGGCGTCGGGCAGGTGATTTTTTTTTATAGATTTAGCCCTGTATCAGGCTAGCAGGGACAGAAAGACTTCCCCCTTATTTTTCTTTACTGCCGGTGTGAGTGCAAGTCTGCACCTCACGCCGGCGCTTAGGGTGTATGGAGGGGGCAGCGGCCCCCAGCTGATTTCAGTATCCGGGGGCCGCTGCTCAGAGCCCCCCAGCTGGTGTGAGGGAATCTCAGGAGCGGGGACAGAACCTGAGGTTGCACGTCTGCAGGAGATGATTAAGCCACACCCCCTCATCCCCCCTCCCGGAGGATGGAGAGCGCAGCTCTGCATAACACAGGAAGACAGGGGGGAGAATGAGGACGTACACAGCTCCTCCCTCCCCCACACACAGCCTCTCCCTTCCCCCTGCTCTGTCTACACAGGAACTAATATATCACAGGGAGGTTTCAAGTATTCACAGGGTAAAATACAGAGCGGGGAGAGGACGTGTGTGAAGGAGACTCCACTGCACGGGCTGGGGATTTCACCTCACACCGGCTCAGGTGAGGAGGCTGAGCATGCAGGCGGCGGGAAGGGTGGTTGTATATGTATGTAATGTATGATTAGGGGGGTATCAGTGGCGGGTGTATGTATAATGTGTGCATATGTATGGTGTATGTGTCATGTGTATATATGATGTGTGTATGTGTCTGTGTATGTGTGATGTGTGTATGTAATGTATGATATAGGAGGCAGCATATGTATGGTGTATATTTATGGTGTGAGTGGATGTGTGTATGTGTATGATGTGTGTGATGTGTATGTAATGTATGATGGGGGGGCAGCGGCAGATGTATGTATGATGTATGTACGTAATGTATAATATAGGGGGCAGTGGCCGGTGTATGTATATGTGTATGTATGATATGAGTATGCATGTATGTTTCGTACTGGGGCGGACTGACAAGTGCTGCTGCCAGTTGTGCTATCTAATTTTATTTATTTTTAGTGGTTTCTGGCCACCCGTACTATACTACACCACCAGAATCCCACCCCCTTCATACTCACCCGCCGACCAAGAGCCCCACGGATGCACGCAAACACGCCCGATGAAGGGGGTGTGTGGGATGATAAGGGGATGATGACAGGTGGTGATGATGAAGGGGGGGGGGTGGGATGATGACAGGCGGTGATGATGAAGGGGGATGATGACAGGGTGATGATGATGAGGTTGTTAATGACGGGGGTCTGGATGATGACAGGGGGGATGATGTATTTCCCACCCTAGGCTTATAGTCGAGTCAATAACTTTTCCTGGGTTTTTGGGGTGAAATTAGGGGCCTCGGCTTATATTCGGGTCGGCTTAAACTCGAGTATATACGGTAAATGTCGACGGATAGTTCGCGCCGACACTGATGCTCCCTGAGCCTGCAGAACAGCTTGAATATCTTTGGAACTTGGGGCTGATTATCTACCATCCGGACTATCCTGCGTTTACACCGTTCATCAATTTTTCTCTTCCATCTATGCCCAGGGCGATTAGCTACAGTGCCATGGGTTGCAAACTTCTTGATAATCTTGTGCACTGTGGACAAAGGCAAATCTAGATCTCAGGAGATGGACTTGTAACCTTGAGATTGCTGATTTTTTTCCCCAAAATTTTGGTTCTCAAGTCCTCAGACAGTTCTCTTCTCTTTCTGTTGTCCATGCTTAGTGTGGTACACACAGACACACAATGCAAAGACTAAGTGAACTTCTCTCCTTTTTATCTGTTTTCAGGTGTGATTTTTATATTGCCCACACCTGTTACTTGCCCCAGGTGAGTTTAACCCCTTAAGGACCAAGGGCGTACAGGTACGCCCTTGGTCCTGCTCTCCTGATATAACGCGGGGTTACACAGTAACCCCGCGTCATATCACGGCGGGCCCGGCGTCATAGTTAAGCCGGGACCCGCTTCTAATAGCGTGCAGCGCCGATCGCGGCGCCGCGCGCTATTAACCCTTTAGCCGCGCGCTCAGAGCTGAGCCGCGCGGCTAAAAGTGAAACCGAAAGTGGCCGGCTAGCTCAGTCGGGCTGTTCGGGATAGCCGTGGCTAATCGCGGCATCCCGAACAGCTGACAGGACAGCGGGAGGGCCCCTACCTGCCTCCTCGCTGTCCGATCGCCGAATGACTGCTCAGTGCCTGAGATCCAGGCCTGAGCAGTCATGCGGCAGAATCGTTGATCACTGGTTTCTTATGAGAAACCAGTGATCAGCATAGGAGATCAGTGTGTGCAGTGTTATAGGTCCCTATGGGACCTATAACACTGCAAAAAAAAAGTGAATAAAGATCATTTAACCTCCCCTATTAAAAGTTTGAATCATCCTCCTTTTCCAATAAAAAAAAAAGTGTAAATAAAAATAAACATATATGGTATCACCGGGTGCGGAAATGTCCGAATTATAAAAATATATAATTAATTAAACCGCTCGGTCAATGGCGTGCGCGCAAAAAAATTCCAAAGTCCAAAATAGTGCATTTTTGGTAACTTTTTCACGATCAATAAGTCCTATCAATGCAAAAATGGTACCGTTAAAAACTTCAGATCACGGCGCAAAAAATGAGCCCTCATACCGCCCCATATACGGAAAAATAAAAAAGTTATAGGGGTAAGATGATGACAATTTTAAATGTATTAATTTTCCTGCATGTAGTTATGATTTTTTCCAGAAGTCCGACAAAATCAAACCTATATAAGTAGGGGATCATTTTAATCGTATGGACCTACAGAATAATGAGAAGGTGTCATTTTTACCGAAAAATTTACTAAGTAGAAACGGAAGACCCCAAAAGTTACAAAACTGCGTTTTTTTTTTTCAATTTTGTCGCACAATGATTTTTTTTTCCGTTTCACCGTAGACTTTTGGGCAAAATGACTGACGTCATTACAAAGTAGAATCGG
This sequence comes from Hyla sarda, assembly GCF_029499605.1. Lineage (NCBI taxonomy): Eukaryota > Metazoa > Chordata > Amphibia > Anura > Hylidae > Hyla > Hyla sarda. The sequence continues at coordinate 136,941,395 of NC_079192.1, forward strand.
TGGCGCAAAAAATAAGCCATCATATGGATTTTTAGGTGCAAAATTCAAAGAGTTATGATTTTTTAAAGGCAAGGAGCAAAAAACGAAAATGCAAAAACGGAAAAAACCCCGGTCCTTAAGGGGTTAAAGAAGCATCGCATGGTTGAAAAATTTTCCACAATTTTGGAAGGGTGTCGATAATTTTGTCCAGCCCATTTTTGGAGTTTGGTGTGACATTATGTCCACTTTTCTTTTTTTCCCTCCCTTTTTTGGTTTATTACCAATACACACAAAGGGAATAAACATGTGTATAGCAAAACATGTGTTACTGCAATCCTGTGAGAAATACT